>NC_062988.1:5329189-5657522 GCF_023078275.1 Leguminivora glycinivorella | reverse complement strand
CCAATTTAAATCATCAAATTTAGAAGAAAAATGAAAATACCCGCGTATTTACCCGCGGGTAGGTAAATATCGGGTATTTACCCGGTAAATACCCACCGTCGGGTATTTACCTGGGTAGTTACCCATCTCTAATTGGTACATTTTTTTTATAGCTGTCTTGTGTTATTTGTGGAGATGTAATGAGAACTGGTAGAAGGGATTGAAGTAGGTTGGATTGGATTGGGGATGAAAAATGTCCAGTCTCTACATGCACTGCACTCGTTAAGTACGTGCAAGATAATGTAATGCAAGTGTAATTTTTTTTTATTAAAGAATTTAGGACGGCCTGTTGTTCCATTTACTGGTGATTTGTTGGATTGCAACTGAGTGTTCTTCTATTTATTTATTTGCAGCATCGATGCCTGTTGCATGCAGTTTGACTTTGTGTTTTTATCAAAATGGATAAATTTATAATAAAAGGAGGGAAAACTAAATCTCTAGCTAACCCTTCTAACACTACTACGACGTCAACAGTTACTAATACTACAACCACTGTGACCACCACTACTGCATGTTCTGCTGTTACAACACCATTAACCCCTGCAACGAAAGTGACGTCGTCTCCGTATGATAATCCTGTAGCGTCTTCTTCTAAAGCCGCTCCTAATGTTTCCAAAAAGTTTCCGATAACAATTGAATCTGAAAAATATGATTCCGATACATCTGATGATGATGATGATGACGAAAATGGGCCACCTGCTAAAAAACCTAAAGGTGGTTTCGTTGAACCCTCGACGGCCTCGACACGAGGGTTCAACGATAAGTGGCTAAGAAATAATTTTTTTCGTAAATGGCTCGTAAAAAAAAACTTTTCCGAATGAATCGATCCCATTCCCATATTGCAAAATCTGCGACGAAAGTTTTATTAACCACAAGGGGTCCCTAAACAAGCATATGAGATCAACCAAGCATAAGGAGAAAATGGATATTGTGATTTCGCACAAACCAATAGACAAGTTGATTGTTCCAAGTACAGAAGATGACGCAGTTAAAAGAGCCGAGGTAAAGATTTGCGCATTTGTGGCGGAACACAACTTGCCTATCTCGTTAGTGGATGAATACCCTTTATGACCAATAGTACCCTTTATGACCAATATATACCCGGATTCAACCATAGCCAAAAAAGTCACCTTAGGTAGAACCAAAGCAACAAACATGCTTACTAAACTGATTGCTCCAGCGTGCACGTATGAGATCTTAAAAATTATAAAAGAACCAGGAAACTTTTTTAGTATAATAATGGATGAGACTACCGACAACACTATAAAAAAACAATGTGCGCTGTCAATAATTTATCACAATGGAACAGACGTAGTAACGTCGTTTTTAGATATGTACGAAGTTGGTTCGGGAAAAGCCGAAGATTTAAGCCACGCCTTGTTAGACTGGCTTAATGCACATGAAATCCCAGTGACAAATTTTATTGGGTTTGCATCCGATACCACCAACAGTATGGTTGGTGACTACAATTCCGTGTTCTCGCATCTAAGAGACAAAGTGCCAGGAATAACGTGTGTGAAATGTAGTTGCCATCTAATACACCTAGTGGCATCCAAAGCCTGTTTGATGCTTCCAAGGTCGGTGGAAGATGTCCTCAAAAATATAGCCGCACATTTTAGCAGAAGCACCAAACGACAACTCAAACTACAAGAATTTCAACAATTTTTTGAGGTTGACTGCTTGAAAATTTTGTCGCCATCTAACACCAGGTGGCTCTCGCTCAAGGCATGTGTGGACAGGACCCTGTCACAATTCGATACTCTCAAGGAATACCTACTTCCGAGTTGAAGTTTTTGAAGAACCTAGTAAAACGACAGAAAGCATTTTGGAAACTCTGAATAACCAAATGGTTAAAATATACTTGGAATTTATGTCGTATACCTTGGACCTATTAAACGATTTTAACAAATTGTTTCAATCTGAAAAGCCACTGCTACATTCTGTGAAGCCTGAAATTGAAAAGATCATAAAAACAATAGCATCAAACTATTTACAATTCCATTATGTTAAATCGACACCGGCCCTACACATAGAATATTCAAATCCAAGGAACTTCATGCCTCTAGAACATCTGTATCTTGGAGTTCTAGCAACTTCATCTATAAAGGAAATAGAAAACAGCAATCCTTCCCAGGAAACACGAACCGATATTGAAAACTTAAAAAAAAAACTGCTTGGCTTTTTACATCGAAACAATAAAACAGATCAAACAGAGGTTTGAATTTAAAGATCCTGTTTTCGAGGTGTTGTCTGTTCTGGATCCTAAAGAGGCTCAGTCTTTTAAAGTTAAAGATCTAACAGGCGTGTTAGAGAGGTATCCAATACTGCAGGACGTCATATTTGAACAGGACCTTCACACGGAATGGCGTCAACATGCCCTGTTAGATCACAAGGAATTGGATTTGAGTCCAACTTTAGATACTGAAGATTACTGGAAAGCCGTTTTTAATTTGAAAAATTTGGGCGGTGAGTCTATGTACCCAAATTTAAAAAAAAGTTCTGTCCCTATTGCTTGTCTTGCCTTTTTCTAACGCATGCGTCGAGAGAGTTTTTAGCCAGTTAAAATTAATCAAAACCGATATTCGTAACCGGCTTAATACAGACACAATTGCGGCACTGATGGCTACCAAGCAACATATCAAAAGCGCTATTAAATATGAGCCTCCTAAGTCGCTTCTCCGCAAAAACGTATAATTGTATTAATACGTCAAAAGCTAAATCATTAACATTCGCTTTTAAAGGTTGGTAAAACGCTACTTCACATAAACATTTGCATGCTTTGTTTGCATTAATGCATGACACATATTATATTATTTTCACCACACCAATTTCAAAGACTAATGTCAAAGTTGCAAAGTAATTTCATACAAATTTTAACTTCATGCCCAAATCCGGCTTGTAGCATTATCGTTTAAAATGATTTTTAAAACATAAATCATAGTGAATTTAAAAGTGGAAAATGTCTGCCTTGGGTGAGACTTGAACTCACGGCCTCTGGATATCCAGAATTTATTCTATTTCCAATATGACTCCGGTTGCCGTTTAAGAAGTTTAACATTCTTACGGTAGATGTCGCTACGGGTCCCATTGACCTTAGTAGTGGAAAATTTCGCTGGCTTGGTTGAAGTCTTGGTGGCTCAGTTGGCAGAGCGCTGGAATATTTATCCAGAGGCCGTGAGTTCAAGTCTCACCCAAGGTAGACATTTTCCACTTTTAAATTTATTCTAAGCCTAGTGGCATCGATTGCACACGTTTCTGCTAATCAGAAGTTAAAATAAATCATAGTGGTAAATAAATTTACGAATTTGTTTTAGTTTGGTATTTTACAGTTTGGGTATATTTTCTTTATGTTGGTGAATGTTTTATGTTGGTTAAATGGGGCCCTGGGAACAAAATCAAATGGCCGGCATTGATTGGCTAAGAGGCTTTCGCGAAAGACACCCAGAGTTATCTTTACGCAAACCAGAGGCATGTAGTTTGGCCCGGGCTACTGCATTTAACAAAGAAAACATAAATAAGTTTTTTGAAAACCTTGAAAACGTTATCCAACGCCATCCAGCTTTCAGTGACGGTTCAAGGATCTTCAACTTGGATGAAACCGGAACCACAACTGTACAAAAGGTACAGAAAGTACTAGGACCAAAAGGGCATAAAAACCTGTGCAGAGTGACAAGTGGCGAGAAAGGAACACTAGTCACAACTTGCAACATTATAAGCGCGGATGGATATGCACTGCCACCCGCAGTTATATTTCCCAGAGTAAAGACAAACCCCAGAAATCCCAGAATGGCCATCGGCACTCCACCAGGGTCTCTTATCCTTGCATCACCTTCAGGATGGATGAACACTGACCTATTTGTGCAAGTCATGGAGTACTTCATAAAGAGATCAGGATCAACCAAAGACAATCCGTCTCTTTTAATCATGGACAACCACGAGTCACACCTTAGCATACAAGCATTGGATTTGGCTAAGAATTCAGGCGTGACAGTCCTGACACTGCATCCTCACACATGTAAACAAAGTTGTCAAACATCTTTCACAGAGGAAACTTGGCGTAGGGCATGCAGTGTACATGGATAACTATTATAATTCGGTTGAATTGGCGGAATATTGAGTAGAACGTAATATATATGTCACAAGGACCCTACGCAGTAACAGGAAGGGTAACCCAACAGAAGTAATAAAAAAGAAATTAAAAAAGCAGGAAAAGTTGGCAATGTTTAATGATAGTGGCATACGAGTATGTGTTACAAAGTGGAACGACCGCCGAGATGTTTTAATGATTTCGTCGGAACATAATAGTGAATTTGAAAACTACACGGGTTCAAATAATGTGACCAAGACTTTCCCGGGTCGTACTTCAGTCGGTACAATAAAAATATGGGCGGGGTCGACAAGCACGACCAAATGATGGACTATTACCCTATTATAACCCCGAGCCGATAAGACCTTAAAATGGTATAAAAAATTGGGAGTAGATATATTCAGCACCATAATGTGTAATGCGCACTCTATACAATAGGTATGGTGAGAAACCATTGCCCTTATACGATTTTAGACAAACGATTATTCGGGCATTGGTTTCGAGCCAACAAAGGTGTAACAGACTCCCGCCTACTCTTGTCGACCGCCACGCATATTTCAAATTACCCCTGGATCCTGTATCAAAGAACAGAAAAAGGAAAAGATGTGTGTAGTGTTGGAAAACCAAGAAGGTGAGAGTAGATTCGAGAGACTATTGCCCAAAGTGCCCAAAACAGCCAGGACTATGTCGTCTATTGTCAGGGGTTATGCTTTGTAGAGTTTCACAAAAATGTGTTATAAGAGTTTTAGTTACCTAAGTAGATACATAATCGTAGCTTTAGTTTTATTTATATACTTTTAATTTTTAGGTATTAGTATGTGTGTTGTTATATGTACTTAAGTGCTTAAAAATAAATAATTTTAATGAAACTTTACCTTTTTTATTTTATGTCCCACAAAAAGAATTAACTTACAATTACCTTTCCATATTTATTTTAACAAAATAAATATTATACAAAAGTCTATCAAAAAGAATATTGGTTAAACAAAATTCATGCATGACGCCATCCAATATGTACCACTTCATGAGCGCGCGATACTGCGCACCACAGAGCCACTGAGTAACGCGTAACGCCACAATGTCGTGACACTGCGACAAGTTTGAATGTATGGTAGCGCGCCGTACTTGCTTAGTGAGTTTGGGCCACAGAGAACCTCCTATAGAGTGGCAGTCTTGTATATTTGGTTCGCGATACGAGTCACCAGTGTTTGGGGTGCGAGGAGCGGGCGGGGAATGTGTTAAGCGCGCTGTGATTGGCCGTTTCAAGGACGGCGGGCAGTCGCGCCAGATGAAAAGGGACAGAAGTATGACTGTCCCTCTACTGACGCGTAAGTGGCCAATGTAAGTTGACCTATGCCGGCTCTGAATAAATTATAAATATGACTTATTTGTGGAATGTAATGCCGTCTGTTTTTAAATTTGAGCTTCTTGTTACCTTTCCACACCATTTCACACTACAGGTGGACATCTTTAAGGCATCAAAATACCCTTTTCCAATTTTTTTGTGCGAAAAACACGCGCTGCTTTCGGATCTGTTACTTGGTCGATACTGATCGGGCACGGCGAGCGCCCGCGCTTATATCAGTGCAAATACTAGGAAGGCTGGCGACCGCGAGTCGTCTTGTAATAGATGTCTATAGGGGTTGGTCTGTGGTTTGGGCACAGTGTGCTTTGGGCGTAGCGCTGAATGGGAAGCTGTTCACAACAAGAAATCCTTAAAACAATATTTGACACCTGGTTATTTTTAATCAATAGTGAATATAGTGAGATACATACATAATTATTCATTCTGATGACTTAACTTGTCCGATATCTTCAATGACCTTCTAGGACTGATTGAATTCATACCTTCGAGTTCAAATCCTAACATAGATTTTAACAGTATGGGTCATTACAGAGCTCATGTATTGAGAAATCACAATTGGCAGTGCTATGACGATTTAAAAATAGAATTACTAAAAGTGAAAAAGAAATGATAGCATATTGTATTATTTACGCAAGGAAATAAGTAGGCTATGACACGTAGCCGGACTGTCATAGCAAAATCGCATCTGGCTTATTTGAGATATTAGTTATGCACGATTATTCGTTTTATTATTACATATACTTTTGGTGAATAAATGATTACCATTTGAGAAAAAAATTTAAATAACAAATTTAGTTTTATTTTCTTCAAAACCACGTAGTATCCGATTGATTTGTTCTTTGGATATTTTATTGATATATTAGGGATACAGCAAATAAAGGAAATCCTCAAATTGAGTGAGTATTTGAGAATTGTTGAGATCAAACTTCATAATGGTGTGAAACATTATGTGTTCGTTCCTGATCATGTCCTTGGTTATTCACAGAGATGGTCTGTCTTCTGCTATTGGGTTACGAGCGCTCCGCTTTAAGCGGTGAGCTAATAATCCAAATTGTCTTTTATTTTGCCTTGTTAGTCTTGAGACACATTAGATTAACGTATTCATATGTCGCTTTCAGGAGCCGGGAACCTTCTTAAGAATTTTGTACACCTTTGTAAACCTTTATTGGAATTGGATCTCTTAAGCCGGTTACAGTAGGTCAAGCCTTAACCACAGCAGTCGGTGCAACTGTGAAGAAAAAATACGACACTGGTTTGATAGGGTTCATAAGCACCTGGAAGATAACGACTATCTAGATATCCTGCAGGATCCGTCTCGAATTTTTAATTGTCACGAATCAGCATTCTTCTTGTGCCCAGGGGTCAAGCTGTGTTAGCAAATAAAGGCAAAAAAAGTGTTTATCCGGCAATAATGGAAAAAAGACCTTACCCTTCCTCTTAGTGCTTCAGCTGATGGAAATCTAATGATTTACTAGGGAAGTCTGATGACGATGCACGTGATGTGGATGGTGGAAAATAGAGCACCCGGACATAAAAGTGGGTATTCAAGGTTCTTCTCCCTGCGGCCTAAGCCATGCGTTTTAGCTGGAGACTCGGGTAACCACCAGAAAAACAGTCTCTTAAGCTCGTTACAAGTCTCAACAAACTAGTGCTCAAATGATAACAGAAAAACATGACACCAACAGCATAATATTCTGGTTAATACAACAGCATAATAGTCCGCCACAGAGCATACCAGCTGCTCAAATGATAACAGAAAAACATGACACCAACAGCATAATATTCTGGTTAATACAACAGCATAATAGTCCGCCACAGAGCATAGAATACCAGCTGCTCAAATGATAACAGAAAAACATGACACCAACAGCATAATGTACGTTATTCGTTTATACCCTACCCTAGCCCCCTTCTACCCTAGTTTTAGCTCTTTTCTTATTGTATCACAAAAATTGTCCTGTGAAGTACGGAGTACCCCCAGATTTAGCTCTTATAATTATTGTGTATTACAATTTTCACCGCACTAGCTCGGAAAGAACTTTTTGATTCTTTAAAAACAGATAGCAAAATCGCATTTTATCCACAAGAGTGCAAAGAATATTTGAATGAAAAATGACTAGTCAGTAAAAAATATATGCGAAAACTGCTGAAAGGGAATATAATTCAATACCTAAACTTTCGTACCCATCTGAGTAGGTATGTATGAGTAGGGTAAAATTTACATCAAAGATGAATTCCTTGGCGAAAACTTTATTTTGGATGCAAAACAAGCGCCCAAAAAAATTGAAAGAGCGTAGATTTACAACGAATGGAAAATGACTAGTCACAGTCAGAAAACAATATATATGCGAAAATTGTTGAAAGGGAATATAATTCAATACCTAAAGAAAAAAAACTGTCGTACCCATATCTGAGTATGCCGTGAGGATATTTATATTGGCAGTGACTACAGCTGAAAGGCTTCTCATCTGTGTGAGTCATCAGGTGCCTCTGTAAATCTATTTTTGTTTTAGTCTTGTAGCCACAGGGGCTACAACTAGATAGCTTCTCGTCAGGATATCATTTTTCTTAGTTTAATCAATACAATTATGTCTCAAATGATATTCAGTGCAAAATACGGTGCAGCGTTTAGTGTTTAACCGAACCGAAATGTATGAATATTATGATCTTGTCATTAAGTACCACCAGAAGATTAAACCAAGTACCCTATTGCACCCGGTGATCAGAACGTAAACATCTATGAATATGATATGATGATGAACTAACTGAGGTACCTTTAGATAGTAATAATGTTACAGAAGCCGTTTCAAAGGCGTGTTCATTGGCCTGTATGAGCGGGTTCATAATAAAACCTCGGGAAATTAAACGCCTATATCTACGCCAGACAAAAAAACAAAAACTTATGAAACTACGTTTAAGCTTCTGAAATCTACAGTCCCAGCATCCTTCCCAGATAATGAAAATTTTCGAACCAGCTATTGCCAAAGACTTGAGGTACGTATTTCCAGGCATTAAATAGACTGCTGTTATTATAATTTCACAAAAGCTCTATGAAAAATGGCCAGGCAACTAAAATTAACCAAAATAAACAACTAAGACGAATAGTAACAGCGTCTCTACCAACAGCGTTCCATTACTGCCCTTGTACAAAATCAAGGATGGATGGTCACTGGTCATATACCTATTGAATTAAAAAGAAAAAAGTCATTTAAAGATAGGTTTTTTTTTCAGATTACTCCAGACTGTTCTTCTGTGTATAGACGTCAACACAGAACTAATATCGCAGAAAGTTACCATCGCACTCTAGCAAGATGTATGGGAGGCCCGGCTCCTAATTCATGGCAGACAACCTGCCTATGAACGTGTTCGACTCGTGGCACTTCAGGAGGAAGAAGAAATTTTAAGGATGATAACCAGAGAGCCTCGACTAAGTTTATTATCAGAGGGATAGCCAACCATTAATTTAAATTTGTGAATAATATGGAGAATATAAAAAATTATGTGGACATCGGGCTTTACAAATCATTGCACACCAGCATCTGTGGCAAATGGAAAATCCTCATGCAATAAGAGAAATTTCGTTCAAGCATCAATTTTCGGTCAATGTTTTGACAGAAATGATCGATGATATTTTAACTTGAATAGTCCAATGAGAAATACAAACGCAGTTCCAGAGCGCATTAATGGAACTATACACATTGATTATATAATAAGAATGATCTTGCAACTAGACGAAGCTCCCCCACACTTTGCAAGAGATGTACGGAATTATTTACGAGCACCATGGCATGCCATGAACAATGCCTCGTTCACCGGACTTCACTACACTCATGATTTTTTTATGAGGCACTATGAAGCAAAAGTATACATCGATAATTCGATAAACCAGCGATCAGAGAATACTTAATAAGGATAATCGTGAAACAAAGCAACGTTTTAAGAGTTTTTCCTCAAGATTTCCAAGGGAAAAATTGCGGTACAGCCCTAATGTGCATGCTGCCCCGTCTTGTACACTCCAGGGTTCTTCCGTCTTGTACGATTCAGGGCTACCATACTTATGCAACATCTCAAAGAATAAACGCAGAAATTAAAAGCCACGTGCATACATTTTTGCGACGCAATTAGGTAAATTTGTTGATAGTGACGCATTTGAAAATTTACATCAAAGATTGATCATCAATTCCTTGGCGAAAACTTTATTTTGGATGCAAAACAAGCGCCCAAAAAAATTGAAAGAGCGTAGATTTACAACGAATGGAAAATGACTAGTCAGAAAACAATATATATGCGAAAATTGTTGAAAGGGAATATAATTCAATACCTAAAGAAAAAAAATTGTCGTACCCATATCTGAGTAGGTATGCCGTGAGGATATTTATATTGGCAGTGACTACAGCTGAAAGGCTTCTCATCTGTGTGAGTCATCAGGTGCCTCTGTAAATCTATTTTTGTTTTAGTCTTGTAGCCACAGGGGCTACAACTAGATAGCTTCTCGTCAGTATGAGTCATTTTTCTTAGTTTAGTCAATACAATTATGTCTCAAATGGTGATATTCAGTGCAAAATACGGTGCAGCGTTTTCCAAGGGAAAAATTGCGGTACAGCCCTAATGTGCATGCTACCCCGTCTTGTACACTCCATCACTACATCGCGTATTGCTGTAATGCACAATACTGAATAGAATTTAATAATTTGACACTAAAGAAAAGAGATTCAGGGCTACCATACTTATGCATCTCAAAGAATAAACGCAGAAATTAAAAGCCACGTGCATACATTTTTGCGACGCAATTAGGTAAATTTGTTGATAGTGACGCATTTGAAAATTTACATCAAAGATGAATTCCTTGGCGAAAACTTTATTTTGGATGCAAAACAGGCGCCCAAAAAAATTGAAAGAGCGTAGATTTACAACGAATGAAAAATGACTAGTCAGAAAACAATATATATGCGAAAATTGTTGAAAGGGAATATAATTCAATACCTAAAGAAAAAAAACTGTCGTACCCATATCTGAGTATGCCGTGAGGATATTTATATTGACAGTGGCTACAGCTGAAAGGCTTCTCATCTGTGTGAGTCATCAGGTGCCTCTGTAAATCTATTTTTGTTTTAGTCTTGTAGCCACAGGGGCTACAACTAGATAGCTTCTCGTCAGTATGAGCCATTTTTCTTAGTTTAGTCAATACAATTATGTCTCAAATGGTGATAACAGTGCAAAATACGGTGCAGCGTTTAGTGTTTACATGGCAACGGAAATGTATGAATATTATGAAACTTCACTTCAGGTAACTTCTTTTAATCTTGTCATTAAGTACCACCAGAAGACTAAACCAGTACCCTATTTACCAAGTGATCAGAACGTAAACATCTATGATTATGACATGATGATGAGCAAACTGAACCTTCAGATAGTAATAATGTTACAGATGTTGTTTCAAAGGCGTGTACATTGGCCTGTATGAGCGGGTTCATAATAAAAACTCGGGAAATGAGACGCCTATATATGTAAGTAATATAAGCCTATAATTATAAGAAGCAAAAAAGAAGAAATGGTGCTTCCCCAGAAAGCACATCGTTCTATTATATTCGTGCCATGCAGGGGTTGGCCGTACAGATCAGAATGCTGCTGCCGCATTGACTTCAGTGCGACAATGCAACATCAGCACAAGCAACACTATTTCAATAAATTATATTACCCCTCAGATCGGATTGGACTCTTGCGAGACTTTGTATTATTTTAAGTTTATCCAATAAAGTCGTGTTTGTTAAAAATATCCTTTTTTAAAAAGCTACTCACCTCTTTTCTCGTAATAGTTCGCATTCAGAATTATGTTGATTTTGAAAGGTGTCGAGGAAGATGATGTAGTCACGTGCCACGGACTATGGCCCAAGTGGCAATTTTTTTCCAGGTACCAGGAGCTTCTGCCGGCAAGTGACACAATACTTGCCGACGGAACATTTAAAACCATACCCGCAGACTTACCTGCCGCCCAAATTTTAACTGTACTCACAGTAAACGTGCACTATTACCACCCAGTAGTTGCTCTCATGAGCAACCGGCAGCAATCTCATATGAAGCTTTCCGTTCCGGCACCAGTGGGGGTTCGCCCTCACCCCGAGCATATCGTAACGGACTACGAGCTGGCCCTGCAGGCGGCAATGGGGCAGGTGTCAGGCATTCCCACAGTGGGGTGCTACTTTCACTACAGTCAGGTAATTTAAATTTCATCCTGGCGTTAAACCGGTGCTGCCGGAGGGAGCAAGGAAACAGCAAAGAAATTGAAGAATCTGAGCATATAGTTTAAAAAGAAAAAAAAATGGTTTGCTTTCAGAATTATGTTGTTCCTGAAAAGTATCGAGGAAGCTCATCAGCTTTCTTCTAGTTGGAGGCGCATTAATCAGCCACAAGTGGCCCGACTGGTAAATCAATGACGTACGAATAATTATTTCAAAATCAGCCCTAAATCGTTCACTCAGCTGGTAACAATGCACTGCGACCTTGGAAGTACGATAGATTTTATCATTCCGGCGGTATATGCATTACTGCCAGACAAAAAAGCAAAAACATACCTATGAATCTCTGAATTAAACTTCTGAAATCTACAGTCCCAGAATGGAATTCTTCCCAAATAATGACATATTTCGGACCAGGTATTTCCAGACTTGGGGTACGTATTTCCAGGCTAACGCCAAAGACTGCTGGTTATTCGCGGATGGTCTAGAACGCAAAATGACAAGTGTGTTGTTTTGCCTACATTGCAGTTTGACCATCGAGCATTATGCCAAAACCTTAGATCGACTTCAAATCAAATTACCCAACACGCAGAACGACAAGAACGCATTTTGCCTACTTTTGTCTTTTGTTTTTGCGAGTACAGTCACAAACAGTCGAGTAACCATAACATCGATAACGTGTAACTTTTGCGATTTACGATTATAATAGGACTGTAGCAAACAAGTATACGACCCGTCTGATGATAAGCGGTGGATTTCCTTATGTTTATTTTATGGCTTGTACACAGACCAACCCCTATAGACATCTATTACAAGACGACTCGCGGTCGCCAGCCTTCCTAGTATTTGCACTGATATAAGCGCGGGCGCTCGCCGTGCCCGATCAGTATCGACCAAGTAACAGACCCGAAAGCAGCGCGTGTTTTTCGCACAAAAAAATTGGAAAAGGGTATTTTGATGCCTTAAAGATGTCCACCTGTAGTGTGAAATGGTGTGGAAAGGTAACAAGAAGCTCAAATTTAAAAACAGACGGCATTACATTCCACAAATAAGTCATATTTATAATTTATTCAGAGCCGGCATAGGTCAACTTACATTGGCCACTTACGCGTCAGTAGAGGGACAGTCATACTTCTGTCCCTTTTCATCTGGCGCGACTGCCCGCCGTCCTTGAAACGGCCAATCACAGCGCGCTTAACACATTCCCCGCCCGCTCCTCGCACCCCAAACACTGGTGACTCGTATCGCGAACCAAATATACAAGACTGCCACTCTATAGGAGGTTCTCTGTGGGCTTGTATAACATAGTGTTACATTTGAGTGCAAGGACTGCAAGGTGGCCGTGAGCATTACAAGAGATTTTAATGATACTCTCCTGATAAAACTATGGCCTCCGTATGGAGCGGGTTCTAATGCTAATTACAAATGTGACACTCCTTTTAACACGTCTTGATAGAAACGGTGGTCCACTTGCTTTTTTATACAATTGTTTTGCTCGAATTACATTGTAATGAATATAAATCGTTTTAATACAATTAAATCGCTGAATTATAAACTTGTTTTTTTTTAGTCATCCTTTAACATTTTAACCGATTATTATATCAAGCGGTTAAACGGTTCAGATATTTCATAAATAGCAACCGTCAAACCAAAGCAATAAGTAAGCTTAATTAGGTACTTACCATAATGTACTTACATAATAAATCGAGACTCGACGCACCGTCTTCGTCGATCAGATTACTTTGTTTTGTATGGCTAACGGCTTATTTTTTACTTTCTGATTGTTAGAATTACTTGAAAACTTTCCACTTTCTTAATGACAAAACTAACTTATGAATTGAACTATATACAAAAGCAAGTTCCTACAGGTAGAGAGAGCACAAAGATGCTTGCTTAAAGTAATATTCTCTAGGTCATACACATTTCCGACATATGAACTATACAAAGAATGCAATCTTTTATCGATTAGAAAGCTCTATGTCCTGGGATGTGTCACTAAACTCCACATGACAATCAAATATAATAATAACAGTGTAACTCGTAGGAGAAAGCGCAAAGCTGCATCTGTCCCCCCAACTAACTCAAAATTTGCCAAGAGACAATTTAAGTATCAATCGGTTAAAATATACAACACTATAAATGATAAACTGAACATATATCCTAAACAACTATATGACTGTAAAAAAAGTGTGACCGAATGGCTAAAATTATTAAACTACGCCGAAATTGAATCAATACTACAATAATAACATATTTAAATATAACACGCTAAGACACACACACACACACACACACACACACACACACACACACACACACACACACACACACACACACACACACACACACACACACACACACACACACACACACACACACACACACACACACACACACACACACACACACACACACACACACACACACAGTCACTCACTCCTCACTCACCCACAAGCATGCTTAAGATTGTTTTATTTTTTTGTAAATAGGCATGACATTGTACCTACACAAAATATTAAATTATCTAATTAATTTATTACTTTATCACCTTATATTCTGTATAAGCTTAAGATTCAAAGTAATAAATGTAATAATAATAATGGTTAACTTCCCTACAAAGTAATGGAAGAGCGGAGCCTTCTGGCACAAGTATTTTATATTACTTAAAAGAAGGTTCTTGTTTTGTTTCTATGTACAACCTGTGTAACCAATAAATCATTTTTCATTTTCATTTTTCATTTTCATTTTCATCACTTGTAACTTGTGGCTTTACAGCCTCCATTAGTTTTTAGTCCACCGTGGTTTAAAAACAATAATTGTAATCTACTTTAAAAAATACTTTGTCATAATGGTAGGATTCAATACACAGGCTAAGGTACTTAATATAACACCAAGGCCGAATGAGATGGCCTTATGAGACTAAGACGTCAGACAGAGAAGGTGATATTATTTTGCATCCTTATCACCGTTTAATCTTTTTAAGTTCGTCTCATTGATTAGGGTGACCAAATTGTATGCAAAAAATATATTTTCTACTTATTATCTGAAAAGGAATCATCAATATGGTGATTAATAACTAATGACCTACGCCATCTGGTTCATCTTTTGATTCTGTATCATTAAACTTTTGCACTCAACTGTTCAGACATTTTGCGTTTTAGTCATAGTGCTATGAAGGCAGTATACGAAGTAGGCATTTTGCGTTTTAGTCAATTTGAGATTTAGACCGATTGCACGTTGGGTAAACTGCAGTCTAGGCAAAACAACAAACTAGTCATTTTGCGTTCTATCATATCAGGGCAGAAATTCTAAAATAGATGCCTGGTGTCAGGCATCCCCACAGTGGGGTGCCACTTAAGGAGGTAAACGAGACTGTGTCAAAAATGTTAGTCTTTGCACATTGACATTTAATGAAGTGGTTATTTCCCCGCAAATTCGTTTTGTTACACAGACGATGTTATGGATTTGAAAACTATGGGAATTGTGAAAACGGCAAAATTTGCCAACCATGTTTTAGTTTAGTCAAACATGGCCAAATCGGTTAGAATTTTTTGACAACCAGTAACTTACTTCTAAGTCCTAAAGACATGTTCTTATAAATATAACAAATGTACAAGCTACTGGTTTGGCTGTGTTAGGAACCGTGTGCGATGAATCTTCGACAAATGTCAGAACAATTAATAGTCAAATCAAGATATTGATTGCAACTGACAGATTTATGGAACTATTTAATTTGTAGAACAAATTAATGTTTTAACTGATTAGTAAAATGTAATTATTACAAAAGTAACATAAATTAAATCAATACAAAATAGTTTAATAATGGATGCAAAAAGAGCGCACACGTATATTGAAGATAATATCTAATCTTCGTTCGGAGTATTAAAACCTCAACAATACCTAATATTGGCCAACATTTCCATCCGTATTTGAAATAAAAAAAGGAATATTGCCCGGTGCGACGACAAAAATATCCACAGCGAGAGATCATGTCGATATGAGCCAAGAAATAAAAAAAAAACTATTCTTTTTATTTCTTCTACAAGGAAAGCTTAAGGGAACTGCAAGTGACTGCTTACCAAATAACTGAAATAGAGCAACATATCAGCATGACACCGCATGAGGTCCAAAAAACTAGTACTACTACAACTGGTTTTGGCGGGTTTCGTGAAATAAATTATAATTTCATTAATTTACCTGTTGATAAGTGATCTCCTTCGTGAAATTATAGCCAATATTTTTTGGCGATGAATGTGAACGCTTTGAAAGCGGAATTAAGAAAAAGAGGCGCAAAAATATGATGAAGTTATTTATAATTAATAATTTAGATATTACTTATAATTAATTAGGGCCTTAGGACTCATCCATCAATTGTTTGTGTTCAATTTCAATGTTGACCGTATACATTTCACCAACAAACACCAATCTGGACATTGAACAGCCCAAATAATAACTTAAAAATGACGTAACTTCAGTAACTTGGTACGCAATTCACGTCCGTGAATCTCAATCTCCATACCTAGGTAGTGAAATGTGACGGTTATTAAAACAATTTCAAAGTGATTTTGTGATTTTTACCTTCCTAAACTAACAATCTGAATGTGACGTCACACTAGGAAGGGAGAGTGTAGTTTAATAATAATAACTTTTAGATTAGATTGTCTTAAACTGCGCTGTTGGCTTCGGCCCCAGTCTGGTCCTGGTCCCGAGATAAACGAAAGACATACAAATAATAATAACCTGCCTCGATAACTTGTGCTAACAATGTTATGGCAGGTGTCCGATTTCTTTGCAATAGCCCAGTTTTTTTTTCACCCAAACTTAAACCATAGACCAATACTCATATCCATATTATCTACAATAGCTTCCAGTGCGTGTTGAAACCGGTTCACGGGTATCAATTATAATATCAATTCATGTACCTGTGAATGGGTTCGAGCAGGCGTTCTACATGACATCAAAGCTCTCCAAACGGACTCTTAAATCCCACTTCTGACACCATGTTTAATTGAGAAGACCGTTTTTATTGAGACGTGTGTTTATTCAAGAGATCATTATGGAAGTGGCTTCATACAGAGTTCTGTCAAAATCAAAATCAAAATCAAAATAATTTATTCAGCAAATAGGCCACAGGGGCACTTTTACACGTCACATGTACATAGGTATTTAAAAAAATATTTAAAATTGAGTTGAAATTACAATTGATACTATTATATACTAATTCTAAGTTCTAACTAAAGTTAACTCTATACAATTAATTAGAGATGTAGAAGGTCTCTAAATGTCGAATTACAACCAAGAACTATACTAAATTTTAATATAAAAAGTACAAATACAAAAAAAAAAAAGTCTAAAATTACTTTAGAGGTGCAAATGACTCTAAATGTCACAACTAAAAATAAAATGTATATCTACTTAATCTAATTCTCCTTAGAGATGTATATGGTCTCCATGAGTCAAAATCATATATTTAAAATATTCACTAAAAGAAAGGAAACAAACGACAACCGAACAAAGTGTCCTAATTTAATAAAAATTAGAATTAAAGTTACTAAGTTATAACAGCCCCAGTAAGCTTAAACAGACCGGTCTTCACAGACGGCACCCGTTCACGAGTATGACGCATATCTCAGCCATCGCCTCCCTCAACCTTTATTCGGGAAGGTGGCGACCCGATCAACGACGCCACCGCAGCAAAGACTTTTAAGTGTGCATGACATGTTTAAGCTGCCAGGCTAAATTAAATATTCAAATAATAAAACATAGCTGTAAGACACTATATTCTGTGCTCGTATGTTACAAAGGAAGGAAATATAGATTTATACAATAAAATTAAAGTAAGATAAACATTAAACATTAAACACATAATCTTGGAGATGTATAAGGTCTCCAAGTGTCCACAACTAAACTTAAATAAAAACGTCTATTTAAAAAATACATTCAAACGTTATTCTAAAAAACCATAGATAAATATGGCCAGTAAGCCAGAATGCATCAGGATCTATATCCCCACGCAAGCCTTATAAATGACGAGTTTCAAACGGAGATACAAATAATAATAATAAGGAGGAAAATAAATACTGATAATAAAAAATATTATTACTGCGGCGCGAGTTCTCGAAAATGATCATGCCACGCTCTATTGGGATCGATCTATTATCACTGACAGGACTATTGTAGCCTGACATAGTGATAATAGACGACCGGGTGCCCTCTATTTCGCCTATCATTAATTCGCATAATTTGAATTCGCATAACAGATTTGGCATAACATAATTGTTCATAACATTGAATAAGCATAATATTAAAAATGCATAATTCTTATTTCGCATAACAATGAATCTGCATAATTGAAATTTGCATACTATTATTTCGTATAACTTTAATTATCCTAAAATGAATTGCCATACTTACTAACTGTATGGAGCAAGCGATTGGATCAATCAGGGGCTGATTTTCCAATTTCGAGCGCTCGATTTTGAGTGTTTAATTTTATACTGTCTCACTTATTAAGCATGAAAAAAATAGGGATAAGAAAGGTACAGCGGGGCAAATCTCGACTGGTCAATTTCTTCCTTGTTTTACAATGTTTGCATTATTTAAAAAAACTGTTTATTTTTAAGAAACATACATGGATTTATGAACTTATCTGCTAATCTTAAATTAAAAAGATTATTTGAGTTAAGGAGTCTTTATTTTATTTATACAATACTTATTAAGTTTTTTTCAGAAAATAGAGTGTCTACCAGTTATGTAGTAAGCGTGTTCAGTGGGTACATGTAATAATGGAATAATGGAAATAGTGTAATAATGGAAAAAATGGATTAGTTACAATTGCCTTTTAGTCTAGATTTGCCCCGCTGTAGGTACCTTACTAAAGAAATTGAAAATGGATAGTATTTAAATAATATTATTTCATCGTTCAGATTATCGCTGATCGCACGTGCCGATACTGATACCCGAGCAAGCGGAAGATTCCAATATTAAAAAATTCCAATGTTCAAAAAGTGGAATCGCAGAGTCACGGAATCGGAGCGTTGCGAGGGTTTCAAGGCACATTAACCTTCGTACGGCACGTTAAACATTTCCACCGAGTTTGAAAACCAAATTTTTCACCACCCCAACACGAACAAAATACTGACTATAAAACATCAAACTAAATCAAATCCATCGATTTCTTCATCATTTATAGGTAAAATTCTATCAGCTAGCTTAAGACATCAAGTTAAAATTTGTATGAAATTACTTTGCACTCTTGTGGATAAAATGCAATTTTGCTATCTGTTTTCGAACAGAAAACTAAGCCGTTACCCGTTAGTGTGGTGAAAATATAATTTTCTTGTATGCCATTTAAACATTCTACGAAACAAAGTTATGCTTATTATACTTATACCAATTCATCGTTATAACAATTTACATTATGCGCATTAGCATTATACGAAATCTGTTATGCGAAATAATGATATGCGTATTAAACGTTATGCGTAATAAACGGTATGCCAATTCATATTAGGAGTATTCAGTTATGCGAATTAATATAGACCCAGATCGACCGCAACGCCGGGCCGTGCTTGTTGACATCACCATCCCCCATGATGAGAATCTCGTGAAAGCCGAGGACAAGTCCAGTAAGTACCTAGACTTGGCTCACGAGATAACCGCCATGTGGGATGTTGATTCAACGATCATTGTTCCGAGAGTCGCTTCAGCGAACGGTCTCATAGCGAAGAGTCTCGACCAACATCTTAAGAGACTCTCGCTAGGTGGATGGATCAAGGGCCGGATGCAGAAGGCGGTGATCTTGGACACGGCGCGGATGGTCTGACGGTTCCTCTATCTGCAGCCCTAACCACCGGCAGCTTGGGCCCATCCCCGCTGCTGGCGGAACCCTAGGTTAGGTTTTTTTATGTGTTTATATATTTTGTATTGTTTTGTAAGTTGTTTTGTATTTTACTTTTATAATCATATATTATAAAATACCCCAGCCTAAGAGTTAAAATAAATAAAGAGGATAATAATAATAAGAGATTTCGGCCACGAGGGTCGAAAGGAGAGCGGAAACAATGGACGCTTTGGACGCGAAGAAGGTTCAAGTAGTCGCGGAGTGGGCGGGACTCCGAAAAGAGATAAACCTGCTGGAGGAAAGGTGAAGAAAAAGAGGCGGGCATTGAAGGAGCTGGAGAAGACCAACCTGTTCCTCAGCAATGTGAAGGGGCTGCTGTCAAAGAAGAAGAAAGCGAAGCCCCGCGTCAGGACCGAGGGCACGGGCGGGGGGGACCTTCTACAGATCCAGTGGGGGGCCTAAGCCGAAGAAAAGGAAGGCAACTGATTCTTCCACCCCACCTGCGAAGACGGCTCACCTGAAGACTCCGTCAGCCACTAGGGACCGGTCGTCGGTCTCCCACCGTAGCCTCTCCACCACGTCTCTGGAGGGGGATGCTTTCCTCAGAAGCCTTTCAGAGTTCGGGACCCGAAACTGAGGCAGGCGGCGCTGGAGATGCTTCTGGCGGACCAGAATGCTTCTCGCGGAGGCGGATCATCGTCCAAGAAGAATTCCCCAGACATGCCAGGACCTTCCTCGAAGTGATTTTCCAATAAAGTCCGATTGAACAGATAATCAAGAGTTTTATTTCTCTCTTTACCCTTCCCAAACTAAGATTCCAACTGTCCTATTGTGTCTTCTTTTTCCCTCCTTTTCGTCTCTCTACCTCCCATTCTAGATTAATGCAGATACGATCAAGAACTTTACGTCCGAGGGCGCTACCCGAAGGAAATCGTCGGGGTGCATCTGGAGCCGTTGCTGGATGCCACAGCATGCGATCCAAGGGTGATGTGGAGATGAACAGGCGGGCTCCCATCGAAGAATCTACTACAGCCGAAAACCGAGAACCATCTCCCACACCGTCGGTTCCCCCATGCCCTCATCGCCAGACTCTTTGTTCTCTTCAATCCCATCATCACCAGCTTCTTACTTAAACTACTCTAGATCAATTATTTTTGTTGTCGGTACCAGCCCTGTTCCTCGTCTTGCTATTGCCTGTTTGCCCCACGCAACCATACGCAGGCTGGCCCCGACTCCAAAAATAATTGATTTATTTATAATTTAGATGTTTATATTATTGCAATCTGATGAGAAATTCAAAGGTTTATTATTTTTTGCTTTTTAGTTTCTCCGTGTTTTGTAATGCGCTTATTTTTGAAGGCGATTTTTTTTTAAGTTTATTTATTTCTTGATTTTTAGTGGTTCCTATTGATATTATTGGTTTCAGTCCGAGTATGCGTACAGTAGTGAAAGAATTATCCTTTAACTCCTAACCATTGAGGAGTTGACCTTACATCATCAGCTCAGCCACATAAAATTACCATCAGGCGTAAATACAGGTGTACCTTTGAAAAATACACTAAAACCAAGATCCCATTATCAGACCCCAACTTGGTACCAATGGGACCTAGCGCAAAGTGAAGCCAACCTGGGTAGTATAGTCGGCCGCGGGAGGTGGAGCAGAGCGGACGCGTCCACTCCAGTAGCTCCGCCACTGCTGCTCCATTGGAGCACCGGTGCCCTGCTCCATCTGGTGCTCCACCGCACGCCAGTGCGCGCCAGTTCGAGTGCTCCACCGCGCGCCAGTGCACCAGTTCGAGTGCTCCACCGCGCGCCAGTTCGAGTGCTCACCGCGCGCCTTTGCGCCAGTTCGAGTACTCCACCGCCAGCGCCAGTTCGAGTGCTCCACCGCGCGCCAGTGTGCCAGTTCGCGTGCTCCACCGCGCGCCAGTGCACGCCAGTGCGCCAGTGCGCGCCAGTTCGAGTGCTCCACCGCGCGCCAGTGCTCCACTGCGCGCCAGTTCGCGTGCTCCATCCTTGCGCCAGTTTGTGTGCTCCATCTCAACAACTCAATAATTGAACCAAACAGTGCAAAAGTGAAACAGAAACAGGCCAAATTTTCAGTGAATGGACAATTATTATTATTATACATGAAAAGTTTCAGTCTTTTAGTGCACAGTTCAGTGATACTATTGGATTGAACCGGACTTATAAATAGTAAGTACAGTAGACTTTTTAAGAACATTAGTTTCTGAATCAAATCAATCATGAAAACGGTGCGCACACCTCCGCAGTCTCCTAAAAAGAGCCTGCTCTCTCAGGAGGCTAAGATCCCGACGACAGAGCACGTGAAGGTGACAAACACTGTACAGAAGAGTGATCAACTAATTGAATTCGATAGCTCACTGACACCGGCACAGCATTCGGTACAAAATAAAACGTTCACACTCGAATATGCAGAGACCCGGGCCTTAAGGAACATGGCCGACACACCAACTTCTCTGCCCACAAACGAACAAGCAGACCTGGGGGCGGCACCGGCTGTCCAATCACGGGCACCGGATGCCCCAGGTACTAGCTCACAAAATATACAAAATAAAATCCGTGTGATAGCCGACATTCACACAAGAGGGCATGCGGCCAGCACGTCCACCCCGCTCGCAACCAAAGAGAGTGCTAACGTTGGGGCGGCGCTGTCGACCGCCCCCACGATTGACATAACGGAAGCCGGGGAAAGTCCCAGCTCAGGAACGACAGACATGGATCGATTATGAATGAGCAGGGACTCGGTCAGCCGCAGCCCAGGAACGAAAACCCGTGCTGGCAGGCATTGTATAGAAGTTGTCCACAACCTAGAAAATATAGTGACACAGTTACGGCAAAACAAGAGTGTTACCAAGGAAAACAAAAAATGCATACTTCTAGCTGTAGAGGCCATCCGCGATGCCACTATGAGGTTCACCGCTGAGCTGGAGGTACTCGGCGGGGGGCGAGCGGATGACCGCCCAACTATGGATACTACAGATCTGAAAAAAGAGATTATGGATGGCGTTTAGGCAGAAATGTCGATAATGCGCGCTGAGCAAAGAGAATTTAGAAGGGTAGTTACGGAGGCCTTGGGATGTGAAAAGAACAAGGGGAAGAAGAGTGACAATGGAGAAGAGGAGACGTATGCCATGGTTGTCAACAAGAAAAATAACAAGAGAAAGCAGCAAAGTGAAGCCGTAATAGCAGCCGCAACCGGCGCCTCTGGCACAATTCTCGATGATGATTTAACATCGCCAGCCCCCGGCAGACCACATAAGCCAAGAGTAAATCGCTCTAATGCGCCCCCTCCTCCTCCTCCACCAATATCGACTAACTTTGCTGTCGTTCTAGAGTCGATTGACCCCAGACAAGACAGCAAAGATATTTTAAAAGAGGTCAAAGAGAAAGTTGACGTATGGAAATAATAAGTAAATTCCGTGGTGAATTTGAGTGGGTTAAGAGAGACAGTTTTTTTTTCAGGTCATCGCGAAGGCGAGGGGGATCCACGACCTACAGCTGTACGACGGCAGCATGCAGAGCGAGCTTCAACGTGCGTGACGACGTCCTGGGACCAGTCCGCGGAGAACACGACCATGAAGAGGAACCATGGATTCCAAACAGGTAAGAAGATATTAAGATCACAGGATCTATCTATCGGTATAGAGGTCCGCGCCGTGTCTCAAGAAAAACGCCGGCGGCGTCACGCCGGGACGCAGCGCAGCGCCGCCGGCGTGAAGGTCATTGTTTTAAAAAATGAAAAAACAATAGGTTTTTCTCAGAGAGTACATAGAAATGTTTTTTTTTCGTAAATTATGGGTTATATGCAAAGTGTTACCTTGGTATTACGTTGCTCACGCCTAAGATAAGCGCACCGACAATGGATTTTCGTAAAAAAAAAACAACATCACCTGGTATCTATGCTCTTCACGCACCTGACAAAGTATAATATACAATTTAACAAACTTTGTCTTGAATTATGAGATCCGCGCGACCTTTTTGGCGGCCCGGCGGCGGCGGCGGCTCGCCGCTCCTAGAAGTCCAGGAGAGAGGTTATGTTATATATACATTTTGATCATGCATATTAGCGGCGACTAGACAGGTGCATCGCGCGCCACGATCGATGGTCTTTTCCAACATTATTACCTATTGACGAGCCTATTTCTCACTAAAACGTGTATCTATCTACTTATAATTTTTTTTCAGGAACCAAATGTTCCAAAATCTGAAACGACGCTGTCGGGACGAGCCGACCCCATTAATGACCATTTATTTGGAGGAAGCGGCAAGGTATGCACATGCTTTATACATTACATTTAGCCTTATTAGTGCCTAAAATACAAGGTCTACAGTAATCTCTGTTGAATTTCACATTCAAATGTATTCGACTTATTTTTAAATTGCGTGTTGGATTGTAGTGAAACTGCACATATAATATGAGGTACACCTATTTATGGCTGTAATAAGTTCCTATGACTTCAGCTTATACATATAAATCAAATTAAATAAATAAAAACAAGTTTTGTATTGCATCAAATTGAAAAAGGGACTGCACAGGTGAATGTAACATGAATTCATGATTTTTTCAGATACCCAGATGCCGCCCCACATCTCTTATACGAAAGTATAGTGTCCTCGATGCGTACTTGGAGACGAACAAACCAACCGTCAGTGCCGCGGACACTAACCCAACTGGCAGATGCACTGCAAAATCACGCCCAATACTCCAGCCACTTCATCGGCATGGTGGAAGCAGGCGGGGGCCAGGCTGTTTTATTGAGCGCGCCCGGGTATTTATATGTATTTATTCATACTCATATTGACTTGATTCAATTAAATATTCCTGGTATACACGGCCGAACGACCGAACCGATTACTACATGCGCAATACAAGGGGTCTTATCTTACTAAGAGAATTAACAGGCCTTGGTTTCTATATAGCTCGTGCTGTTTCCAAATATGGTCACCATGAGCGCTGCGATAGTATTCCCACTACCAGTACCTACTTAGTAGTCTACTTATTTACCCTTGTCTGGACTATAGTCTGTGGTGACTGTGGTTTTTCTTATAAATATAGACGAAAAATTGAAACTCGCTCATTTGCTTCGGCAATACTATAACGGCCTTATAAGCTATCGAAACATTCGAAACTTATAATTATTACATTCTTCCCTACTTTTGATCTCATCCCTAGATTTTTTAGATTCTTTAAATTTTAATATTGAGATACTATTATTCTACATAATATTCAGTTTATTTTTCCATTAGTTAGAACTAATCTCCCTGATAATACTATGGAAATAATAAGTAAACTCCGTGGTGAATTTGAGTGGGTTAAGAGAGACAGTTTTTTTACAGGGCATCGCGAAGGCGAGGGGGAACCACGACCTACAGCTGTACGGCGGCAGCATGCAGAGCGAGCTTCAACGTGCATGACGACGTCCTGGGACCAGTCCGCGGAGAACACGACCATGAAGAGGAACCATGGATTCCAAACAGGTAAGAAGATATTAAGATCACAGGATCTATCTATCGGTATAGAGGTCCGCGCCGTGTCTCAAGAAAAACGCCGGCGGCGTCACGCCGACATTTGTAGGTATCCAGCGGGACGCAGCGCCGCTGGCGTGAAGATCATTGTTTAAAAAAATGAAAAAACAATAGGTTTTTCTCAGAGAGTACATAGAAATGTTGTTTTTACGTTCGTAAATTATGGGTTATATGCAAAGTATTACCTTTGTATTACGTTGCTCACGCCTAAGATAAGCGCACCGACAATGGATTTTCGTAAAAAAAAATCAACGTCACCTGGTATCTATGCTCTTCACGCACCTGACAAACTATAATATACAATTTAACAAACTTTGTCTTGAAATTATGAGATCCGCGCGACCTTTTTGGTGGCCCGGCGGCGGCGGCGGCTCGCCGCTCCTAGAAGTCCAGGAGAGGGGTTATGTTATATACATTTTGATCATGCATATTGGCGGCGACTAGACAGGTGCATCGCGCGCCACGATCGATGGTCTTTTCCAACATTATTACCTATTGACGAGCCTATTTCTCACTAAAACGTGTATCTATCTACTTATAATTTTTTTTCAGGAACCAAATGTTCCAAAATCTGAAACGACGCTGTCGGGACGAGCCGACCCCATTAATGACCATTTATTTGGAGGAAGCGGCAAGGTATGCACATTCTTTATACATTACATTTAGCCTTATTAGTGCCTAAAATACAAGGTCTACAGTAATCTCTGTTGAATTTCACATTCAAATGTATACGACTTATTTTTAAATTGCGTGTTGGATTGTAGTGAAACTGCACATATAATATGAGGTACACCTATTTATGGCTGTAATAAGTTCCTATGACTTCAGCTTATACATATAAATTAAATTAAATAAATAAAAACAAGTTTTGTATTGCATCAAATTGAAAAAGGGACTGCACAAGTGAATGTAACATGAATTCATGATTTTTTCAGATACCCAGATGCCGCCCCACATCTCTTATACGAAAGTAAAGTGTCCTCGATGCGTACTTGGAGGCGAACAAACCAACCGTCAGTGCCGCGGACACTAACCCAACTAGCAGATGCACTGCAAAATCACGCCCAATACTCCAGCCACTTTATCGGCATGGTGGAAGCAGGCGGGGACCAGGCTGTTTTATTGGGCGCGCCCGGGTATTTATATTTATTCATACTCATATTGGCTTGATTCAGTACATTGTCAAACAAACATTATGACATTATCTTCGGTTACCGCCCGTACCGGTCCGGTTCAGTAATCTATATTATTTATAACATTTTTTTTTTAATAAATGAATAAATAAATATTATAGGACATTCTTACACAGATTGACTGAGGCCCACGGTAAGCTCAAGAAGGAATAGCGTTTTTAGCGAAGAAAGGAACAGCGACGGAATAGCGTTTTGTAACAAGAGTGATTTTAGTTTTATAGCAAAAGCTTAGAGAGTTTTACAACTTTTCCATTTTTTCCAGGTTCCAGGAGCTTCTGTCGGCAAGTGACATTATCACAGACCAACCCAACAAGACGGCCCTTACCAGGGGGGGCACACTTAAGCTGGCAACAATTTTCTTTGCCGACAGCGCTCCTAGGGACAAGCGATCGAGTCATCATCCGATACGTGGAGATGGTCGAGAGCTGAAGAATCTTAGGATCGTAGGGGGTAATTGCACAAAAGATCCCGATGGGTCGAAGTTATCCGTAAGGGCCCCCGCAGAGATCAGATAAGATAATTCAGTTGCTTATTGCTAATACACTTGTTAGCATCTTATCGGGACTTTTAGTGAATATATTATTATGATCATTCTGTAATCATGGATGAATTAAGTAGTGATTCTGTTATGACAGTAGACACAGACAGTTGTGATAATTGTCACGATCAAAATACTGTGCCCCCGGTTATAAGCATCAGCTTCTAATAGAAAGAACTCTGAAAGCAGTGGTGTGTTAGATACTACTACTCGATACTACTACTACTCGATGGAAAGTTTTTTGAACTACATTCAAACAGTTCCGACGGCAAAAATATAAATACTGTCTGTAAAAAATTGCAAACATATCTTAATGACCTACCTGAAAGTAAATGAAAGTACACAAACACACAACAGAACCCAGGATCAACATATCCAAACCGGCTCAAATATGGAAGAGGGAAGAATAAATATTAAAAGGGAATTACTTCAAGCACACCGAAGAATTCAAAACATTATTCAAGAGCAGGCTAATCATAACCGAAGCGACGGCGGTCAGGGAACTCAGGGATATAGTAATTAACCTAATAAATATAGAAAAGGGAAAACAACAATAAAATATGGCTCAATCGAGAATACGTATGCATGGACATGCCCATAATTGAAGAACAACACCAACCCCAACCCCAGCATTGGCCTCAACCGACCAACACCGTGTAGTGTAGTGTGACAACCCTGATGATATATAACTCATCTCATACAGAGCGACAACCCTATGCTCATGCAGCTGTGTGTTATGGATCATAGAGTTTTACGATGTAATTATAAGTAATCATAAAGTTTATGGTATAATTAAAGTAATGATTATGGGTCATAAAATATACAATAAATGTAATGTTAAAACAGATGGGAATGACTATTGACCGTGACCAGGATAGTATATAAGCACGATTTTTATTGAATAAAGGGAGAGTATTGACTCGACTTTTGAGTTATCATTACACCCGAAGCACCCCACACTTCATGGCGACCCTGCCAGTCGGGCTGCTCGAGCACTAACCATCTGCTCGAGGCAGCCCACCCCGCCCGCGCACTCCGAACTACAACCGCGCCAGCTCAGCCTCCACGGCGCACGCTCTGAGACTGTATCAGCCAGCTACCACGTCGCCCCAGCTGCGCTAAGTCACCAAGCCACGCTAAGCCTCGCCGCAGCTAGTATACCAGCAGCACCGACAACAAGGCGGCCGACGACAAGTGATTATGCGTGCCGAGCCAGTCCACCGCAGCATCGTCGACCCACGTCCCGCAGCGCAGCACCGCGCACCGTACCCGCTCCAGCCATGGACCACACGGTATAATATAATCTGTATTATTACGTCACCAGCGTACAATTTACACTAACAATGTTTCTTTTTTTTCCTTATTAAGTTTTCTATATACTTTTTTAATAAGTTCTTATATTTAAATAAAAGTTTAATTTTTAACTGCAAAAAAATACTATATTAATATATTATTATAATCTTAGCTAAGACCCTTTGAGTTATTTCAATTTAATGTCATGAAAAAATCGTTTTTCGGCATAACAATGTTCAGATTTTTTTTTTCTAACTTCAAATTGATTTAATATAATGCCATCCAGATTAAATTACCTACTTAGTGTTTTGTAAACTAAGACAGACAGGATTTTCAAGAACGCTTAGCCTGATCCACTTTAAGTTTCTGAAATCTTCTTGTATATGGATGTTTTTGAATTAGGTATTTGTTTATGAAAGGAAAAAATGAAGGTAATTTATTAAAAATAGGTATGTCTATCGCACCATCGGTAGCCCGAGAGGCTTTGGGCGATACATAGCCAGGGTACGCCAGGATACAAGCAGGTACGATATCCTTGACGGCTGACCATGATTCGATCGAGAATCAATTGTGGAGACCTATGGACACACACAAATAGTATTGTGTGATGCGTTTAAAAGCAATGCCTGAATGTATGAAATATACTAGAGTATATTGTAATCGCCAGTGTGAGCGATAATTTTTTTTCTTGTATCCTGAGCAAATAAATATGTATTGAGCTGAGTAATAGCCATAAATGAAAATGCGTTGTGTACCCTTACCGTTTGTGATGCATTTAGTCTGCACACAAACTATTTTTGACTCAAAAAAAAGGGGAAAGTTGTAGTGTAGTGTGACAACCCTGATGATATATAACTCATCTCATACAGAGCGACAACCCTATGCTCATGCAGCTGTGTGTTATGGATCATAGAGTTTTACGATGTAATTATAAGTAATCATAAAGTTTATGGTATAATTAAAGTTGTGTTATAACATGTTATAACATTTTCTAACAAGAAATTTAAACTTAACTATGACTATAAACTAACCGGTCAGAGTCTTAACCGAAAGACAGTCGTAAAGGATCTTGGTATACTTTTCGATGAACAACTTAGTTTTAGACCACACTATGAATATATAGTGAGTAGGGGCAGGCAACTGCTAGGTTTTATCTTTAGAACGACAAAGGGCTTTAGGAACCCGAATAGTCTAATTTTATTGTTCTTTAGTTTGGTGAGGAGCGTTTTGGAGTATGGTTCCTCTATATGGACCCCACATTACTCTGTACACATCAATGCCATAGAGGCGGTGCAGAGGCTGTTTTTGAAGGTTCTTGCGTTTAGATTCAAGTTGGGACGTACATACAGATCGTATACCAGTCGACTAATCAAGTTTAATATCTCTACTCTTGAAGCACGTCGTAAGATGTGCGACTTCTTAAATTTACACAAAATAGTTCACTCTAGAATTGACTCTGCACCACTATTATCATCCATTACTTTCAATACACCTAGATTTAGAGGTCGCAACACTAAACTTTTCGCTCTTAGAGTATATAAAAACAATACTTCTTTCTATAATCCCATTACTAGAATGTGCCGCCAATACACTATCACTTTATTGTGTTTATATACAAGCTGTAGGAATAGAGATACGTCATTAGTTCCATCATTACTTAGCCGTTAAGTGCGTTAAGCTTAATTTACTGTAGTAATATAAGTGTCTTATCTATATTTTGAAGAGTTCTCAGTGAGAGCGTCTTAGGAGGTAGGTGCACATCTCTTGAACAGTGTATATCGTATCTAATGTAATTTTGTTTGTGCTTACTTCTGTTGTTTCTCCAATAAAGAAAATAAATAAATAAATATAACGAGTTAGCTTCTAATCATATTCATTTTGACATTTTTGACCCCAACATTGCTAGATTTAAGAGGCGCTTGGCTGGCGTCCTCTTCACCTCCTCCTCATGCTCCTCATGCTCATCTTCATCTTCTTCTGTCACTGACTGCTAAATTTTCCTTCTACCGTTTAAATATGTTTAAGTTTGTCTCACTCGTATAGTTTAAATGCGTATACCCTTAGCTTAAGTTAATTACTCCCTTATTTGGTATTAGCTAAATTGTTACCTAATAGTTCTCTGATGTTTGCTATTGTAGTTTTACTTACTAGATAGTGCTAAAATATGTATTGTTTCCGCTGAATTGTAAAACATGCTGAGTACACTTGTTTTGGATCTCGTGCTAGTTTTAAGCCACTTAGTATAAGTTTTAATTGTTATCAAGATTTTGTACGAAATCTGTTTGGTGTACCTAATAAAGTAAAATAAAATAAAATAAAATAAAGTAATGATTATGGGTCATAAAATATACAATAAATGTAATGTTAAAACAGATGGGAATGACTATTGACCGTGACCAGGATAGTATATTAAGCACGATTTTTATTGAATAAAGGGAGAGTATTGACTCGACTTTTGAGTTATCATTACACCCGAAGCACCCCACACTTCAACCGGCCGAGACTCCGAGCTGGATCTCAAGGGAGGGGAGGAGCGCGAGACGAACGAGGTGGCGGCGAGGAACCTAATATATCCGTCTGACCTGGGATTTGAGGACACAGCAACGGTGCAAATGACACCGTCTGCCACATCAAACGAAAGAAAAATAAGAAGATTATCACCAGCATCAGAGCTGTTTTTACGAACAGCAACGCCGACGCCACCACCGCCAGTCATACACAACAAAGCACAAAATATCTCACCGCTCACAAAAAGCCCCCAGCTCCATGCAGAAAAGCAACAAGAAGTCACCATAGTTCCAAATCTGGGCCTACCGCAGGACTCATCAACCCTTCCGCTAGAGGAACTCAAGAAATTACTATCCCCACACCTGAGGTGGGAAAGACACCAGGCCTCCAGACGAACCAACCAAACCAAGCGGACGAAGGGGGGGAGGTCAGGCAGGAGAGACTGATGCAGCCAGAAGTGGTATCATCCACAACAACAGCGAATACAGCCTCATCAACGACACACGGGGAGGGGAATGGGAGGGGGTCGAAGGGACAGGAGTCACAGGCGGACATGCGCACAAAGTGATAACTCAACAAAAACGAACACATCCTCAACCTCGCTCTCCCACTTACACTCATCCTCGCCCTCCTCGTCCACGTCATCACCATCATCGTCAACTAAAACTCCCGTACTACAGCCTCGCCCATCGCCATCGACACCACCCCACCATCACACTCCTCGTCACAACGAACACAATCACCGTCACCTCCAACACCAAATCCAAAAATAGTAATAACATTACCAAAACCCCGCAATAACCAGAACCAGCACCGAAATCAACGAAATCAACATAAAATCAAACAGTGCACCCTCTGCGGGTATGCCACGCGCAGCGGGCATATGATGCGACACCAGATAAGTAAACACAGAGGGCTGATGGTGGAGTCCGGAAGAAGAGCATTTGAGAAGTATGGATTTTTCGAAACTTACACACCGGCCAAGAAATATTGCCCACAAAAATATCTACCTCCAAAATGGCTGGTGAATGCAGTCACCGGGACGGACAGGGAGTGGCTGGAGGCCCTGTACACAGGCGCGATACAGGGCGAGGAGGAGTAGTTGCATCAATAACAACAACAACCAAATACAACGGATGGACATTCACAGATACAAATAAAACAAGATAAGTAAAATAAAGACCCAATTATTATTACACCTGCCAATCAGTTATCCCACTGCTCCATCAAAATAATTGATTACCACGCTGCTCCACCTGGCTGCTTCACCTGATTGCTCCACCTGGCTGCATCACTGCTGTGTCTGTGCCTCTAATAAATCTAAAAATCAACGACCACAAGGTACACCTATGTGACCTATGATTACAGTCTATAGATCATCTTCATCGGCAATTCTGTCTTTAACAAGTGAACAAAAAATGCCTCGTGTGCTAAAAAAACGCCGTCTGCGACGTCCCTGAGACCCTCCCTCCGTCACGTCGAAGATAGACGGTCTCCTTGTTCGGATAGCCTCGGCGCTAGGGGAGCAGGCGCTGCAGGCACAGTAACAGAGCCGTCCCTGCGGTCCTCCCTTAGTGATGCCGTACTCCACGAGTGACCTATGACGGCACTCGGGGCACAGGCGTCACGGGCCAGTTACCTACGGGTGCCCTCGGCTCCTTCCACCGAAGTGACGCACCTAGACCTGTCCCATCACGAGTGGCGTCGCCAAATCCCGGCCCATCTCCACCCCGTTGAATTGCCAAGGGCAAATCAGCGACGCGTCACCAAGGCGACAATCAGTAGTTTTGGAGAAATTTGGCTACAAGTGAACAAAAAATGCCCCGTGTGCTAAAAAACGCCGTGTGCGCCGTCGCTACGGCCCTCCCTCTGTCACGCCGAAGATTAACGGTCTCCTTGTTCGGTTAGCCTCGGCGCTAGGGGAGCAGGCGCTGCAGGCACAGTAACAGAGCCGTCCCTGCGGTCCTCCCTTAGTGATGCCGCACTCCACGAGTGACCTATGACGGCACTCGGGCACAGGCGTTGTCACATATTTACTATGTGGGTAGATTTGTATGTAGGGTAGGCGGTAACGGCATGCAAGCGAAAATAATAAATCAGTCTATAATCAGCTGAGGTGGTTTCATTGTGTGTTCCCTAATACTTTACATGGCGCAGCCGGAAAAAAGACTTATATAATGTAAAATTACGGATAAAGTGTAAAACTATGTACGGACTGTAATAAAATTGTGTGTCGCTACTTATTAATAAATACGTACTGAGTGATAGTGAGAATCGTTTATCGCTATAATGGAGTCAGTGCTGCAGCCGCCATTGCCGTTCAAATTCGAGAACAATCTAGTAAACGTTACATCGGGAAATTTATGTAAAGAATGGGAAAAATGGAAAAAAGCTTTTCTAATTTATTACGAAGCTTGCGAAATTTCGAAAAAATCACAAAAGGTCCAGATTAATATTTTACTTCATATAATAGGTGATAAATGCCGCGAGGTATATGACCAGTTTTCAGAAGAATCAAAGACAGTTGATGAGTTGTTAAAGAAATTTGACGTATTTTTTGAACCCAAAAAGAACCTCGCCGTAGAAAGGCACAGATTCTTCACACGGAACCAGCAGGAATTTGAATCTATTGAACAATATGTTTTTGAATTAAATGTTATGGCGGCAAAGTGTGACTTTAAAGATCTCTGCAGTGACCTTGTGAGGGATAGGTTAATATGTGGTATTCAGGAGACAACCTTACGAGAACGACTTTTACGAGAAAATGATTTGACGCTGCAAAAAGCTATAGAAATATGTAGGCTAGCCGAGATATCCCGTGCTCAAGCCGGTCATATAAAGCAGGAGAATGCGGAACATCATGTGCATGAAATCAACTCCAAACACAAAATCGCGATGGAACGCCAAGGTCGTCCGAGCTGTTGTAGACAAGAACATGAGGATACAGATGAGGATAAGGCGGTGCATGCGCTCAGCGCCAGAGGGCGCGGGCGGCGCCGTGGAGCGCGGCGAGGCGGGCGCCCCGCGCCGGCGCCGGCGCACGCGGCTCCCGGGCACGACAACCAGCCAGCGCGCGGCAGGTGGCAGCGGTCGTCACAGGTCAACAGGACTGGCGGCCATAGCTGTTCGAGATGTGGCTCCACACATAGAAGATTCCAGTGTCCGGCATTTGGTCAGCTGTGTGACAGGTGCCATGGACGAAATCACTACTCGAGAATGTGTCGCGTGTATGAAATAAGAGGGGAATCCACCGATGAGGTAAATAATAAACATAATTATGATAATGAATGGTCTGTCAATTTATCCATTAATAATAAGAATATTACGTTTGGACTGGACACGGGAGCTGAGGTAAATGTCTTGCCTGAAAGGTACTTGAAATTATTAGGTATAGACAAGCATTCGCTTAACACAACCTCATTAAGGATTTATGGTTATTCGAAAACCTTGATACCTATAGCGGGAAAGTGCAATTTAAAAGTTGTGTATAAAAATAATACTTACATTTTAGAGTTTATTATAGCCGACGTTGATTCGAATCCAGTAATAGGTAGGTACTCTTGTAGAGAAATGCGCTTAGTAAAAAGAGTCCATGAGCTATCGATAGGTAAACCAAATAATGTTGCCTCTGTACTAGATGAGTACCTTGATGTTTTTGATGGCATAGGGTGCCTACCGGGAGAATACAAAATACAATTACAAGACCATGCTCAACCGGTAATTCACGCCCCTAGAAAATTGCCCCTTGTGTTAGTGGAACAAGTTAAGAATAAATTGAAAGAGATGCAGGATCAAGGCATCATCGTTAAGGTCGAAGGGCCTACCGACTGGGTAAACAGCATGACTGTCGTCAAAAAGCCGAACGGAGACCTTCGAATATGCCTTGATCCGAAAGATTTAAATAAAGTAATTAAGCGAGAGCATTTTAAGTTGCCCACTCTAGATGAAATTACTTCGAGTCTAGCGGGGGCAAAGTACTTTAGCACTCTTGATGCTAAGCAAGGGTTTTGGCAAGTTAAGTTGAGCCCAGCTAGTAGTGACCTTTGCACTTTCAACTCTGCCTTTGGTAGGTATAAATTTCTACGCATGCCGTATGGAATTTCCTCGGCGTCTGAAATTTTCCATAGGAAATTATATGAACATTTTGACGATATAGAAGGGGTAAAATTATTCATAGATGATCTGTTGATTTACGCCGACACCAAAGAATTACACGACATTAGACTAAGAAAAGTGTTACAAAGATGTAGGGAAATCAATATAAAACTAAACAGAGAGAAGTGCAAAATAGGCTTATCGGAGATAAAATATTTGGGTCACAAGATTACGCAACACGGAGTGAGTCCCGATGACTCACGCACTCGCGCTATAATGAACATGCCTACCCCTGCAAGTGTCAAAGACTTAGAAAGGTTTCTCGGATTAATAACATATGTAGGGAATTTTATACCTAACCTCTCCGAGAAAACTCATATTTTACGCGAGTTGTTAAAGAAAGACGTACACTGGCACTGGGACTCGAGGCATGATATTTGTTTTAATACTTTAAAAAAATGTTTGTGTAGTCCTCCTGTTCTGCAGTATTACGATGTTAAAAAACCAGTTACGATTTCGGCAGACGCAAGTAAGAATGGATTAGGTGGATGCCTACTGCAAGATGGATTACCTGTTTGTTATGTATCTAAATCGCTGACAAAAACAGAACAAGCCTACGCACAGATCGAAAAGGAATTATACGCTTGTGTTTTCGCCTGTGAAAGGTTTTATACATATATATATGGAAAAAATGATGTTACGATCGAAACAGATCACAAGCCTTTAGTGAGCATAATTAAAAAACCGTTAGTTAACACTCCCGCTCGATTACAAAGGATGTTGTTGAGATTACAGCCATACACATTTAATCTAGTATACAAGCCTGGCAGATACTTATATATAGCGGATGCGTTATCTCGTGCAGTACAGGTGGGCGTACGCGACGATGAAAACACACGGGAGTGCGATCTCGACGTGCGCGCGCAGGTGTGTGCGATATCAGCAAGTAACCCGCTCACTGATACGCACTTCTTACAAATACAAAAATGTACTCAAGATGATGACGAATTAAAAGAACTAACTAAAACTATAAAAAGAGGATGGCCTAATCACAAAAAAGACGTTAATGATATATTAAAACCTTACTTTGCATATCAAAACGAACTATCAGTTGCTTATGGAATTGTTTGGAGAGGGGATCGTGTGGTCATACCTAAATGTATGCGGCCAGAAATGATGAAACGTGCACACAGTAGCCACTTAGGAATAGAAAAATGCATGCTACGAGCGCGCGACATCATGTTTTGGCCCCATATGAACTCACAGCTGCAAGATTACCTTTCGCATTGTCAAGCGTGTTTGACGTTCAGAAAACAAAACGTTAAACAAACTTTAATGCAGCATGAACCTCCAAAAAGAGCCTGGTCAAAATTAGGTATAGATATATTTCATTTTAATGGGAAATCTTATCTGATAGTAATTGACTACTATAGCAAATTTGTAGAAGTAATGAAAGTGAAATCCCTCTGTTCTAGTGAGGTCATTAAGAAATTAAAAGAAGTGTTTAGACGTCAAGGCATACCGGAAATTATAGTTTCGGATAATGGGCCTGAATTTGCATCAACTGAATTTAAAACTTTTTCTAGAGAGTGGTTCTTCCAACATGTCACTTCCTCCCCCACTACCCCCAGTCTAACGGTCAAGTTGAACGGTCAATACAGACAATAAAAAAAATGTTAAAGAAAACCACATTCAACAAATCTGATTTTAACATAGCTTTTTTAGAATTTTTGAATACTCCGCTTGACAACAATTTACCTTCACCCGCTGAATTATTGAATAATAGGAAACTACGCAGTTTTTTACCATGTTCTCCAAGATTACTAGCTCCTAAAATCCCGCGAAATGTCGAACACTACCTAAAATCGCGTCAAAGTAAACAAAAACATTATTACGATAAAGGAGCTAAGCACCTGCGAGAACTCCAAGTAGGCGAAAAAGTTAAAGTAAGATTAAACAATGAATGGAATAATGGAACTATACATGGAACTGTAGGTACGAGGTCTTATCTTATAAAAATGACATCTGGTAGAATTCTAAGACGTAATCGCAGACAGCTGATAATTGACTCACCTCAGCGCTCTGATCTACCTAGCGTACGTACTTACGATGATATAAATGTAACTATGTCCCGTCTGCCTGTGCCGCAATGTCCCGTCGGCTCCCGGGGCCCAAGTCCAAACCGCGAACAAATGAATAATACTAATTATTATGTTACTCGCTTTGGCAGGATGGTGAGACCTCCTGATCGGTGGACCTACCCCGTTCCCGAATCTCGTCGAAATTAGATTAAGTACCTACTTACCAACTAACTTACCTTCCCAGATTGTAAACAATAAAAATATGAATGGATGTTATAAATATAATACATAAATCTCCTTAATGAACGCACATTATATACAATGTTTATATAATTGTCAAAAATAAATTAAATAGTTTAAAAATAAAAAACCTGTCTATGTCATGTAATAGGTACGGTAAATAAGTGAATTATGTAATTAATTGCAAAATGCATGTATTCATATAATGTAATTAAATAATTATGCTTGTGATGTTATGAATGTAAGATAAAAACAAAAATGAGATCAATATATACTAGATATTAGATACACTTGCATGCGTAAGTTTATTCTTATCTAGACGAAAATAGAAAATTAAATAATTATATAAATGGTAAAATTGTTAAATTAATTGGGTAAGAAATTTATCAAAGAAACATTTTTTGTAAGGAAGGAAAATGTGTGTAATTTGCATGGGTAAACTTACTATATTTTTGTTTTCTTTTTTCAAAGGGGAGTTGTCACATATTACTATGTGGGTAGATTTGTATGTAGGGTAGGCGGTAACGGCATGCAAGCGAAAATAATAAATCAGTCTATAATCAGCTGAGGTGGTTTCATTGTGTGTTCCCTAATACTTTACAGGCGTCACGGGCCAGTTACCTACGGGTGCCCTCGGCTCCTTCCACCGAAGTGACGCACCTAGACCAGTCCCACAAGTGGCGTCGCCAAATCCCCGCCCATCTCCACCCCGTTGAATTCCCAAGGGCAAATCAGCGACGCGTCACCAAGGCGACAATCAGTAGTTTTGGAGAAATTTGGCTACAAGTGAACAAAAAATGCCCCGTGTACTAAAAAACGCCGTGTGCGCCGTCCCTACGGCCCTCCCTCTGTCACGCCGAAGATTAACGGTCTCCTTGTTTGGTTAGCCTCGGCGCTAGGGGAGCAGGCGCTGCAAGCACAGTAACAAAGCCGTCCCTGCGGACCTCCGTCCGTCACGTCGAAGATAGACGGTCTCCTTGTTCGGATAGCCTCGGCGCTAGGGGAGCAGGCGCTGCAGGCACAGTAACAGAGCCGTTCCTGCGGTCCTCCCTTAGTGATGCCGCACTCAGGCGACAACCACGAGTGATCAATGATGGCACTCGGTGCACACTTGCACAGGCGTCACGGGCCAGTTATCCACGGGTGCCCTCGGCTCCTTCCACCGAAGTGCCGCACCTAGTCCGGTTCCACGAGTGGCGATGCCGGCCCATCTCCACGGCGTGAATCCCCAAGGGCAAATCAGCGACGCGGATCACTCAGGCGACAATCAGTAGTTTTGGAGAAAATTGGCTACAAGTGAACAAAAAATGCCCCGTGTGCTAAAAAGCGCTGTCTGCGCCGCCCCTCCTGTTGTAGTCTATGGTTATTGGTTAGTTCTGTGCTCGCATGATGAAAAAAAAAATTGTCTTTGGTCTGAACCGGTGTTTGAATACTTTGAATAGCTGCGCTCCCAATTCCCAACATTAAAATAATTAAATTAAAGCCATCCATGGTCACCGCCCATCGCCAAGGAATAATAATACATGGTGTCAGAAGAAAAAAGAAAAACGAAGAAAAAATATGGAGAACAAGGTAATAATTGCAGGAAATATCAAACCGCTACTGCTAACAAGATGGCGCAGGTACAGCTTGTTCCAACGCCGAAAAATGGAGAAAATGGCGACAGAAATTCGAACCACCACACACCACAACCACGAGTTATCAATGATGGCACTCGGGGCACAGGCGTCACGGGCCAGTTACCCACAGGTGCCCTCGGCTCCTTCCACCGAAGTGCCGCACCTAGTCCGGTTCCACGAGTGGCTATGCCGGCCATCTCGTCATCGTGGCCATCATCATCGGCCCGTGAATCCCCGAAGGCAAATCAGCGACGCGGATCACCTAGGCGACAATCAGTAGTTTTGGAGAAAATTGGCTACAAGTGAACAAAAAATGCCGCGTGTGCTAAAAAAACGCCGTCTGCGCCGTCCGGATAACCTCGGCGCTAGGGGAGCAGGCGCTGCAGGCACAGTAACAAAGCCGTTCCTGCGGTCCTCCCTTAGTGATGCCGCACTCAGGCGACAACCACGAGTGATCAATGATGGCACTCGGGGCACAGGCGTCACGGGCCAGTTACCCACGGGTGCCCTCGGCTCCTACCACCGAAGTGCCGCACCTAGTCCGGTTCCACGAGTGGCTATGCCGGCCATCTCGTCATCGTGGCCATCATCATCGGCCCGTGAATCCCCGAAGGCAAATCAGCGACGCGGATCACCTAGGCGACAATCAGTAGTTTTGGAGAAAATTGGCTACAAGTGAACAAAAAATGCCGCGTGTGCTAAAAAACGCCGTCTGCGCCGTCCGGATAGCCTCGGCGCTAGGGGACAGGCGCTGCAGGCACAGTAACAGAGCCGTTCCTGCGGTCCTCCCTTAGTGATGCCGCACTCAGGCGACAACCACGAGTGATCAATGATGGCACTCGGGGCACAGGCGTCACGGGCCAGTTACCCACGGGTGCCCTCGGCTCCTACCACCGAAGTGCCGCACCTAGTCCGGTTCCACGAGTGGCTATGCCGGCCATCTCGTCATCGTCGCCATCATCATCGGCCCGTGAATCCCCGAAGGCAAATCAGCGACGCAGATCACCCAGGCGACAATCAGTAGTTTTGGAGAAAATTGGTTACAAGTGAACAAAAAATGCCCCGTGTGCTAAAAAGCGCTGTCTGCGCCGCCCCTCCTGTTGTAGTCTATGGCTAACCACAGAACTAATTCTGTGGTCGCATTATGAAAAAAACAAACTGTCTTTGATCTGAACCGGTGTTTGAATACTTTGAATAGCTGCGCTCCCAATTCCCAACATTAAAATAATTAAATTAAAGCCATCCACGGTCACCGCCCATCGCCAAGGAATAATAATACATGGTGTCAGAAGAAAAAAGAAAAACGAAGAAAAAATATGGAGAACAAGGTATAATCGCAGGAAATATCAAACCGCCCAAGATGGCGCAGGTACAGCTTGTTCCAACACCGAAAAATGGAGAAAGTGGCGACAGAAATTCGAAATTTTCTCAAGAGGCTAACGACTTCGACAAATTGACCGACAAAAAGAAAATTGCAGTATTTTTAAATGCTATAGGCGACGATGGACTAGAAATATTTGACTCATTCCACGTGGACCGCACTAAAGAAACGTTATACTCAATTTTACTTAAATTTGACCAGAAATTTAACAAATGTAAAAACACCACCGTCAAGCGATATATTTTTTTTACAAAATTTCAAAAGGAAGAATCGTTAGATGAATACGTCACATGTCTCAACAATTTAGCTGCATCATGCAAGTTTGAATGCATGCAGTAACCTAACAGGGTCTCATGTTGTGCCTTTATTTTAACTTTGCACAACTGACATAAAGCTTCTATTAAACTCATATGAAATGAGTTATTACTGTTATTAGTTTATCTAAATTTGTGTATGCCTTGCTTAGAAGCTATACATATATTTGAAGCGGATAAAAATTGTTAGGGAATGCAAAATCTAATAAAAATACATATTTACAAAAATACAATAAAGTACTTTATATTATGCTGTGTACTTTTTATTTTGGAACAGACAGACGAAAAATACCTACTTTACATGTGGCGTGAAAAGGTGGCAACCCTAGCCCCTCCGTACCCCTCACTTCAGATGGCGATCCTGGCCACTGGCTAATAGGCCTAACACATGATTGCCGCGAGATAGATGACACGTCTTTTTCTAACTGTATTAATGACATAAGGACGGGTAGGCCAATCATGTGCTAACCGTGCTGCGCGTTGTTGCACGTTTTGCTAAGGACTTTTTTCAATTCGACTCATTTACATGGGAACGGAATAGTAAAATCATGAGGCAATCACGATCCGTCTTCGAAAATATATACCTAATCTAAAATGGGCAAGGATTGCTCGAAATGTGTCTGCGACAATGAAGAAGTAATAGTGAACCAACACGGCGCAAACAACGACTCTGGAGCCGTAATAAGGGTTCACACGAATATAAACAACATATTGTTGTTTGCCCTATTGGCCCTTTGCGCGGCATGAGTGGTATTTTTAATATTACAAGCAATACAACAAATTCCACAGAAAGTTAGTGAGACACGAAATACGAGAGAACGCTTTTGAAGAATTCGTTCAAGGCTGTCTGTCTGGACGCATTGTTCCAGCGGAGGACAAAGTGAGGACCAGGACAGAGAGGTACCGGCTAGATAACATGACGTCTACAATCAACATAAGAACTAATAAGATTTCAGAAAAATCGAGAAATAATCAGTATTGTATGAAAAAGAACGGAAAAAATCTATTTATACTCTGGTGTTATTTAAGCCCCTATATCTAAAAGAATATTTTCAGTTTTAGTTATGGTCTCATCAAATAAAAACACGAAACTTATTTAGTGTTAATAGAAACTGCTGGCCTACATTTTCGGGTGTGACGGAGTTTAGTTTTGCCCTTATAAACGTGGTTTGTTTAGCATTTAATAACTTCGCTGACAAATTATTTAAAAATGGTTTAAATGTTTAGTTGAATGTCACGAAGCAGAATAACATACACACATATTTTTATTTTGCTCATCTTGTGAAATATTTGTGTAAAGATATGTTTTAAAAGACATTTTTGTCAGTGTCATTAAAATGGGAGGCATGAAAACCATGGACGACTTTCGTTAAAAGTTTAAAAAAAACGTACAATACGCTAATAAGTATTTTTTTAAACTTATAGAAAAATGGAAAGTCGGCGTGGATAGAAAAGAATAATTAAAGCGTATTTACCACCTCCGGTTGACTACAATCCTATAAGTAGTAAAAACGAAGGCGATTATGCAGGCCTAATTGAACAATCGGTGGATTATTTTCCCAGGAACCAAGGCAGGGAGCCAAAATGTTTCCTCTGGATTCCGAGACAAGTTTGGAGTCCCGAATGCACTGAGGGCAGTGGATTGCACGCATGTGGCCATATTTCCATCACCGCGGCCACATGGTGTGCAATACATAAATAGAAAAGGAATACACACCCTCAATGTGCAGTTGGTAAGTCATACTTAAGCATAATTAATTATCAAATAAAAGTTGATAGGCTTTCAAAGTATTTAATAAAATATTTAAATTTGTACTTCCCTCCAGGTAACAGCAGACGCGAACTGCAGAATTTTAAATGTTAATGCTAAATTCTCTGGTCGAGTGCATGACACATACATATTTCGTCAATCGGTGGTGAGAGGTGAAATGCGTCGCCTACACGAGCAGCGCATATTATAGCGATTCTTTCTTTAGGATATAACTTATAAATATAATATCATTACCTAGTAACAAACTTTAGTCTTAACTAGAACATCCCGTGTTGCATAATTGCATTTTAATATAAATTTGATACCTATCTCTAATTACAGGAGATTCCGGCTATCCACTGGAGCCCGGGCTTAGTTATAACTCACGCAATAGAGCACATCAGAAAAAATGACTTAGACGTGTTTTTTGTATTTACAAATGCACCGGGACGAAGTGCGTTCAATCGCGTCCAAAGACAAATGGCTCCCCTAAGTAGGGAATTGAGTTGATACTGCTCCACAAATACTACGGTAGCCACTTAAGACACACAGGGCAGATGAACTGATAGCGATCTCGAACTAAAAAACTTCAAAAATGCTGGTGATGTCCTCTCCAATATCTGGAATGACGTGGTTATAGATGGCTCTAGAGGAATCACCTCCAAAAGGAAGGAACAGATTATTAACCGTCTTGGAAAAGTAGACTAAAGTTTTGACAAGACCTACCAATCAACGAGAAAGCTAAATTCAAGATTACGACAGTTAATTCAGTGAGACTTAGTATGAAGCTTTATTTTCGATTGATTCCAAGAAATTAGCGGCAAGTTTGATAATTAAATACTTACTATCTTACTATAAAGAAATAGGTCGGAGTTATGTTGTTAATAACATAAGCCATACCAACTATAAAAGTCTCTTGATTTTGTAACTTTGGACCCAAAACATACCTATTCGACAGTCTATTGGACCTGCCTGGTATGTATATATTTTAGAAAGCGAGAAATTCATTGTTTCCATCGTGCAGTTGTGTATAATCCAAACGTTTAAAATTGCGATTATGGACGCTGTAATGGTTTACTAAAAAGCAGATTCTCTTGCCTGAGAAAAGGAAGGGGTCTACATTAAGTTACGACTCAGAGAAGGCCACAAAGATCATAAATGTCTGCATCGTGCTGCATAACATATGCGTCATGACTAATGATGTCTGCTGTGAAAGAGGAAAACGAAGAGGTATCTTTTGCAATGTAAGTACTCTACCTTAGTAAGTATACTCATTGTATAAGTATCAATTTTTCTAAACGTTTTCAAATGTTACAAAACCTTTTACTATGCATCGAAAGTGTTTTCAGCATGCTGGCACACAAAAACCATACCAAATATTGAAGGAAAGTCACACTTTTCTCAAGCACATTTCAAAATATATGCAGAGACATTGACCAAAGCCAGGTGCGAGACGGAAAAATATTTTAAGATATTATGCCTGACAATGGCATCTAATTCAGAAGGGGTTGAATAAACAAATATCTTCGTTCTTCTGCACAGTCGATATGTGACACCAGATACCACTAACGCGCAGAAGAATAGTATTCTTCTCTGTGAGTCTCCAAAACCGCACTTAAAATCGTTTTTGAATATGGGCACAACTGTATCTTCTTTTGTTTTTAAGCAGAAGACCACGTCCATCTACGGAACTAGCCCACTTTATAAACGAGCTATTGGAATCGTTAGCAGGACGGAATTCACTGACAATATTGGAAATACCATGAACCCATATTATGACCCTGCGTTGTTCTGACCAATACAATACTCAAGAGGTATATACCTTTTCTCCCAATGTGGACGAACATAATGAAAGAAGAAAGAACGAGCAACGCTCCGATTGAATCTTATTTTGAACACATACGTAAAAAAAATCTAAATGGCCAAAAAAAAATTGAAATGTACCCAATTTACATGTTTCAAAATCGAAGTGTGTCGATTATTACACATTTTGTTTTGAAAAAAGTCAATCAATTACCTGTCACCCGCACAGACTCAGTTGAGCCCGTGACACTGGTTTGAGATGATGGACTGTGGCCATGGAACTGGAAGGCAATTTTCCCCAGCGCTCTGAGGTTGGACGATTCAACGGAGGAATGTCCTCTTCTCCGACGAGGGTGTGGACAGGAGGCAAGGAGAAGTTCACGCCAGCCTACACCGAGGAAACAGTCGGCTATGGGGGCGGCACTTATGATTGTGCGGGTCTACCAGCATGAGGCTGGGATCATCGTAATGGAGGAGTCGTAAAGGAGCCCCGACCTCAACCTTATCCAGATCTCTGGGATCAGTTAAAATTACGTGTTCAGTGTCAGGATTCTCCTCCAGCCACCCTCGACGAGCTAGAATTAAGGAGCGTAACGACATTCCTCAAGAAGTGATCTGAAATTGGGATATCAGACTGGGACGATTATGTGTTTCTGGATGAGACCTGGATAAATTCGAATTTTTGCATGCTGGCAATGGCAAACTTCTCTTCCCTTTTTGAAACTGAACGAGTAAGCCACCATTTTTGTCTTCGTCCAATAATTAAATTAATATTAAATTACCGACGTGATCCAGTGTCTAATAGTAATTGACTAAAGTGTTCTTTATTCTGTGCTATTAAATATACAGTAGTAGTACTAAGAGTAATTTCTTGTTTTACAAGTTCTACTGTACACCAATATATAGATAACCCACTGCCAAGCCCTAGACAGGCATCTCTTTTAATAGGGCCATAGGCCTCTCGCTGGGAGTCTCGCCTGGAGGCGAGGCCGACCCCAATTCTTCTGAGGACCTCACCGAAGAAAGACTTTTGCCCGCATCGCTGTCACCATTGGCCCAACATTGGAAGAACAGAATATGGAGATCTCCAGCCCTGGGGCCCCACCTGCAGGCGGGGCCGCCCCCAATACGTCGGAGGGCTCCACCGAGAGAAGCCCACAACCTGCAATGCACCAGTGGCAGAGGAACAGACGATGGAGCGGCCGAAAAACCCAGACAACAGTGCACGTTATGTGGATACTACACCCGCACTAGAAACATCCGGAGACACAAGCGGAACATACACGTTAAAAATATGGGTACCCGGGAGAGTGCCCAAATATTTAAAATATTTACGCACTATGGTTTCTAAAGTACTGCCGCCCCTAACAAGTTCTGCCCCCCCCCCCCCAATTTAGTCAGGAGGGTCGAAAGAGTCAATCTGGAGTGGCTAGGTGAGGAGACATTCGACCAATATATCCTTATAAAGAAAAGGAACTGATACAGCCGTATGAAGTCTTAATCTTATAAAAAATTCTTTGTTGATTATTTTCAATTGACAAATTAACTGGATTGCAAGATTACAATTGGAAGCTTTCCATGAAAATGGTCTTAACCCTTGAAGGCTTGTGTGGTATTAGCAGATATTGACAAGAAGATAGAAGACAAAAACTTGGTTTAACTTCTTCTTAGTGGACTACCGGGTGAGTATGACGCTCTGGTTAGCAACCTCAAGACCGCAAATATCGCAATACACATGCAGCAAACTCCTTGACAGCAAACGGGGGAAGGTGCTATTGGCTGGAGGGTACCGCTACCATAAGCACGGAAGCAACAAAAATGGCTCGAGTTTGTGGCGGTACGACCTGTACAAAAATAAATAAACTTAGCTGCCCAGGAACTATAACTATAAACCCGGTAAGACTTGCGGAGATTTGTAAGCGAGGCGAGCGCGCCACCCTAATATTGACATAAGGCATAATTATGCTTTAAGTATTAAAAAAATAATCTCATTTTATTGTGCTTTATGTCACTTCATTCAAGTGTCCTAGGCGCGGGGCAGATCTCATTGTAGACAGCCAAAAAGAAATATAATTAGTACTAAACATAAAGACGACAAGGGCAGCGGCGAATTAATGCAGCCGAGCAAATGATTAAACAAAACAAAGGCGCAGTTGAATTTAATACCCAAACCAGCTGTTTTAAGAGAGGCGAAAGAACAACAATTACTTAAATTGCACGGCCTCGAATTCGCCAGCAGTTCGATCAATTTGCTGAACGAAGCAACCAATGGTAAGTGCGTGGGATCCATACACAGTACAGCACTTCTTAAATTCCATTGCATATACTGGACTCTTGAACAACACCAATTATAATAATACAACTGCACGTAAACAAGGGAAAGTTCAATGTCTTCAAATTCTGGAGTTTTTACAAAAGAAAAACTAAAATCTTATGGTGTTTCTGAAGATCTTGGAATCAAATTGAATACTCAAACTGCCATTGACTAGCAGCAAAATTGAAATGCTGGTTGAAGTAGTTATGTTTACGAGTGAGTAGTAAAAAAATGTGGCAGAGGAACAGACGATGGAGCCGGCGGTGGAGGAAAACCCCAATTCTGAGACCCCGCACAGAGGCGACGCCGTGCCAAATTCCACGGGAACCTCGTCTTCATCTTCGTCTTCGTCGACTTAGACGCCATCGAGCCCGCGATGCGGCATATGCGGCATGCCGCGGCAGAAAGAACTGCTCTCCCGGTGCCCCACCGGCCAGACGAGTGGCCGAAAAACCCATATAACAGTGCACGTTCTGTGGATACTACACCCACCACTAGAAATATCCGGAGACACCTGCGGAACATCACAGTAAAAATCTAAAAAAGCCCAAATATTTAAAATATTTACGCACTATGGTTTCTACAGAACTGCCGCCCCTAACAAGTTCTTTAGCGGCTATTCATAAATGGGTGATGAAGAACGGCATCCATCCATAAATGGGTGATGAAGAGCGTGGGGTGCTGGTTGACAGCAAACGGGGGAAGGTGCTATTGGCTGGAGGGTACCGCTACCATAAGCACGTAAGCAACAAAAATGGCACGAGTTTGTGGCGGTGCGACCAGTACAAAAATAAATAAACTTAGCTGCCCAGGAACCATAACTATGAACCCGGTAAGTCTTGCGGAGATTTGTAAGCGAGGCAAGCGCGCCACCCTAATATTGACATAAGGCATAATTATGCTTTAAGTATTAAAAAAAACAATCTCATTTTATTGTGCTTTATGTCACTTCATTCAAGTGTCCTAGGCGCGGGGCAGATCTCATTGTAGACAGCCAAAAAGAAAATATAATTAGTACTAATCATATAGACGACAAGGGCAGCGGCGAATTAATGCAGCCGAGCAAATGATTAAACAAAACAAAGGCGCAGTTGAATTTAATACCCAAACCAGCTGTTTTAAGATAGGCGAAAGAACAACAATTACTTAAATTGCACGACCTCGAATTCACCAGCAGTTCGATCAATTTGCTGAACGAAGCAACCAATGGTAAGTGCGTGGGATCCATACACAGTACAGCACTTCTTAACCCCAATTCTGAGACCCCGCACAGAGGCGACGCCGTGCCAAATTCCACGGGAACCTCTACTTCGTCTTCCTCGACTTAGGCGCCATCCAGCCCGCGATGCGGCATATGCGGCATGCCGCGGCAGAAAGAACTGCTCTCCCGGTGCCCCACCGGCCAGACGAGCGGCCGAAAAACCCATATAACAGTGCACGTTCTGTGGATACTACACCCACCACTAGAAATATCCGGAGACACCTGCGGAACATCACGGTAAAAATCTAAAAAAGCCCAAATAATTAAAATATTTACGCACTATGGTTTCTACAGAACTGCCGCCCCTAACAAGTTCTTTAGCGGCTATTTGCTCCCAGGCTTCTTTTTTATCTGAAGCATCTCCATTTTTAAGGTACGGTATCATTTCAATTTATTTATTTATTCACAAAATTCCTTTTCTCAAACATGGTATGAAATATTGATATTATATTGACAATTTTTCGCTGCAATTCTGTTTTAGGAGATAGAATTTTGAAGTTTGTAATTTTGTTTTGTTTTAATTCAATATGAGTTCGAACGAAAATACGACAGACGAAGAGATGATTATTGATTGCACCCCACCTGAATTAAGAGCCGAAGCCGAATTGGCTATACAGACTTGCTGCCGCCAAAATCAAAGGCGAAATATATAGTTACTTACGAAAATTTTATAAATTGGAAAACCAAGAAAAATGCCCACAGTTTCTCAGAACACGTGTTTTTGGCATATTTTAAAGAACTGGCAGAAACTAAAAAGTCCTCAACATTGTGGGCAATGTACTCCAAGCTTAAGGCAACAATGCTGGTGAAGCATAATATAAACATCAAAAGCTATGTAAACTTATCCATGTGGCTAAAACGACAGTCAGATGGATACAAAGCAAAGAAATCAAAGATATTTCGTTCAGAAGATGTTCAATCATTCCTATCTCAGGCACCCGATGAGATATATCTGGCCACAAAGGTAATTATTAAGCCTACTTATCGAAATTACCATAAGAATACAGTATAATAGAAATAAAAGAACAAATTTATTTCATTTGTTAATTTTATTGTGCTTTGTGTATTTCATTTCTGATTTTATTTCATTTGTTAATTTTATTGTGCTTTGTGTATTTCTCTTTGTAAATGACGATCCTTATTGGGAGAAACTATTCATTTTATTATTTTCAATTCATAATGTAATTTTTGACGATCATGATGAGAAGATAAACATAACTTTGGCATGTAACAAATTTATAGTGTAATTTTTATCATGAAATAAAGAAATCTAATCTAATCTAATTGTTTCTCACTGAAGTGGGAACAATGAATAAGAACATTAAGAACTGTCAGCCCGTCTCACAACGAGTGGTTAGATCAGTTACCCAAACGCGTTAGTTCCGCGTAGCACCATTTCCAGTCGCATTGTTCCCCAAACGCGTTAGTTCCGCATCGCGCCGTTTCCAGTCGCATTTTTCCCCACTAGAGTTTGTTGTCGTTCATGTATGTTTCTATTGGCATGTATTGACAGGCGATCCTTTATCTAACAGTTTTTTTTTCTTAATCGTTTATTTTACCAAGAGCATTTACCACTTGTCGACCTTCGTCCCATAGCATTTTTTTCTATTCGATTGATGTTTCAGACGCAAATATTAACAGTCGCTCTTTTAAATAGGTTGATCAACAAAAAATAGTTACGGAAAATTTATATTTGTCATTGTTTACACAGAAATCAAATCCGAGATTAGATATCCATTAAGAAACTTAAGATTTAATATGTTAAATTTAATGTTATTGTTTCCTCGACGATGTCAAAACTAGGTAATCGAATAAATTTGTCTCGATAAATGTTACGAACAAATACACCGTGTTTTTATTGAACTCCGTTAACTTTAAGGGCGGCTCCGGATGAAAACCTAACTGCGTGTCGAATTTGATGGAAAACAAAACAAACACGGTGTATCAAAACATTACATGATCTTTTTGTTTTTAGAGGTTTTAGGTAGGTAATGCTGATTTTAAAAATAATGACCAATTTGAAACCATGATTGCAGAGCTGCAGAGTTAGCTTTGCCTGAATTTACGCACAAATTGACTACCTGTCAACTTTCAATCGAGAATTAATCGTAAAATCAATCGATTAAGATACGCATTAAATGAATTTCAATCGTATGTTAGGTCGATTAATTTAATCGCGATTAAATCCATCGTTGACTAATTTTGACGATTTTTTTTAATCAATTAATTAGTCGAATAAAAAGTTAATCGATTAATGCCCATCTCTGGCTGTACTATTTCTAATTTCAATTATTCTATGTCATATTTTTTCCTGTCAATATTCGTTCGATATTCATTGTAAATATACCATAATACATCGTTTTTATTAAATCTGGAGTTTCTACGACATAAACCCGTTGTTCCCCGGCAACAGCCAGGTTAGGTTTTCATCAGGAGCCGCTCTTAAAGTTAACGGAGTTCAATAAAAACACGGTGTATTTGTTCGTAACATTTATCGAGACAAATTTATTCGTTTACCTAGTTTTGACATCGTCGAGGAAACAATAACATTAAATTTAACATATTAAATTTTAAGTTTCCTTAATGGATATCTAATCTCGGATTTGATTTCTGTGTAAACAATGACAAATATAAATTTTCCGTAACTATTTTTTGTTGATCAACCTATTTAAAAGAGCGACTGTTAATATTTGCGTCTGAAACATCAATCGAATAGAAAAAAATGCTATGGGACGAAGGTCGACAAGTGGTAAATGCTCTTGGTAAAATAAACGATTAGGAAAAAAAAACTGTTAGATAAAGGATCGCCTGTCAATACATGCCAATAGAAACATACATGAACGACAACAAACTCTAGTGGGGAAAAATGCGACTGGAAATGGTGCTACGCGGAACTAACGCGTTTGGGTAACTGATCTAAACAACTAGGCAGGCTAATTTGAGGAGAATGGAAAGGGGCCAACAGATTGTTCGTCATTCTGGGGATATCACCCTTACTGCTGAAGGATGTCAAGTTAGCGACGGTGATATCAACATTCCACAATGACAAACAAGTAATGAGATAAGACCATGGGCGGAGTAGATTTAAAACACTGCTCAGCATGCAGCACAGTAGGTACATTAACACAACATAGTAACACAATGTGAATTGTATACGAGACCTATACTTATATCTATGTTGTACAAATAAATGCTTTTACTCGTACTTTACTTTAAAGACATGAAGCTCAGCGGGTACCCCATGGAGAGAAAAAGAGGGCGCAATTGGTACATAAAGGTTTTTTCAGTACAGATGGTGTTTTTTTACGCACTAGTGTGAGCAGTGGTTCATTATATGTCAGGTAGAAATTTCGGAGGGCCATCTGTACTGTAAAACGTCGTACGATACAGGTGCGAAAAGGAAATTCGTAACTCGTGTCGATTTAAAACACTTCCTTCTTCGGTCTTGTTTTAATTCATAGCCACTATTTCCCACATGGTAAACACGGACATCCTGAACAGCTTTATATTGTTCTCTAAGAATCCGTCGTTGCGCACGGTATCACAATGAAAATTCAGGCACGAGCTAGGAGACGCGCTTGTTAGGGCTGACTGGCCGAACCAAGTAAGCCGCCCTCCACCAAATTCAAGAGTGCGCCTCGACGGCCAACCAGATCATTTTCCAGCGTATAAATTTAAAAAAAAAAAATTTAAATTTAATCTGTTTATTTCTAAGAAACGTGCATGCATTTATAATATACTTAACTGCTAATCTTAAATTGAAAAGATTATTTGAGTTAAGGAGTCTAGTTACATATGAATTGTTCTTTATTTTATTTATACATAATTAAGTTTTTTCGTTTTTAATAAGTGTTTTTTCAGTATATAACGAGCTTGGCTACAGGTTCGACTTTCTAATGAGTCTATCAATTCATTTGGGAATCTATTCAGTATCCGCGGTAATGTGCATTTCCATACTCTTCGCCCGTACTCATTGTTAGTTTTTTCGATCTCGTATGTTGGAATGTTATCTAAGTTACGAAGCCGCAGAGGTCGTGTTTTTTTCCGTAAGTATTTTATGTTCTTGTAGTATTGAGTTATAATAGCTAAATCTATCTTTTCAAAAACAGTTAACACCCCGCAGTAACTGAATAGATTCTCATAGTTACATTTATGTTTATATTTAATTTTTGTAGGTACAATAGTCTTAAGGATACGTAATTGTAGGTTATATATATCGTTTAGGTAGGTTTTGTATGACCTACCATAGCTAGCCAGGCCATAACTTATGACAGAATCCGCCATAGACATGTATAGTAGTCTTAATGTATTAAAAGGGACTTTGTTTTTTAGAATACATAGCTTAGATAATATAGCCCTAAGTTTATTACATACTCGGTGGATGTGTGGGCCCCAATTAAAATTATGGTCTATAACTAGCCCAAGGTAAGTATGTTCTTTTACAATATCTAGGTGATTACATTTACAATTAGTGCTAGGCATGTGTAGACATTTGTGCTCGTGGGCCACGATCTTTGGTGTGAAGTAGTTTTTTTTGTATGGAGAGTGAATGTGCATCATTTTGGTTTTGGCGTAGTTGAGTGTCAGACCTAGGTCGTGAGCCCATTTGCACAATATATCAAAATCATGCTGCATCATGTTTTGTGCAGTTTCCAAGTTCTCATGAGCTGTAATTAAACATGTGTCATCTGCAAACTGGTATACCGAACCATGCCGGAAGATTTTACACATATCATTTACATATAGCAAGTATTCCGTTGGAGATAAAATCGAGCCTTGGGCGGTGCCGCATAAGGTCGGAATTAGGTCACTCTGTTCGCCCGCTATGGTTACGGCGTTGTGTCTATTAGCATGATAGTCTTTGATAAGTTCCAGCATGGGTCCCTGTATCCCATTTTGTTCTAGTTTTTTGTATAGTTTAGTGTGAGCCAAAGTGTCAAAAGCTTTGCTAAAGTCAATCATTACCACAAGTATATGATGTTTCTTTTCCAAGCAGGGTTCGAAAGGATAATTATCAACGATAATTATCACGATAATTATCACGATAATTATCGTGATAATAACAGGTGGATAATTATCAATTGATAATAACAAAAAATTGCGTCTGTGAAATAAACTATATTCTAAGTATCCAAACGTGTATTTCTGCGCTTGTTGCGTCTATCCGAACGCACGTCTAGCCGCGACACGGGGATTCCCCCAATTCACAAAAAATGTCAGTTGGTGTTATGTAAAGTCAAGTGAACTCGAATGTCATTGGTTTATTAAGTTAAATATTGTTTAGTGTGTTGAATTTGAACAATGCCGCGCGAGAAAGATCCAGTGTGGTCATTCTTTAGTTGCACGAAGACAAAAAATACTGGGTTATGGGCTCGGTGCAAAAAATGTGACAAAGAGATGCAAGGAATACTAAATAGAATGAAATCTCACGTAAAAGTATGTCAGCCGCAAGTACACATAGCAGAACCAGATCCACAGCCATCATTGCCATCAACCAGTTCCAGTTCAGTTAGTCTCAGTCACATCTGACTGGGCAAAACACAGGTTTGGCATTTCATGTTTCTTTATGAACAGTTATATTTACAATCATAAATTATAATAATTAATCTCAAATTGTTGATACACGAGAACGAGAACAAAGATCAGTTTATTAAGTCAGTTCAAAGCTCACACGCAGACGCAATAAGAGGCCAGTAGTTTCAAGCAGCAGCAGCGCGACTCCGCGCGGCAATTTCAAATTCTAGTACCTAAATAAATTTGTATTTTGTATCGCTAATAAGAGTGATAAGAGTAATAAGACTTGTACGCGCGACGGGTCGCGTGATTATGTGAAATAACTGTCTCTAAGTAACCTCAACCTCAGTTTTTTTTTAAGAATACCTAAATAAATTAGTTTTTTTTTTGTTTAGGCAAAACAATAGAAGCTAGTGAAGAAACTGGAAGTAGCCGAAAGCAGTTATCTACACAATCGAAAATACTATGTCTTAAAAATTCCGAAGTCATAACAACAACCAAGGAATATAAGCAAAAAATTGATATGCAGGTCGGAAAATACTTTTACGCGACTAACACTCCATTCAATCATGTTGAACACGAAGAGTTTAAAAAATTATGCGCCCTTTTACGTCCTGGGTATAGACCTCCATCAGCATATGAAATAGGCAATCCCATATTAGAAAAAATTATGCTGAGACAATGACTATATGTAAAGAAAAACTTACGAATCAAACAGTTTGCATGTCTCAGGATGGCTGGAGCAATGTTCATACTGAACCTCTGGTTTGCAGCAACATTGTTACTGCTCAAGGCGACTCAATTTTTGTTGATTGTGCGGATACAAAAGAAAATCCACACACAGCTCTTAATTTGAAGGACATCGCACTAAAATCAATCGCTAAAGCTAAGCAGGAATTAGGCGTTACTGTTAGAAGTTTTGTCACAGACAGTGCTGCTAATGAGCGATTAATGCGGAGTCATCTTGAGAAAACTGAAGACGTGGACATAATACAATATGGATGTTCAGCTCACATCTTAAATCTACTGGCTAAAGATTTGGAGATCCCTGCCGTTACCGCATCGATAATGAAAGTAATAAAATACTTTCGCAACCATCACATTCCAGCAGCTCTATACAAACAAGCAGGTGGTAAAAAGTTAGTCCTCCCTCTAGAAGTACGTTGGAACACGATGAACGACGCTATTCGCTCGTATCTGGATAACAGAGGAATTTTAGTTCAAGTTAGCCAAGACCATAAAGACAAAATCGATAGGGAGGTTATAAAAATTGTGAATGACTGTCAGATTACAATGAATGCTGTAGATTTCCTTAAAACATTGTCACCCATTGCAACAGCTCTCGACAGGATGCAACGTAATACTACCACAATAGCTATAGCTGTTGAAATATGGAATAAACTCGAGTTTGACCTGTTGGGTAACAGTGCATACCAAAATGCAAAAACAAAGAAAATCTTTTTGAGTCGTAGAGCAATGGCACTGCAAGGCTTACATTACGCTGCAAATATGGTAGATCATAGGTTCCTTGGTCGAAACCTAAACAATGAACAGAAAAAACAAGCGTATAACTTCATAACTGCTGGAGAAGTTGATGAAAACTTTGCTCCTTTCATAATGGCACTAACAGCAAAAGCTTACCCTTTTCCCAAATTCATGTTTGGCGAAACGTTCAAGAACACCTGCCCTATTTTGTGGTGGACTTCCGTGACTCTAGAAGATGAAGAGAGATGGCCACAAAAGAAAAGTTCGTAAAGTTTTGTGAACAGTTATTAACCGCAATAGCTTCAACTGCACCATTAGAGAGATGTTTTTCATCATTTGGGCTAGTGCAGTCAAAGCTAAGAAACAGACTGGGCAATGAAAAGGCTGCAAAGCTGGTATTCTTGTTTAAATATTATAACCAAGAGGATAAAACCAAGAAGCAAGATCTTAGTTGGATTTTAGAGGAACAAATAAGTTCTACTGAAGCTGTAGCAACGACAATGCCAATGGAAATAGAATCACCATCGGATGAAGATATTCCTTTGGCTTCTTTGGTCAAGTAATTTATGTTCAAATCTGACGAACACAGATTTTCATTAAATCTACTGTTAATTATTAGTGTTGATTTGTGTAGTATGTTATGTAAGAAAAATTAACAATTTTTTGTTTTTAAACAATAAACCACTGATATTTCTTCTGAAACAATTTTACAAATGATCTTTTAATACTGGTGATAATAATCGATAATTATCCGATAATTATCGGATAATTATCGGATAATTATCCGATAATTATCACGGGTCGTTATTATCTTGATAATTTCGAACCCTGTTTCCAAGTGTTCGTTAATTTCATCAGTAAACAATGATAACAATTGGGATGTACTTTTATTTTTTTGGAAACCAAACTGTCTTTCGTGAATTATGCCATTAATTGATAAGAAGGAGTTTAGGGAGCTACCTATATATTTTTCTATGATTTTGTCTATACATGATAAGATTGTTATCGGTCTATAATTGTTAGTGTCAGCGTGACTACCTTTTTTATGAATGGGTCTTACCAACCCTACTTTAAGTTTGTCAGGAAAAACGGAGTGCGTTATACATAAGTTTATAAGGTGTGTTAATACTGGGGTCATATGTTCCGAAATGTATTTTAAGTCTTTTGCCCTTATTTTATCGTATCCCGGACTTTTTTTATCGTCTATCTGGGCTATTATTTTTTGTGTTGTTTTTTCGTTAATTTTCCCCAGGCGAAATGTTAGGTTAGGGGTGTTTATGTACGATTTCTCGTCAAGTAATGGCATGTTACATTTAGTTATCACATTTTCGACATTTTCTTTAAACTCCGTTGCAAATTTATTGACTAAGTGTTTCGCTTTTAACCTGAATGACTTTAGTATTACATCATCAATTGCTTTAACAATTCTCCCTGTAAGTTTATTTATAATTTCCCACATTTTTTTGGGATTTCGGTAATTTTGACTTATTTCTTTCTTTGTAAAATTATTTCGAGCTTGACATATTTTCCTATTGGTTCTATTCCTATATTTTTTGTATATTAACTCATTTTCCTTGTTACTTGGGTCTGCTAAATATATTTTTAAGAGTTTTTTCTTGTTGTTACACATATTTATTAAATTATCGGTTATCCAGGGGTTATCCTGCCTTTTGTTAACACATATTTTAGATTTGTACGTACATTTATTATATATTGATTGGTATTTGTTAATTATGAGATCTACTAATTCGTTCGGGTCGTCGCATTGAAGCGCCGCGCTCCAGTCAATTTGACTTAATTCTAGTTTGACTTGTTCGTTATTCAGCTTGTTTACTATTTTGTAGGTACATTCGCTCGCTTCGCTGATAAGAGCTAGTCCGGTTATGAAGTGGTCGGCCGGTGCATCTCGCACAACAGCTGATCGTAGGGAGCGCGCATACGCCCCGTACTTGCCAACGTCACGAACGAATAAGTGATCTATGCAGGATTTGGATATTCTATTTTTGTTAGATTCTATTCTCGTAAATTGTGATATACAACTTTCAAATCCTAATTCGTTTAGGCTGTTTAGGTATGATTTTACAACACTATTCGTGCACGAAATGTCAATATTCATATCACCTACTACTATACAGTCAGAGTTAATGGGATATTTTGAAATTAATTGCGAAAGTTCACTAATAAAGTTTGACTTACTTAAGTTAGGTGGCCTATAGATTGAACATAGATTCACTTTACCACCTTTAGCGATTTCCACTTCACCGCACATACACTCGAAATTCACTGTATTCACTGGAGTTTTGGTGAATTGAACACTTTTATGCGCGTATATGATAATGCCGCCTCCTTTTCTTCGCGTTCGTAGTTCTGTGTACATAACATAGTCTGGTATGTCGAATAAACTCGCTATTAATTCCGTAATGTTTACTTCTGTGATAATTATTAAGTGTATTGTTCGTGGGGTGTTAGTGACGATGTATTCCAGTTGGGCGTGATTTTTTATTAATGACCGTATGTTGACATGTAGCAAGACTAAACTATTTTGTGCGTCTGGTAAACTAAACATGAAATCTATCCAGGAGTCGTAAAAGTTCTCTATAGCTGTTGTTTTAGGTATATCCATTATGTTTTATTTATATCCTTCTTAGTTTATATTTATATAGGTATATATATAATTTTTTTGGCATGTTGGCATATTCGATCACACGATATAGGTACTTATATCTTGTAGGTACATATCTATGTTTTTTGAAGTTCCTTGGCAATTCGCTCGATATCTTTTTCGGCCTTAACGTAGTAGATTTTTTTGTCACCATGTTTTTTTCTTACCATGATTTGGCCGTTTTTATACCAGACGTATTGGCACAGCTCTTTGTCCCTAAGGTTCGTTTTGGCATTCCACAGTAGGTAGGATGTTGTAGGTGTCAGCGACTCGCGCACGTACACTTTCTTATTGCCTTGTCCTCCGATGTCCTGGGCAGTTATTTCTGTTGTTTTTGCTGTCTCGCACCAGTCATTTCGCTTGCCCTCTTTTAAGGTCACCGAGATAGGCGCGTCCCGTTTGGCGCGCTCGGCTTGGGCGGAGTCGGAGCGTAAGGGTTTTTTTTTCCTGTAGGCCCTAAGGACGTCTCCAGGATCTTGGTGCAGCATCTGTCCTACTGATTTTGCTATTTTGTAGATATCCTCGTTCTCTTGTTCTACGACTCCGCATATTTCAATATCGTTGCACGTCATCGCCTGTTCGCTTTTGTATAGTTTTTGCTCCAGTACTTCGTTTTTTAGAGTAAGGTTCTTACATGTATTGTTTAGTTCTTTGTACTGATTTTCTATTAATTTAAACCTAGTATCGTGGTCCGTTAGCCTGCTTTCATATTCATCGATTTTGTCGGAATAAAAGTCGAGGGTAGATCTAAGTTCCTGTTCTATTATGTCCTTAACGGTTTTTCGTAACTGCCGGATTTCTTCTCTATTAAAACACCACGTGAGTACATTTTTTCGTATTTAGTCTTTTTGGTCTAGTTTCATTTGTTATTGACTGATTTGTGTGTATCTTTCCTATTTAAGAGTGGCATTAGTTAGGTATCATATTATTTGAGTGTTTTTTCAATTGATTTCGTTAATTTGCTAGTATGACAATATTTATACAATAACGTAATATGGGGCTACAAGTTCCCTCCTAAAGGGGCCGGTTGTTCCTCGGAACAACTTACACCATTCATTTTGTACTGGATACATTTTTTTGATGAATCTTTTTTTTTAGGATGGTACGTACCTACAGGCGCAAAACTGAACGCGGTAAAACTCCCAAAACTTTACTGCTCCAAGCTGCCAATGCCGTCATACAAGATGGAAGGAAAATAAAAACGGTCGCCAAAGAACTGGAAATTTGCCACATGACGCTATATCGATTTGTTAAAAAAACCAGAGCTGGTAAAGATCCTACCGTAGGCTATAAAAGTAGAGCAGTGTTTGTCCCGGAACAGGAGAAAGAACTAGTAAGCTACATTTTAAAGTGTTCCTCAATATACTTCGGTTTGTTGCCAGAAGAGGTGCGAAAACTCGCGTATGAGTGTGCAGTTAATTTTTCTTTGGACAACATTCCCCCTTCGTGGCACGAGAATGGAGAAGCTGGGGACGATTGGTTCACTGGGTTCATGAAAAGAAATCCAGAATTGTCAATTCGAACACCTGAAGCGACCAGTGCAGGACGTGCATCTGCATTTAACAAACATAATGTCACAGTATAAGGATATATCAGTAGTTAATCTCCGGCAGCGGCGGCGCGGTCGTTACTACTGCGCAAGGTCACGCAGGGTTGTACATGTACAACGTTACTATAATCGACTTCGTACAATGTAAGTTGTTGTAAATCTAATAGGTACTATTAACTGTAAGTAGGTTTTAGTATAACAATACCACGTCATGACACCACATTAGTCAGTATTGAAGACACAAAAAATCATTATAAATATATTACTCTCATACGCGCAATAGTAGATTGTGTAACAATAATTGCAAAAGCGTTAATTTAAGTGTTCATTTTATATGTTTTCTCTAGAATACACCCAATCCATCACAATAAAAAAAAGATTCGTTTGAACTAGAAACGTAGGTACCTACTGTCCTACTCGTATTAGTAACTGTGTATGGCGCTATGCTAGTACCAACGCTCTTTCTACCTTTTTATCTAATAAAGATTCAAGTACGTATTTGTTTCTTAAATACTGACGAAATCATATTTACATAAAATGTTTGAATAGATGTTTGCACAATATTTAAGTAGGTACCAAACTTTCGAGCTAGATAGATCGCAGCATCTACCTAAATGTCGTTACAGATAAATCCTTATTGATTTTAATGTGTCATTCTAGCTTTAAATCTCACTTTTACGCCATTTACGTAAGCAATAATGTACCTAACACTGCAAATATATAACAACCACTTACTTTTCTGGGTGTCTAGGAATTCTAAAGAATGACATTTCCGCATTTTGAGAACTTTCCATACACCCATAAACACTACAGTAACGAAAATATGTCTTCGGTGCTGACGTCATTTTCTCCCGAACTCAACACGTCAACACAGCGCGCAAACGCGGCCCCGACTGTCCAGCCCAATAATCACCAGTTTCGCATGTTTTCGCCGCATGCGAGGGGAGGGAGGGGGACACACCGCGCGGCGTGAAGTTTGTAAGAAGAGTTATTACTGGTTTTATACTGTGATAATGTACATGAATTTTTCACTAAGCTCGGCGATATTCTACTCAAATATAAGCTACCACCTTCTAGAATATGGAACCTTGACGAGACTGGTGTCACAACTGTTTTAAAGCCCAAGAAGATAGTAGCTCAAAAAGGTACAAAACAGGTCGGTGCTATAGTGTCCGCTGAGCGTGGGACTTTGGTGACTGTCGAGTTAGCAGCAAGTGCCGCAGGAAACACGATCCCGCCAATGTTTGTGTTTCCCCGCTTGAAATTTAAAGACTTGTTTTTAAGAGATGGGCCCTCTGAGTCTATTGGAGCTGGGAATAAGTCAGGGTGGATGACTGCCACTGAGTTCCTTATATATATGGACCACTTTATCAAGTTCACAAAACCCACTCCGGAAGAACCTGTGTTATTATTGCTAGACAACCACTCTTCACACATAGACATCGACGTAGTAGAGAAAGCTAAAGCAAACTCAATAATAATGCTGTCATTCCCACCACACTGCACACATAGGCTACAGCCTCTGGATGTGGGCATCAATGGGCCTTTTAAATCGTATTGTAGTAAAGCTCAAGACAACTGGCTACGAAATAACCCTGGAAAAACAATGTCTATTTATGAAATTCCCGGAATCGTTAAATCAGCGTGGCCTTTAGCAGCAGCCCCTGTAACTATTATGAACGCTTTTAAAAAGACTGGAATATGTCCCTTTGATCCTGACGTATTTACAGAGGAGGACTATGCACCATCTTTCGTGACAGATCGGCCATTGTCACAAGCTGCTTCGTCTCAAGCGATGTCAAATGAGGAACCCCTCCAGCCTTCAAGCAGTTCAGTTGCGTCCAGAATAGATGACCAGCCTGGACCATCCAATATTCAATTATTACCTCAAAGTAATGTGCAGCCCGAACCTGTAACCATGAACACTTCAACATTGGGTCGGAATGGTGAACAACCTCAGCAACCGGCAAAAGATCAGGGTGATGCGTCTCAGGCTGCCGATTTGACCATCAATAGTGGACAAGAACTTCAATTAACACCAGCAAAGACAAATGGTCCAGCTGTGTTTAACCCTGCAATCGTAAAACCTTTACCAAAGGCACCACCAAGACTGCAGACTGCTACAAAGCGCCGTATAAGAAAGTCTGCTGTTTTGACCGACACGCCAGAAAAAAACGCATTAGCAGAAGAACAGGCAAAGAAGAAAGCAAAAAAGAACCAAGACATTACTAAGAAGGGAAAAGAAAACAAAAAAAATAAAGGAAAAGGTAAAGGAAAAGGAAAGGAAAAAGCTAAACGAAGAGTATTACAAGAAAGTGATAGTGATAGTAACGAGGATCTGGAATGGTACTGCATAGTTTGTTGTGATTCATATTCAAATTCTCGTCCAAGAAAACAGTGGATAGAATGTACAATGTGTAAAAACTGGGCCCATGTTAAATGTATAAATGAAGCTGGTATAACTTATGTCTGTCCCAACTGTGAGTCAGATGAAGAATTTAATGATGAACAAGAATAAAAGATGCCAAAGTTAAGTATGACTCCTTAAAACAAGACTAATTGTTTGTCATTCCACCTGAAAATAAATAATCATATACGTCAAGATATAGTGCTTAAATGAAAAAAGTAGGGACGTTACAAGTTTTTGTTTTGTTATTTGATTAGAACTGAAGTTGTGATCTCATTTGTCATTAGACTTATTAAGTAATGAAACGTTTCTTTAGTCTGAAGGTTACCGGTTGCTTTATTTAGTTAAAATAATTGCAGTTATGTATTTTATAAGATTTTTAACTTGATTAATAACTATTATAATTTAAAAGAAACATTTATGTGAAAGTTACCAGTTATGTTTGTTTTTTCAAGTTCTGTCATGGAAGTGCCATATATTTAAGTTATAAAAAAGTGTTTACCTGGATAATTATTGTATCCCTAATTAATATTAAGTATGCAGGTAGTTACATTTATAAGCTAAAGGATCTCAATTTTAGTTAAACAGTACATAATGTTCGTATAATTGTGTAATTTGTGTAACTAGTAGTTTTGTTGTTATTTTCTTAATATTTTATAACGGTGCCTTAACATAAATAAATGTAACGATTAAAATTATTGTTTTACTGGAAAGAAACCTAACTTACTATTATATTTTATTTATATTATGTAAGCGGAACAATTTGCCCCAGACACGGAACAACTCGCCCCAACGTGGGGTTGAATGTTCCTTTCCGAAATTTTGCAAATATATGCTTGTAAAAAAAAACTATTGAGAAAGTGGGCAAAAGAACTATACTATTAGAGAAATCGCTTATTACTCTATGTTAGGTTTAAATATGGAATATAAAACTTATCGTTTTCATCATATAACTTCATGCAGACCTAGTAACCAAGATCAGATATTGTGGGATGCATCTATACGCTGACGACACACAGATGTACCATTCGTTCATGCCACAAGACATGACCTTGGCTATAGAGGAAATAAACGACGATCTTCAAGCAGTAGCAGAATGGTCGTCTAAAAATAATCTGGTACTCAACCCATCAAAGTCGCAGTTCATGGTAATGGGAAATAAATGGCAAATACAAAAGATAATAAACCAAAAACCTGAAGTTTATGTAGGAACGGACGCTGTGCCACATGTGCCGTGTGCAAAGAACCTTGGTCTTGTCATGGATGGGGAACTGAGATTTGAAAGTCACGCTAACACTAAAATACGGAATGCTTTCTATCGCCTTAAAGTTCTGTATAGTTTCAGGAAATACTTGTCAGAGAAAGTAAGGGAGACACTAGTAGAAGCACTGGTATTATCATCCAAAAGTGCAACGAGGCCCTGTGTTTGGGGCAATGCTGGATTGATTATGACACCAGTGAATTACTCGCAGTCGCCAGAAACCTGGTGTCTGTGACCTGGTGTGTGTTGGAAAGTGATTTGGGAAAACCAAAATTTTGTAGTGTATATGCTAAATGCTAATTCTAAAACCTTTTCGAGGAATAGGGTTTTTAATTTAAAACTTTTCTGGCGTCGGTTGCATCGTGCAAATTGAACATGGTGTTTTTTTACGCACTAGTGCGAGCAGTGGTTCATTATTATGTCAGGTCGAAATTTCGGAGGGCCATCTGTACTGTAAAACGTCGTACGATACAGGTGCGAAAAGGAAATTCGTAAATCGTGTGGTTTAAAACATTTCTTCAAAATGTACAAGTTTCTAATGGGTCGGCAACGCGCATTACATAAAAAAGTCGAGTGTACAAGTTTCTAATGGGTTGGCAACGCGCATGTGACACCCTTGGAGTTGCAGGCGTCCATAGATTACGGTGACCGCTTCACATCAGGCGGACCGTATACCTGTTTCCCACCGACGTGGGAAAAGAAGTGCGAAAAAAAGGAAGTTCGAAACGAGTGGCGACAAATTCAAACACGACCGAAGGGAGTGTTTTAAATCGACGCGAGTTACGGATTTGAACCTAGGACCGCGGCTTAGCAGGCAGGGTCACTACGCGCTAGGCCAGGCCGGACTGTCAGCCATGTGATGTAGATGGAAGTTGTTATAAAACAAACAAATATAATAATATAACGAAATAATCGTGTAATCGAATTAAAAACTTAATTTTGTGTCTAAAATATAATAAACATAGGATAGATTTTTATCATGTAGACGCCCAGACGTCAGAACTTGCCATAATGAATCCAATATACATAATATATAATAATTAGTATTCAATGTGCGGTTAGCCCTTTCATTTATAAATTTGCAGACTGTTGTATACATATCCTAATTTATAACCCATGGGGGTTTTTAAAGAAGGCAGTCGCAGGCAGGACTTTGGCGGCCGCTCTGATGTTGTGGATGAGAACAGCGTACGCCTGCTCGACGATTTTGCTGGCATTCTTTTTCCACAAATCTTTCCTGTCGACTGGACAAAATTTAGCTGAAAACGAAATAATAGAAAATGAACACTCGACATTATATGTCATTATTTGCGTATTACTGGATTTACATATTTTCTCAAGTAGTTTCCTCATTTTTACTGGAAATAATAGTAATACTGGCCGTTCAATTTGTCAATTGCAAGGACCCAGTACACATATATTCAAATTGCAAATTTATAAGGCGGTCTAGCACAACTGACACTCTCGCGCACAGCGCAAGTCCGTACTTGTCGTGTTTGATGTATGGACTCGCGCGCAAGTTGTGCTAAACCGCCAGGCAACGATGATGAAGTTTCTCTCTTACAAAATAAATAAACGGAAGAAATAACCAATTAATAAATAGGTGTTGATGTGTCAGATGGTTTTGTTTGTCTTTGTGGCCAAAATTCGTGTTTAAAGGGAAGTTTATGGTGTTTCCTTGTAAAAACTTCAAGAACTGCCTGCTAACGCCCCCAGGAACTTTAGGTCTTGCGGCACCGAGTGGGTGGATGAACTCAATCTTACTAATAGAAGTTCAGAACATCTTCTTGATCTTGGACAATTGGCGAAATCGTGGGGAAGGCTTTCCTTCAAGTATTGGCCCCGGTGAATATTATAAACGCGTTTAAAAGTGTGGATGTTTTTCCCTTTGATAGGAATTTGTTTACTGAAGAAGACTTTATGCCCAATACGGTTACAGTGGTTGAAAAGCGAGTGATAAAAGGCCAATCAAAGCCACTCAAAGTGGTCAATTCTATGGCCACTTACATTAAGGTTTGGGCGCTCCCAAGCGCTCGAAATATTTGTCTATTGTAAGTTATAAAATTATGTGTTTGCGTTTCCGAATGCCTGAAACCAAGCGAAGGACTCTACCTTCGATAACGTTGCTAACATATTTAAAGAATTGATTCCATAGGCCCTTAAACCTTTCTAAGGTTAGACGACTTAGACGTTAGTAGCAAGCACTACATAAACGCCGCATGAAGATTTTACTCGAGACTCCTGGGCAAACTAATCATTGCAGAGTCTGTTACGGACCTTTGACGGTCGCAAAGTCGCTAGTAAGGAGGATAGAGCTGGAAACTGCTATTCCGTCGTGGAATGCCTGTCTCGCCTTGTAAAGGTGATGCGAAGTCGCGTAGCGCGACCACAAATATCAATACGAAGAGACCGAGGCTGAAAAATAAGGTGTGCGTCTGCTAGATGGTGGGAGCGATGATGGGCTGGCCCCGAGCGTTGGTAAATGGATAAGACACCAAAAAGGAAGTGGCATCATACGATAACCCAGAGGTCGAGCTCAACCCTTACCACTTGCCAGACGTATGCCAGTATTTCAATAGAATTGCGGCAGAATGCGTATTGTGGTCCAATATTTTATTTGATTACGCGAAAACTAACCAGGAAATAAAAAAAAACTGACGCAACAAGTGAAAAATAGAACCTCGATGAGGCCGAAAACTGGAGAGGTTTGAAGACTCCCAAGCGCTCAAAGTATTTGCCCATCTTCCTCGAAGCGGATATTGATCTTGCGCCCAGAAACTCATATCGTGACTAAATGGCAGAGAGCGATAAAGGGTTTATACCAACCGCTATATTACTCGGAGATAAAGTACCAAACGATGGGACACAAAAACAGGCCAAAACGTTGACTTAGGTGTTAGAGTTCAAGGCACAATTCCGAATTCCCTTGGCAGTTACTAAGATGCGTCAAGGAAACCTTCAAAGAGGAGCACGACATAACTTTAGAAGATCACGAAGTAAACAAAATACATCGCATTAAGAAAACACCAAAAGGCGAAATACCAAGACCCATACTATTAAGCTTAGTGAGTGAAAGTAAATAGGAGAAATCACGAGAAATAAAAAGAAGTCAAAGATCATATGATTATAACTCAAGAACAGAGGGATAATCAATTATGGATACATTCTTTAAAATAAGATAAGACTCAAATGGACATGGATTTCCCCAAATAGGAAAACAGAGAATGAAGTGCAAGTGTATTATGTGCTCTCAAATCAACCACAAAAAATAAGGAAGATAAAAATTTGGATAGGAACCCTCCTATGAACACTGGTTTACGTTACCATAATAAATGGCCACCCGGCCATTTATTATGGTGACGTAAACCAGTGTACAGTGGAGGTGCGTTTACATGGAAAAGTTCTGCCAAAATAAATCAGACCGTCCCTTCTCTGCAAACCATCTAAACTGCTGACTGCTGTAATTGCATTTCGTACAAATAAGCGCCGCGATTTACCCCCGGGGATACCATGATAATGGCCGTCCCCCATCCTGAAAATTTGGAGGTTATTAAAGAAAATACTTGGCGGCAAGTGGAATCCCGCGAAGCACTATTGAGGCTAAATTGCGTGCAATTGAGTCCATACAAAATCAAGAAAATACATGAATGCGGCAGCAATTTTGTCAGTGGCTGTTAGAAAATAGAGAGCGCCGAATCTTGTGCATGTGCACAGACGAGGCGACTTTTCAAAGAAACGGGGCCTTTAATCATCACAATGAACAATGGAACTACTTCGGTATGTACGTAGCCGGTTCGTATTGTGTGGACTTTTGGCTGCTGTTGGTTCAGTTGACTACCGTTAGGTGGCGCTTATATCAAAATAATGTTATTAACTGTTAATTTTTGTACATCAATGCTGGCTGGTAGGAATTTAATATGACTGGCTGGTTAGTATTTACGATGATTTTGAATTTAAATTTTTTGCAAGGATTCTAGATTCGGAGGAACTTTGTTTTTTGGGGCAGATCGATTGGGGCTCGGAGAGCGTGAGCGTGTATTTCCAAATTCATTTTTTTTCTTGAATTCCAAGCTTTTCTCAGTTGAGCTGAATTCTGTTGCATATTTTGGCACAAATATCTGTATAGTCAAGCCTTTAAGTTTCTCCCGTGCTGTGTTTTACTTGGCGTGCGTGAAGTGGGGCAACTGGGACCAAATTTTAAATTTGCCAATAAGGCTCTTTTTGTGGACGGCTCCTAAATTTAGTTGATTTTCACCCATATCCATTTTTTCATCCACAACCATTAACGCTAAAAACTAAATTGAAAGCCATCTTTGTCATCGTAAATACTAACCAGCCAGTCATATTAAATTTCTACCGAAATTTAATAGATGGCGTATTTACTTGACAAAGATATCAATTTAAGCGTTAATGTTATGAAAAAATGGAATGGGTGAGTAAACCCTTCTTCATTTTTTAATACCTATCCAACAATATATCACACGTTGGGGTTGGAATAAAAAAAAAATATCCGCCCCCACTTTACATGTAGGGGGGGTACCCTAATAAAACATTTTTTTCCATTTTTTATTTTTGCACTTTGTTGGCGTGATTGATATACATATTGGTACCAAATTTCAGCTTTCTAGTGCTTACGGTTACTGAGATTATCCGCGGACGGACGGACGGACGGACGGACGGACGGACGGACGGACGGACGGACGGACGGACGGACGGACGGACGGACGGACGGACGGACGGACGGACGGACGGACGGACGGACGGACGGACAGACAGACATGGCGAAACTATAAGGGTTCCTAGTTGACTACGGAACCCTAAAAAAGGTTCAGGCGGCTAGACAGAACAGGAACGGTTAGAATAGGACGGAACGGAATAAAAAGGTTGGCACGGATATATGTGGAACCGGCGTATGGCAGCAGCTTATAAAACGGGAACGTTACTCCGCGTGAATCCGGTGGTAACGTTCCCAACTGAGCACGCAACTGAGAAACCGCACAAAACAAAGGTAACTTACTTCCAGCACCATTTTAGCAGGAATGTGTGGTCTGGTATTCTGCAGGACAAAATATTGGGTTCTTTTTTCTTAGATCGGCTAAATGGACAAACCTATCTGGACTTCCTTAAGGGCGATTTTGAGACCGAGCTCATCAGGTGTATGCCAAGAATTATACAGAATACCGGCAGTTTCTTTTATGGGCCAAATTTTAACTAGTTCGAGACGTTCAAGACTGGCACATCAAGTCCTGTAGAAAGCGCTTACTCCGACTTGAAGTGCAACATATTGAAAGGGAACTGAAAACCGCTCAAAATTGTCAATTTTATGGCCACACACATCAAGGTAATCGAGGGAGCGTGACGAATTTATAACAAAACATGGTCACACCAGGCAATAAAAGAAAACAAACCGATGCAACAAGTGAAGAACAGGATCTTCACGAGGTCGAAAACTGGACTAGGTTTTCGCGTAAAGGGTGGTAGCAAGACTATTATGTAGGTACGTATTTCTTAATCGTCCAGAATTTATGAAGTGTTCGTAAAAATACATGTAAGAAATGGGTTCACTTCAGTCGACCGCCGGTACTGTTAGCACAAGTCAAAAGGTAGTAGATGGGTGAATGTGTGTCGTGATTGTTTGAGATACTGTGAGACGATGGATGAATGAAAATAAAATACTGTGACTGTTCATCGCATTTTTGACATGTATTGTATAAAGCCTTTTTTTTGACATATATCTTCCGTTTGTTATTATTTCCTTTTTTTCCAATTGTATACTGTGTATTTGCATGAATTAATCATAATTAATACTGTAATTATTGTCACTGAGCATGTTTAAGTTTGCCAGCGCTTTGGTGCAAACTGTAATGCTGTGTAAATTTATTTATTTATTTAAACTTTATTGCACAAATTATCAATAAAAAGTACAAATTAAATTGTATGTTATATTAATAAATAATAATAAAAGGAAACTGCCAGAAATTTACAAATACCTTTGGCAATGCTACGGAGCACCATCAAAATTATTATTCGGAAATAAAACTATTTTATCAAGTATGGGCTGCCAACAAGGAAACCCACTTGGGCCAGCGATGGATGCGATTTTTAGTTTAGATTCATCCCATTATCTCTAGTCTAAACTGTAAATTCAACTGGTACTTGGATGATGCCAACAAGGAAACCCATTAGCGATGGATGCGATTTGCCAGTTTAGATTTACAGTCTATCATTGGATGATGCCTTTTAGAAATCGGTTTCATCAATAAAGAAATGTCTCAAATTTTTATTCCAGATCACGTTCGTTTGGACACGAAAATAAACACCAATTTTAACGCACTTTTATCTTTAATATTTCAGTTCATTCCAAAACATCCGTCACTCTTTCAGGCTTTGAGTCATGTCTAACGCCGTGGCAGCCTTATCGATATGGAAAGTAGACGATGCGATGAGACGCGACCGTCGCCCACGCAAGACACGGCGTACGTGCGGACCCTGACTGCGGACATCCTGGTCGCCCGTCACAGCCAACAGACTTGAGATTCCCCCGCCTAAAAGCAGCCGATGACACACTTCTCGAAGACAGTCCAGACGACTTTTTTTTGGACTGGACTGTTTTGGATATCTATAGTAACGTATTCTAAAACATCAACAACCCACGGTACATTGTACCGCTTCACGTATATTATCATTACTGACCATTGCATGAAGAGATGAACGAAAGTACGGGACTACTGATAAGATCGCAAGAGTTAGTTTCGGGGCCGACTACATAATGTTCCACTCCCATGCCGTCCCGATTAAACGAATAACTGTAAGAAGCTGTGCACAATACACCTGTAAATAAAACAGTAACAGTTAAATCGTATAATACCCAAATCCTGTAAAATGAGGAAACAGTGAGATTGTATTAATATTTACATTTATACACGGTGTAACATAAAGAAACCGAATAATTTTAAAAGCGTAATTCCTCATCATATTAGAAAAGTAAAATGTCATATAAACTTTTCTGGATTCGGCGATACTTTCAGAGTTGTAAGCATTAAATTTTTTTTTTAGTCTACGTCGGTGACAAACAAGCATACGGTCCGCCTGATGGAAAGCGGTCACCGTAACCTATGAACGCCTGCAACCAACTGGAGTGTCACATGCGCGTTGCCAACCCATTAGAAGCTTGTACAATCCCTTTAGTTGTGTTAAGTTCACAGCAAAAAAGAATGTACAAGTTCCAAGGAGGGTTCGGGTTGCCGACGACTCAACGGACAATAGACGGAACAAATTAGTTCCGTGGATCCTTCCGTCACCAGCACACCACACCCTCGTTGAGCTCTGGCAGCCTTACTCACCGGCAGGAACACAACACTATGATTAGGGTCTAGTGCTATTTGGCTGCGGTCTTCTGTAAAGCGGTACATATTATTTCTCAGAACAAAACGTGCCTGATGATGCCGTTATCGGACAATCTAACTATCCTCTTATTGCAAAAAAGTATTTTGTCAGAAAAAAATGTATTTTTTTATTTAAAGTGCCAGTTTTTCAAATAACATTAAATTTTTTTCTTCACGTCATATAACATTTTATCTTTATTTTGCTCTCAGAAATGCGTAGTTAAAATCTTTATATAGTTTTACTTACCTACTTTATGTTATTTATTTACCTATTTTAAACTCCATTTCAATAAAATATTATAACAAAAGTCTTACACATCTGAGGATTGGAGACCTGGTGACCTGACACACAGGTTCAACCTATTGGGCACCAGTCTCCACCGCACAAGTTTTGCAATTATTGTAACCATCCATTAATTATAAGAAAATTATTGTACATGTATACTTTGTGGTGGAGTTAATAAATACTTTTTTCATTTTTTCATTTTTCATCTTTCGGATCCCTCATATTACACAGTGTATAATGGTTTGTAAACTTATTAAATTCTTATAAACATAGCATACACCTAATATGATATTTTCGAAAATAGTTGCTCTGGTAGAAAAGCTCACTCTCCTGCCTTGTAATAAACATGAAACTACCCCTAAACCCTAAATCTAACATGACCGATTTAGAAAAACCATTGTAAATTCAATGTTCCGCAAATATTTTTATATCTCGGATAAAATATTTCCTTATTATCACCGGTCACGCCTATTTAGTGACAAACAACGTCTAATGCATTTTTTAGATATGCAACTGGAATGTTAAATACAATACTTGTTTTTTTCACTCGATGAATGGCAACATGAGCGTGCCAAATTGTGATAAATATACATGTATGACTCATAGCATAACTCATACATTCGTCCAGGCTAACCCTAGACAGACTTGGCACTGTCTGACGGTGATATTAAATTTGACCAAGACTTCATCACAATATTGAATAAGTGGAATACCACACTTACAAAGTGTAGCAACGGCTATAGAAATTTAAAAAAAAGGGCACTTTAGGCATGAATCATAACAAATAATTATGCCCCAATGTCTCCGGAGCGGCTTGCGAATCTGTAACTTTCATTAGTGGCAGCCCGTAGCTTACACAAGAGTAGCCACCATTTTTTCCCTAAATAGCCCGTTTGAAGAACTCTTAAGACTATTCTCCAACTCCATCAATACAACTTAGTAGTCAGAGCGGACCCCAGGCTCTCATGCATGAGCCGTGGCAAAAAGATACGTCAACTTACGTCCATATGCCCTGAAACGCCCTGCCACGCTTTTGCCGACGATGCGGAAGACCTGCACCATATCCCCGTCTATGGACACATCGCCTGATGTCGTCAGCACCACCGAACCAGTTCCAAGGTTCATTCTAGAAACGAAGTTTTCAATGAGTATGTATACTGTATCATTGTCTGAGTACCCACAACACAAGCCTTCTTGAGCTTACCGCGGGACTCAATCATATTTGTGTAAGAATGTTTTATATTATATTTTATTTATTAATTGTAAAAAAGTTCAGAGGTCTACGAAACAATTTACTAATTTATTATTTTTGCAGGTTGTGTGTTTTTTATTTGCATGAGATAATGACGTAGGGAAAGCGAAAAGAAAACTCAAACTGGTGGAGAATACCTCAGATTTACAGACTGAGAGTGAACGACAAGAACAATGCCTCACGAGGAAAATAACAAAAATATATACTTCAAGTTGTGATGAAGATACTGAAAATGAAAATCACACAAGACCACCGTCATTAAAATAAAATGCTTTAAACTACAAGAATTTCAAGCTGCGGCCAATGTACGACAATTAAAATTTTAATAGTCGTATTAAATATAACTTACTGAAGATCTTCCAGCCTCTGATTGGCCATCCCCGACACAGTAACATTTTTGTTCAAGTACACCAAATCGTCAACCTCAAATGGCGCGTCCACTGCTGATATGTGTATAGGGTCATTAGGTAGGATGTTTGCGGCCGGTATTCCTCCACGTGTGTGCTTTAGAAAAGTCTCCGTGGATTTTTTCATGCATTCGATATCCCCGACATAACATGAAATGAGTAGGGACTCTGAAATAAAGTTATCTTCTAAATATCTTTACAGGTCGTATTATTCGCGAGGACTCGCGCCTCGACTCTTAATGTAATTTTTGTAAAGGTTTGACAAAACTGCTTATTCAAGCCGCAACAGTTCATACGCTCTCCGGTGGCCAAAATTGTGCTGAGAGTTGTTATTAAGAACCAATAGTATCACCAACACTGAGTAATTTAACTGAGAACCTTTTATTAAACTATCAACTGTACATCGTAATTTTATTAGTTGTAAGATTGCTGCGCCGTTTCAGCAGGGGCATAACTATTACCTCTACATTACCCATGTAATATATTTTCTACATATGCTTTGTCTTTATCATATACCTGAGCTTGAAGTTGCAGGAAAAACAGCGTTGAAGAGGGCCTGAAATGTCCAATATTTTTTAGAAGAGTTGGAATTATTGAAACAAAATATGCCCCCGTGTGGTGACAGGATTTCACCACCTCCTATCCTCCCGTGAGTGTCGTAGAAATCGACTGTAGGATATGGGTTCAACTGAGGTGTGGGTAATGGGCTAGCGCAACCACTTAATTACTAGATAAGTGTCACTGAGACTTGACCTATTTCTATGTGCTCTGCTCTGCTTAACCCGATGATGTAAATACTTCTTTATAGATTCATGTAAATAAGTATTACAAATATTTATAACCTAATTTCATAGGCATCTCATTGTATGACTAATTAGCTTACAAATGGCGCTATATATGATAACTGCTTAGACATTTCATTTGAAAATAATAAATCTTAAAATTCTGTCGTACATATGGATGATAATTTATTAGTAACGCTATGTAAACAATTTACGAATGAAGACCGTTTTAATCGATTACAACTGTTTCTCTTACCAACGTGAATATGTAGTAAATTTTATAGTTCATTGTTCCAACTTCTAATAATCTCTGTTTAATACTAATATCGATGCAAATCGTAGCGGCCTTTTATACTCACAATGCGTAGATTATAAAGAAAACAATATAGATTAGTTAGATAAAAAAAATAGAAACCATTTGCTATTTGGTTTCGCATCCGAGGGATCAGTATATTTTATTAATTATTTACGCGATAAACACTTTCATTACCAAACGGACATTAAAAATACCCTCAGAGTTTTTTGATTCAAAACCAAAGGATTTTTGGATGGCTGGAGACCAAAGTTTACCGGAGTGTTGGGCAAGAGTTGTAGATGAAGAAGGAGAATAATATTTATTAAAGAGAGTGTTGTTTGGTCGCAAGAGTTTCCTACCAACTCAATACAAGAAGAGCTGCTTGAGCTTAGCACTAATGAGGATCTGAAGGTGAAATTTAAAAAAGGTCAATAATCAAACACCCGAAAATATCCTAGATTGTGGAGAATCGCAAGAAAGCTTTTACAAGTACAGTGTAAACAGTTTCCACGGTTTGACTGAGGAATATTTTTAGCAAACGGTGCACCAAACTAACCCACATTATAATATTTTTGTTACAGAACCAGAGTGAAATCAAAACTAAACTGGAGCAATTCCAGAAAATGCATCTAGCCAGAGGAACCCCTTTCCAACCGCTGGTGATTGCTGTCGGACCAACGAACAAGGACTTGCAACTTTTCTACGTAGCAGTTGAGTCAGTTATCTTCAAGGTAGACCAACTACGTACTAAAATCTGTCGATGTGTGCTTTAAAACAATATCTACAACACTTTTTATACGACCTTAGAGGAACAGATTGAACATCACATAACGGGGTGATTTGCGATTATTCGAAAATTGAAGCCCATTGATAATTTGCTGTCAATCCATCAAGTACATCAAAAGTACAAAATCGGGGATCATGTCTGATCAAATTTTCTGTGCGTTATAAATATTATAAATATAACGAATTTTCATAATTTTAGAATGGCATAGGTACATATTTGTGATCGTCCATAAGAAAAGGATCCTTCAAAATTATCATTTGTTTTGTTTTATGCAAAATAGTAAAATATACAAAAAGAGGTGTATTGTTATACCTCTTTTTGTATATTTTACTTTCACGATGCCATCACTGAACTGTCTTTTAATCGATTTAAACATTATGTAAAGCGTATACTGATCTCTAAAGCCTACTATAGCACACAAGACTACATGAATGATGAAACACCGTGGGATACAAGTATTGCTGAAAACCATTAATTGTATATTGTAGCTTATTAATGATGATATTGATAACTCGATGTATTTTTATACAATTTTTTTGACATTTAGAATTTATTCTAGAAGTTTTTAGACTAGTATTTTTTTTATACAATTTATATTGATATCATTTTATTATATCAACGTAGTTTTAAAACAATATTGTTTATTGCACCAATAAATTGCTCTGATATTTAGAATAAGATGAATATTGTACACTGTTGACAATTTAAAAGTGCTTATTGTAAGCCTATTTGAATAAAGAATATTTTGATTGATTGATTGATTGATATACGTTAATTTAATTCTTTCTTTATTAAAATTGAGTTCAAAGTTTAGTAGAAAAGGGCCCTTATGGGAAATCGCAAACAAAAATGACAAAGCTTAACAGATAAGTAAAAGTATTTTTTTGCAATTTTTGCTTTTTTTTTGTATACTATGGCGGTGGCAAACAAGGATACGGGTAAGCAGCCTATAAATGCGTGCAACTCCATGGGGCTCTTACCTGATATTATAAGCAAGCTTAAGCTACTTATAAACATAGGTATAATCACAAAAGGTGCCTTAGGTACCTTACCTACGGCCATTTTAAATTCTACTTTACGTGAAGCCAGTCAAAAAATGTAGTACCTAAGTACCTACACACTACATTTTTTGGCTGACGTCAAACATCTCTCGGCGGCGTGGAATATGCTATGATCATTATACATACACAACAAAGATACTAATAATTCATAATTTATTCATAACAATACAAACAAATACCTAGTTGAAAAAATAAAATATATACCCCTATAAGGCTTACACACACACTGTATACCACGGCTAGGTCGTTTATACCTTTGGGTTCAATTGGCGTAAAGGACAAAATGCAGGTTTTCAGGAGAAGCAAAAAACAACTTTTTTTTTAGAAAAATGTTTATATCTTTTTTGTTTTTTGACCTATATTTGTGACGTATATAGAAAAATATGTAGATTTTTAGTATCCTTCACCTAGTGTAGCAACCGTAGTGATAAACTAAACGGTTTAGAAGTTAGATGGTTGTAAAGGACACGTCAAAATGCTATGGACGTCCTTTACACCCACGATTTTTTTGAACAATTAGAGTTGATAGGGTCGTAAATGACGGTCTTAGATGATTTTTATACAAATTCGGGGCGTAAATGTAACCGGAATGGTACAAATGGCAACTGTTTTTAGCTTAGTTTACAATTGAGAAACTTGAAAAATGTATCAAAACGTAGTTAATATGGCATAGAATAGCCACATTAGTGTTACAGTGTATATTTATCTAAATATTTAGCAGAGACAAAGAACAAGACTATTTTATATCCAGTTTTGCAATAAAGAAACAACATTTGCTTAAAAACTATCTAGTATTTTGGAAAGTTATTATTTTAGTACTCGCCGCTGTCTCAACTCTCAATAAGTTACGCATTCAGTATTTAATTCTAGCAGGGAAACGCTTTCGTAGTTTAAGTAAATATAAAAACACTGATGGTAATCACGTAAACTTTAATCAGCAACTGTGAACAGTAGACTATATTAATACGACAGTAATTTTAAGTATAAAGTAGAAAGAAGTTCTAAGAATAACTAAGAGTTAAGTACCAATTTATAAACGCAAGTTAAGACGCGTATACAAACTGTGACCAACTAATAAATAATAGTAACTGTAGTCAAGACTACCTACTATGTCGATGCATATTTTTGATAATTTTAAAACAGAAGATTGTTATTTAGTCTTTAACCTGTTAAGTAAGAATAATCTTAATTATGAGTTCAATCCTATAAATATTATAGTCAATGCTTTAAGTACCTGTAGGTACATAGCCAAGTCACCAAACGCTAACGCTCATTCGCTAGCGAAACGCACCTGTTATTGTCGCACTAAATGTTAGTATAGTCTACTGTTAAAGTTTACTGGCGGCGTAGCTGAATGGCAATCGTCGACGCCAGACGCCGACAAAAATGCAGTCTGGTGCAATACGCAAGAGCGATAAAGCTATAGCTATAGCTACGAAAAAAACATATAGCTACGAAATAGATATTATCGTGAGCGTTTGTGCATACGTTGTGGGTACGTACCCTGATTACCATAGTGTTTTTTTTAAATTACCTACATCTCGTCGCAGTATAATAATACTACGAAAGCGTTTCCCCGCTAGAATTAAAGGCTGAATGCGTAACCTACTGACTATTCAACAGCGGCGAATACTAAAAAAATAACTTTGAGCTTGTTGCCAAAGTATTAGTAGATCGTTTTTAAGCAAATATTGTTTCTTTATTACAAAACTGGATATAAAATAGTCTTGTTCTTTTTTGTTTCTAAAATAGCTTAGATAAATAATACACTGCATTAAACTAATGTCTATTCTATGCCATATTAAGTACGTTTTGACACATTTTTCCAGTTTCTAATTGTAAACTTAGCACAACATTTGTACCATTTCGGTTACAATTACGCCCCGGTTTTGTATAAAAATCATCTAAGACCGTCATTTACGACCCTATCAAATCATGGGTGTAAAGGACGTTAATAGCTTTTGACGTGTCCTTTACAACCATCTATCTTCTAAATCGTTTAGTTTATCACTACGGTTGTTACACTAGGTTAAAGATACTCGTAATCTGCATATTTTTCTTATACACGTCACAAATATAGGCCAAAAAAACAAAAAAGTGGGTTTATCTTTCTCTTGGAAACCTGCATTATATGTCCTTTACGACAATTGAACCCAATGATATCGATTACAGTTGCGGATAAAATACTTTTAGTGCTGGTCGTAAAGGACGAACAACAAAAAAACTTGTCCTTTACGCCCAACTTTACCACACTACTATAGAAAGTGATCCTTAAAAAGTAAGGGCTTAAAGGGCAATAATATATATTTAGGTGACTTACGACTATATTTTTATTTGTAGATTTCCTTTACGACACAAATAATAATTTATAATTAATGACTTGATATTTACGCCCCTTCAGAAAAGCTATTTTTGCAAGTCCATAGTAGAAAATCTTGGTCGTAAAGGCAACTTTTTAAGAGATATCGAAATTTTAACTACACAGATCGATAGCGCTTGAAATTCTGAACAAAACTGTATATATAACTCATTTTCGCCAAAATGTCCTTTACGCCAATTGAACCCAGAGGTATCGATATATATATCCGTTTAGATTGTTTTTACATTCCAAATATCAAAAAAACATAATCCTACAGCTACTTATAATAATTGGAATGTGAAATAATTAATAAAAAAGTGTGACTTATAAAATGATAATAAGACTTTTATGATACTCCTGTAGACTGATTAAATATAACTTAGAACTTACTATACCAAATTTGTTATTATTTTAGGGAAGATATAACTGATAATAATTATCTCATTTTAATTAAAATAAAGAGATTTCGTTAACTATGTGATTATATCTCTATCCTAAAATGTAAGTTCAAATATACATATACAATGGCTCAGATCACAACATATTAAAGAAAAAGTCGAAAAAAATATTTTTATTAATTTCGTTCATATGAGCGTGTTGCTCTTTCCAAAGGCAGCCGGGAACGCGGGTACCACCCAAAAACCCGATAGATACCATATTATTATATTGATATTATGGGATCCTTCAAAGGAGTACAAAGATGATAAAATTAAGAAAAGCGATGCATGGGACGAGATTTCCGATAACCAAATGATGCCAAAAAAGGACGTAGAAATACCAGTTTACTAGGGAAAAGAATAAGATACCTTTTTGTTTTTCTGTTATACCTACGATAGATACCTCCATAAGAGAGTTCAACACGACTTCTTCAGACAACATTTTCGTTTCCAGCAACTTTGTGCCCGCTGATCAACTGATGCTCAACAAATCTTTACCATGAATACGGGGCTTTAGGTTGCAATTTTACCAGATATGCGCGAGGGTGCAAGGAATGTGCTTGTTGAAAACCAAGTGTCCTATTTTTCTCCTTTATCTATCGCAATGGAATATCGGAAGGAAAGTAAATTATTAAAATGCCAATGATTAACGGAGACTTAAGCGACATCATTACATAACGTACCTACATTTCAACCGATTAGTTAAACGTTTTATAAAACGCACGTGCTGCTTACACGTGCATTTTACTTTTCATCAAACATGCATTAAAAATACTGACTGCTTGACTTGTACCCCTATCATGAGACATTATAACATTTTCACACCTCATGCTCGACAAAGTCGGATTATATGTCATTAGAACTTCACGGAAAGCATGACATTATATCCCTTGTCAACAACCGTGATATAATGTTGTATGAAAATTCATTATTACACACGGCGCAATAATGTAATTGCCAAATAATTGCACCTTATTGCTATGACGATAAAGTCTAATTTCGTTAAGCCGTAATGCCCGCGGCGGGCATGGCCAACTCGATTTTCAAAAACCGAAGCCGCGACCGACTCGATTTTCATTTGACGCACGATCTTCATTTGTTGAAATCAAGCCCCCCTAATAAAAATTCGTGTAAAATGCATATACTCATCCTTGACTTCCTTATGACTTAGATAATGTATTGAAAAAGGATGGATATATGCTAGTTATTGCTCTTTTTGGTAGGTGGTCCCTGGTTTTGTGTTAGCTAGGGATGTTACTTTGTCGATTCAATTATCGATAAAATATGCACTTACTTACGTTCTCACCTTAAAAATAATATAAACGTTATATATATAAAAGTAACGAAAACATACAATATTGATATAAACATTTCATTTGGATTATTATGTGGCTTTTTGGCTATGAAAGTCATATATTCATACATTCTTGCCTTCTTGGCTAACCGTACCTACTGATTGCAAATAAATGGTTTGTTTATGTACTTACCTACATAAACGGTCACTTCTCTTCTCTTACCAAGTCCTAATATTACATTATCATACCTATATCTCTGATCATAGGTCTGTATGCCTCCCTTTTTCTGTAACGTGAACAAAAAGGACGGCATGTTGTCTATGACTATATTTCTATGATAGTGTAATATCGGCCTAAATAGTTTGTAAAAAATAGAAGATGGGAGATACGAGTATAAAACAAATAAATACATTCTTCTCTTCTCCTTACGCAAAGACCTAAGTAATTTAATTCGTGTAGCATCCCTCTATTAATTTCTAGTCCACCACTCAAGAATCTACTTATACTTACCTCAATAATATTTTCTCTATAAAATAAAACAAAACGGCAGTGTAGGTACCAAAATTTATTATTTCAATAGTTTCACCTATTTTTAGTTTCTTTTTAATAATGTTTGAGAATTTCTGGAAAACTAAGAAATACTATACGTTTAATTCACTAGAAATGTTACATTACCATTTACCCAGTCTGTGATACCTGATCATCATTAATCATTTTTATGTCCTTTTCAATGCAAGAATGTCATTAATGTCGGGACGTCGATAAAAATGACACATCACTAGTACAAAAACATAACCTAAAAACAGTTTGGAAAACTTCAGAACAGAATTTAACATGGTAGTAGTTATTATATAAACTATGAAAAGATCGTATTTTATGCTTTGTTTAGATCCTACAAATAATAGTATCAATAACTGACCGAAATTCACTAATGAAATACAGCAGGTTCTTGGGAGTTTTCTTTTCTCCATGTACGTGAATTACAGTCCTTAATCACACAAGCCATAATCACACAAGGAACTTGAACACATCACAAATAAGAATTTAGCAGGATCATCAACTATCTATCAGGAATAAACACAATTAAATTAAAAATCGGCCAGACGACCGCCGAGATATTTGATCTAATATAATATGATTATGTACAATTGTCAAAGGTAGACACCTCGGGAGACATCTGGGGGCCTGCTCCATTTCAGCTTCTTGGCCTTCTTTTTGGTGGAGTCTTGGGAGTAAAGGAACCGCGAGCATCGCACCTTGAACTTCGTGTTTCCGGTCTTCTTCTTCGGAAATCTAAGAAATATATAAAGTTGAATTTGTAAAATAGCTAAATAACAAGAGAATCATAACAAAGAACAATAATCATTGATGGCGTTTTTAAGGTATGAATATTGATAGGTTATTATTGCAAGGTCGATAAAACACATCACATCACTATGCTAAAAAACATAACCTTTCCGAGTTTGAGAAAACTTCCAAAAAATATGCAAAAATCTATACAGAATTGAATAAGATTTGAATTGTATAAACTACTAATATGTACATTTATATTTCTGCCAGGTCGTATCAATAAATATTATCAAAAACTCAAGAAACTTACCGATGAAATGATATAACCTCTTGCGTGTTTTCTTTTCTTCCTGAATGTGATTTGCAACACTTGATCACACAAGCCATAGTCAGAAATGAAACTTGGAACTATCACAAATATACACTGAGCTATTTTTTCCACGATCTATCAGAAATCCTCACAAAATAAATAAATATCGTCAAGACGACCATTGAAGTCGCGCTAAAAACTCGAACCAATATAATACGACTATGTACAGTTGTCAAAGATGGAGACCGAGTGTGAAATGACAAACGTATATTTAATTTTGCCGTATAATAAATGGACCCCAGGTCCGTTTTGACATCAGCATTTAGGGACAACCTTCGAGAAAACGAAAGAAGTTGTGGAATATTGTCTCATTCGCTCATATTACTCATATAAAAAAGGTAATAGTGTGGTGTGAGTAAGATACATGTCACCGAGCTCTTATTTTAGCATGGCTTCCATGCTTTAGTTATACTTCCGTGGTTGAAATGCTGTCAGAAACGAGTTGTGACAAGTTGCGGCGGTATCATTTTATAGCTCCATTTCAAGAATAATAGCGAAAATGTCTAGTGATGAAAGTGACTTGACTCCAGAGTCTATTAAAAATGATGCCATGGGCATTGTCAATAATCTACTACCAGAAAAGTCGAAGGAAAAATACCTAATATATCATTATCTTTCCATAATTGGACTAATATCTCAAATATAAACTTGTATTTTTAAATTCTAATTATTTTCTTAAATATATAAATATAAACACTATTAATTTGCTGTTTTTTCTTGTCTCGCATAAGGTGAGAAAAGTAGAGTATATACCTCGGGAATAAAACTGTTTTTGTCTTGGGCGCTTGAATCCCTCACTGCACTTAGGACTCAGCGGGAGTAAAACTGGGAGTCCTTCGTTACGTTCAGGATTCAATGTCGCGCCCGTGACATAAAACAGTGTTTTATTCCCTTGGTGTATAATCTACTATTATAGTTGTTTGCTTAACAATGGAACAGACAATCGATGAACAAATCTTCCTTTGCAAGTTTCAAGCACAATTGTCATTTTCATATATTCCCCTCTAGTTTCCTGGCTTTACGCTTTCAAAATCAACAAAACAGAGGGGCACTTCCGGATTAATTTGATTGATCAGGTATGAGACAAAATGGCATACCTACTGGAAGAGAAGCTTAATGCTCAGCACAGTGGTCGATAAATAGTTACTTGTTATATTGTACAAGAGTGCAAAGTTGTATTTTAACACCGAGTGTGGAATTGAAAAACGAGCAAGCAAAAGTATTCTATAGCTGAACCACGAGCGAAGCGAGTGGTTCGAGAATAGAATCCTGAGCTTGCGAGTTTTTCGACACACGAGAAGTAAAATACATTTGCACTCGTGTGTAACACAAAACTTTTCCCCTCACTATACTTCGTTTTTTTTAGCATTAGAGAGACCTTTGCAGAACGAGATATAAGGTTTTTTATCGGGCACATTCTGCGGATCGAACAGCGAATACGAGTTAATAAATATCACGTATTTATTATCATGTTTTATTAATACATACATTACTCAGTGTTGTGAACAGATAAGAAACATAATATTAGTTAATTTATATTCTAAGATGAAAAGATAAGAATTTTAATAAATTGCGTTTGCAATTTTTCATGGAAAGGTTGTACATTAAAAAACCTAAAGAGGCAGAGTTCTCACACAATGGTCTATACGTCACTGTCACTATCTGTCAACTGTCACTCATGTGGGTTTCTCATTAGAGATGCGCAAAACGCTTCACTGAGATGAAAAGATTGATTCATATCTTTCGCTCGCGGTGATATATATCACTCCTTTCGCTCATTCCACTCATTTCGCTCAGTGAATCTGTCAGACTATTTTGAGCAAGATGGCGAATCGTGAGATACGATACCGCCATATTGCCAAACCGCGAATCCTTCCGAATCGCTCCGAAGCTGTCATTCGAAACATTAGCATCGTTTCGCTCTTTTGGTTCAGCCCGCTCCCCGCTCATTCGAATCATGAGTGGGAAAGAGCGCGCAAGTAACTCTGATATAGGTGAGTTACTGAGCGAAATGAGCGAGTTGAATCGCTACTGAGTTGAAGAGTGAACGAGTTCAGTCAAAAGATATAGTTCTTTTAAATCACTCACTCGCGAACGACACATCTCTATTTCTCATTCGAGTGCATATTGTTGTCGGTTGAGTCGGTTGTGTTTTCTATTGCTGTTCGCTTACTTAAAGATTGTTGTTATCGTTTTTGTTGAATTTCGTTATTAGTTGTTGATCTATTTAATTTTGTTTGTTGGTGTACATTTAAAATGGATGAAGCCGAGGCTGGCCCGAGTGGGCTACAGAAGTCGCAGCCGGTTCCGGCTAATGTTTTTTCATCTCCAAAGAAGAAAAGGCAAAAGCAGAATCCTCTGACTGCCAGTGAAAAGCGGATGGTGGTGAACATTTACAAATTAGTGTCAGAAATGTGCCATAGAAAGGAGTATCCCACTAAATCGGACCGTGTGAAAAAGACTGCAGAGACTGCTGGCATATCGTTGGCTACGGTATACAACATTTTAAAAGAAAATAGATCCGACAGTGGGTTAAAATCCCCACCTCCTCGGCAAAGGGAACCCTACAAATTTGGAAATATAGATGCAATTACCTTGTCTGGAATTCGGAGAAAGGTGCATAATTTTTACTTCGAAAACGAAATCCCTACTCTGGACAAGGTATTAGCTGAAGTGTGGCTGAAGTGAACAGAGATGACACACTGCGGTTAAAATCATTAATTAACGAAATAATGGACTTCGAAAATGGCAAGTTTTAGAGACTTAGAAAAAAAAGTCATCCGAGTGGTGTTATTATGAGACCTATTTTTTATGATGCCAGTGATATCTGAAGAGGAATGGGAGGCGTTTGGGCAACTATGCACGATTTTGAGGCCATTTGAAGAAATGACCACCGAAATGAGCGGCGAAAAGTATGTCACAGGAGGGAACGTCATTGTGGCTACCAGGATATTAAAAGATACTTGCGAGGAACTCTACAAAATGGATAATATTTTGCCACAAATAACCGCCTTCATTGGAGAATTAGACAAATATATCGATGAGCGTTTCGACAAAGTCGAAAAAAGTGGAAGCTTTTCGCTGTGTACGTTTCTGGATCCTAGATTCAAAATGGCTGCCTTCAAGGACCAGAGCGAGGCAGCGAAAACAAAAAGAAGGGTTCAAGATAAAGTACAAGAAATGATTGCAAGACAGCGTCAGGAAGTACCAGCCGAGCCTTTCGCTCCGTCCAACAAGAAAACTCTGTCAGCGTGGGACGTCTTTGACAAATTTATGTCGGACAAAATAACGTCTCAGCAAGGCACACCTTTGTCAAAGGCAATTAAAGAAGTCCAGATGTACGCAGAGGATGACATTTTGTTACGCGTGGACAGCGAAGGTAACAAAAACTGTCCTAGAAAATGGTGGGCAGCGCATCGCCATATATACCCGAACTTGGCGCACATATACAGAACTAACTGCAATATTGTAGCGAGCTCCGTTCCTTGCGAACGATTATTTAGCAAGACTGGCCTCATAATTTCTGACAGGCGGTCCAGTCTGAAAAGTGACAAAGTTCGTCAACTAATGTTCCTTAATGTCAATCTAGATTAGAACAGATTTAATATGTAAAATTGTAAAAAGGAAGAATTGTAATACATCCAGGGACCGCAACTTTGGTGCCGATGACAGACGTATGACGTCAAGCTAAATACAGAGTGTTGTTATCTAGATTATATACACTTAATCAAATAACAACTTATTAGCCTCTTTAGTTTACTGATATTCAAACTTGAGTTAAGAGTTTTTCCACGTACTGGCCACGTATAAAAACATAACTGTCTTTGTCATGTTAAAACCGAGATTGTGGGAAATGACAACCAATTTCTGTTTAACTATTTTTCATTGGTAAAATATAACCGAAATATTATTGTTTCGCTATGGAACCGTATTTGCAGAAATTTCCTTTTCTGATTTTACAAAATGAAAAAATGTACTGCTCCTGCTGTGACCAATATTTAAGAGGAAAAGCAAGTAATATAGAGAAACATTTGAAAACAAAAAAGCATATAGAACGAGAAGGAGGAAAAATGACACAGCATGATTTCAATACGGATTTAACAAAATTTATGATAGCTTCGAATATACCCTGGAATCAATTAAAAAATAAGAACTTTTCCAATTTTATTGACCGTCAACAACATTTGCTCCAGATGCGGTTATAGGAATTATGACCAGTGCGACCTCAATTTTCCGAATTGGCGAGAGGTTAAAGAATTATTTTGCTCAATATCTCATTATTAAGAATTGAGGTATTGCAATGTTATTAAAAGAACATCCTATATCGGACTAAACGTCATAATGACGTCACCGGCACCAAAGTTGCGGTCCCTGATAATGTACATAAAAAATATGTATATAAAATTTGTAAATACGAAGCACTGTAAATAACTATGTAAATGTTATGGTAAATTGATTATGTAAATACAATCAACTTTTAAGTACGGCTGTAAAATGTAAAAATACCTACTTTCACTTGCAGTCAGTCCTAAGCCTGAACAAAGTACGAAGGGAAGTTGATTGTGTAATTCTGTTTTAAAAACTACATATACCTAATTACTTCAATACAGTTTCGTTTCGTTCGACTACAAACAAGGCATACAGTTATTTTAGAAACTGTTTTTGAAAACAGTTACGTTATTGAAAAACACGGTTACGTTTCGTTTCGCGGAAAACTCGAAACGACCCAGCTCTATCCCGAACCGAGGTGATGTAAGCGCGTGAATATCGATGAAATTTCCATACTAATTTCTTCGGATTTTCGTGTTTTCGTAATTATCAGTTAATTTCTTTAGTTTCGGGTCTAGTTTGGGGTTGTTTTTGTAGTTTTCTTTCGTCGGGGTTTAGTTTTGTTTTGGGTTCTAATTTGGGATTTTTTTTGTAGTTTTATTTCGTCGGGGTTTATTCTTGTAGTCAGGGACGTCAGGGTGTATAGGTATTTGTTTTAGTTTGGAGTTGTTTGTTCGTTTAGGCGTGTTAAAGTGTTATAGTTTATTGTTGTTATTAATTATTGTTCGTTTAGGCGTGTTAAAGTTTTATAGTTTATTGTTGTTATTAATTATTGTTCGTTTAGGCGTGTTAAAGTTTTATAGTTTATTGTTGTTATTTGTTATTGTTCGTTGCTAAAATGCGTCCGCTTGACGTAATTTTGGCGCGTAATTTCAGTTTTTGGAATTTCGCAGCCACTATTCCGACTGAGGAGTTGGCAATAAAAGCTGCCGAGGAGTGGCTTTTATTGCCAAAAAAGGTAAAGTGTCCAACTTGTAAGAAGCCTATGATAAAGGAGCAAAAGGCTTCTTATAAGTTGGGCTACCGATTTCGGTGCAGGAAAGGAGCATGTAATGAGACCCTGTCCCCCACAAAAAACACACTGTTCGAGCGGAGCCACGTCAGCGTCATGAAAACGCTCCGCTTAATGATGCATTTTTTTAGACGGGACAGGGTAGGCCAGGCAGCACTAGACACGGGGGTAACGAAAATGACGGCCATCCAGGTGTACCACTATATGCGGGAGATCTGCGAGGTAGCCGAAGCCCACGACAGAGTTTTAATTGGGGGAGCCAACGACGTCGTAGAGGTGGACGAGACTCACCTCTACACTCGTTTGGGTCGCGTGTCTTTCAAAGATGGATATAGAGCACGGAAGTCTTCTATATGGTTATATCATCACTACACATGGCGTTGCGTGGGCTGTAAAAATGCCCAGAGACCAAGCCTTAACTTGCAGCCAGAGGCCTCGGCTCCTGCTGTTGACCCCGCGCCTACGCAAAAGTACTATATTTTTGGGGTCCTTGCTAGTGGCGAATTTACACTAGGATCAAACCGCCAGGGGCGGCGTTTTTATAATAAAAAAAATTTCGCGCTCGCTACGCTCGCGCTTTCATTTCTACCTGACATCCATTGTACTTCGTTCTGACATGAACTTATTACAGTTACAAATATATAAAGCCACCGTTGTTTGCAAACATTTGTCTTTTTAACCCCCGACGCAAAAACGACGGGCTGTTATAAGTTTGACGTGTCTGTCTGTCTGTTTGTCTGTCTGTGTGTGTGTTTGTCTGTGGCATCGTAACTCCCGAACGGATGAACCGATTTAGATTTAGTTTTTTTTTGTCTGAAAGCTCAGTTAGTCGGGAGTGTTCTTAGCCATGTTTTATGCAAATCGGTCTACTACGTCGCGGTCGGGGGTTTTTTCAAAATTTTAATTTTGTGGTTAGGTTAGGTTATTCCACGGTATATTAAATAACAGCATTTCTTAAGACAGCTTCGATTTGAATCCATTGGTATTATAATATTATGATAGTTTTTAAAGCCTATCATATTAACAGCATCGTCTTTAAGCAAACTAGTATCCCATAATTACTTCACAGCTCATTGATTCTGTGATATTTAGCATCAAAGTTGAACTAGGACCAAAACTGGTTCTTTGATCAAAACTTTTGCCTTAATTAGTTTAAAATTAAAATCGCTCTTGCAAGTTTAAATTTCATAAAATGTCTAGATTTCATGTAAGTATGTAAGATCCTTCACCAAAACAAAATACAAATAGGGTAATAGGGGCCTTTTCGCAAAACCATTTATGGACGAGTTTCATTTGCCATGCCAACCAACATTTCGCCGAAGTTTCATTTTAACAATTTAACATTTAGCAACTTTTCAATTGGTAGAATATTGTAAAGCAGATTATTAAAATCCATCTAAACTTTTACCAGACATATCATTTGTCAAATGCTTCACTTGCTGAAACAACTCTTGGACAAATAACGTTTCGCAACGAAACATTAGGCAAGTTACAAATAATTTCTAACATCATCCACAAGTTTGCTTTTAAAAAACCGGCCAAGTGCGAGTCGGGCTCGCGCACAAAGGGTTCCGTAGCAGCAAACCAAAATTACAGTTAAATCAACCTATCTCAAAAACTATAAGAGATACTTTGATCAAACCAAAAATCGTTGAAAGAGTTAATTAGCATGCATCACCTCTATTTTTTTTAGAATTTTATACCCCGTAGTTATAAAAATAGAGGGGGGGGACATACTTTTTACGACTTTGAGAGCTGATATCTCAAAAACCGTTCACTTTAAGAAAAATGTTTTTTAGAAAACTTTATATCATTTTAAAAGACCTTTCCATTGATACCCCACACGGGTATGTACATCGAAAAAAAAATTTTCATCCCTCAGTTACATGTATGGGGGGCCCCACCCCCAATTCTTTTTTTTACTATTTAGTGTCATAATTTTGTAGCGGTTCATACAACACATATTCCCATCAAATTTCATCACTGTAGTACTTATAGTTTCCGAGTAAATCGGCTGTGACAGACGGACAGACGGACAGACGGACAGACGGACAGACGGACATGACGAAACTATAAGGGTTCCGTTTTTGCCATTTTGGCTACGGAACCCTAATAAAAAAAAGGCCAAGGCCAAATGTTAAGTTAGTGAACGTGAGCTTGGCAAATAAAACAATTATGATAAGTTGGGAAATGAACATTCGGCAGAATAAAATTCCGCGAAACTTGAGTTGGGAAGTGATATTCGGTCGTTTTACAATTTTCGACGACAAAATAAGAGAACCAATACAACACAAAACTTGTCAAAATCGACGAAAACCGAGTGGAGCCCCTTACAGTGGGCAGAAAAAACGATTTCTACGACTCGGTTATCGATTATCTGTTCCGTACTATATTTTATAGATGGAATTTTCTAAAATTATGTCAGAGATCCACAATTTTTTTTTTTTTTTTTTTTTTTTAATTGCATATCACATTACATAATATTAGGTGGAACTTACAAAAGGTAGGTTTACATGTGACGCCCTGCAAGGGCACAGCAATATATGCTTAAAATTAACATGCACTTCATACTTCTAATTATCTAATCATGTTTATCGTTAAAAAAATCTTTTACTGTATAATAACATTTATCTATTAAAAAACTTTTCAAATATTTATTAAACGTCGGCTGATTTTCAATGTTTTTTAGGGAGTTTGGTAGGTGGTTGTATATTTTTATAGTCATATAATGAGGGCTAGATGAGACTATTTTAAGTTTTGTTAGAGGCAATTGTAGTTTATTTAAATTTCGGTTGTTTCTCTTGATATTTGCTACTGTAGGAGTAAACAACTCAGTGTGTTTCTTAACAAATTTACATGCTTCTAGGATGTACATTGACGGTAAAGTGAGTATTTGGTGTTTTTTGAAGAGTGGTTTGCACGATTCCATTTGATCCGAATTGGTAAGTATTCTAACACATCTTTTCTGGAGGATAAAGATATTTTCCATATCATGACTATTCCCCCATAAAACGAGTCCGTAGGTCATTCTTGAATATGCGTATGCATAGTACGCGGAAAGGGCGGTTTGGAAATCGGTCGCGCGTTTGATGTGTTGTAGGGCGTATAGAAAGGAGGACAGCTTTTTTGATAGTCTCTGGATGTGCGATTTCCAGTCCATGTTACTATCTAGGTCGATACCCAGTACGGTGGCTGATTCTACAGACTCTAATATTGTGCCCTTGTGCTTAAAGATTATTGGTAATGCTGATTTTTGGTAAGGTTTAAATTGAATTATTTTGGTTTTTTCAAGGTTAAGTTGGAGATTGTGAATATCTAACCAGTTTTCAATCTTTTCCATTGCTACAGTCAATTTGTTTTCAGCTTCATTTTTTTTCAGAACACGAGAACAATACTGAAACGTCATCTGCAAATAGAGCGCTTTGATCTTCTATTGCATTCGGTAAGTCGTTTATATATATTAGAAACAGAATGCATCCCAGGACACTTCCTTGGGGGATCGAGCCTGTCTGGGTCACGCTATTTGATCTGAAATGTTGTATTTGGCCTGTTTCAAAATCTGTATGTTCTATTTGGACTAACTGTACGCGATTGCTGAGGTATGATTTGAACCATTTATGGGCTATCCCCCTGATTCCCGTGCTGTATAGTTTGTCCAATAAGATGTCGTATCTAACTCTGTCGTAAGCTTTGCTCATGTCTAACAGGAGTCCTATGGCATATTTTTTATTGTTTATTTCATCCATTATGCCCTGAACATATTTGTAGATGGCTAAAGTGGTAGAGCGGTTTTCTCTAAATCCATCTTGGCTATCGTGCAGTATTTTAAATTTTTCATAATAAGAGTAGAGCCGTTTTATCATTGCTGTTTCAAATATTTTTGCTACTGTAGACAGAAGAGCAATTGGTCTATAGTTATTTAAGTCTTGTTTATCACCTTTTTTATGAATGGGTTTTACTATTGAGGTTTTCAGATCATCAGGAAAAATTCCTTCTGAGAATGATTGGTTTATGAGCCATGTCAATGGGTAAGTTAAAATATCCGCGCATGTTTTGATTAAGGAAGAGGGAATTTCATCTATGCCAAATGATGTTTTGTTTTTTAGATTTTTTATTATTAATTGTATTTCTTTAGGCTCTGTCGGTCTGAGGAAGAATGATTTGTTAATTGTATTCGTTAATGGTGCCCTGTTTTGACCTCTCGATTGGGTGCTTCCCATGGTCAGGAAATAGTTATTGAACGTGTTAGCTATTTGTGATGGATCATTTATTACTATATCGTTTTGGCTTTTAATTTGAATATTATTTTTTCGTTGTTGTCTGTTTTTATTTGTCTCGCAGTTGATAATTTTCCACATCGTTTGGGATTTGTTATTCGAACTTTGTAGTTTATTTTTATTGTCTATTCTTTTTGATTTGCTTATAACTTTTTTTAATAATTTACAGTATTGCTTATAATGGCAGCGTAGAACCTCACTTTTGGTCTGAGCTACAAGAAGTTTTAGCAATCTTTTATTTTTACATGAAATTCTTATACCGGGGGTTAAAAATGTTTTTTTGGGCTTTAGTTTTATTTTGACATTTTTTTTAGGGATACATTTATCAAGAGCTTGTTGCAGTGTATTCTGAAAGTTGTTGTAGTTTTGGTTCACGTTATTGTTATATGAAAATAGTGTATGCCATTCTGTATTTAGGATCTCGTTTCGGAATTTGGAGATATTTTCGTCATTAAAAAGCCTTTTACAGATGTTTAGGGTGCGTAAGTTAGGAGCGAATATAGGTATACTTAGCGAAATAGTTTTGTGGTCTGAAAAGCCATATTCGTGAATTTTTAATATAGAATCTTTAGTGTTAAAGTTGGTAAATATTAAATCAATACATTTGGTGCTAGTTGATGTAACACGAGTTGGATCTATGACTTTTTGATGAAAGTTAAAGGATAACATTAAACTTGATAACCTATTTTTTTCTCTATTGTTTGAGAGAAAGTCGACATTAAAGTCACCTCCAATAACAATATTTTTGTTCTTGTCTTTGATGCTAATCAATTTTAAAAGGTTTTCTAAACTTATATAAAATTGTTCAATTTCTCTCTTACTATTTGGCCAATATAAATTTATGACTAAAAGGTTTGCCTGCGGAAGATCAATCGCACTTATTTCTATTATTTTTTCCAAAGAGATTGAGGTAATATCTGTACGGTCGAGACATTGTATTCCATTTTTTGTCAATATGAGCACTCCTCCACCTTCGTGTTGTGTTCGGCAAAAGGACGAGCTGACACTGTATCCCTTTATATCCAGTAGATCTTCCTTAGTTTTATTGAGCCAGGTTTCCGAGATGCTTATTATTTGTATTTGAGGTTTTTCTTCTGTGAAAGCCTGAAGGAGGTGGGTCTTGTTCCATAAGCTTTGCATATTTTGGAATATAATTTGCAATTTAGTTCCGAAAGGTAGAGTTTGATGTATTATCTTTAGCTATTGTGTTTTGCACGTGTATTTCACTATTCGAGCTAGAGTTCTCTTGGGTTTGTTCCGGTGCTTGTGGTCCATTTGTTTGTCGGTGCTCTGTGGTCTGCAGCGAGTTACAGCAGTATTCGGATCCATTTACAAAAACCTTTCCATTTTTTACTATCGGACGCAGACCGCGTGCTCGTGCGTCCTGTAAAGTCTCTCTTATTACTCGTCTCTGTCTCAATGTGTTTGTGTCCATAAATTCCGAGATTGCAAACCCTGTGTTTTTGAAGATGTATTTATTGTTTAGAATATAATTCCTCATCCGCTTGCTTATAAGTTCTATATGTATTGGTCTTCGATTTCCTCGTTTTCCTATTCTTCCTATATCTTCGATATACCCATTAATATCTGTGCCCACAATTTCATAAAACAATCTAGCAACACGTTCTATTAGAACATAGCTGTTTTCATCAGTGTACTCTTCCAAACCATAGAGAACAATACTTTTATTATTATTAATAGTGTTCTCTCCATTTGTCATTTGATTATTGTTGTCTAGTTTATTCGCTAATGCTTCTACTTCTGCACGTAGCTTTGAGTTCTCATCCTCTAAGTGTTTAATATTTTCGTTTGTGAGGTTTATGGTTTCTTGTAGTCGTTTTTGTTCATTAGTTAATATTGTTGATTCTCGAGATATGTTTTCTTGAAGTGTGTTTATTTTTGAGTTCACTTCATTTAGTAGCGCTTGTTTTATATTTCTGGTGATAGATTCGGTCAGACTATCTTTCAAAGTTTCAAATTCTGACTTTATTAAATGTTTGAATCTATCGAAAGATATGTTTTCCGTGGTTATATTCATATTCGTGTTCTCTTCGATTGGGGTTTCCACCTGGTGATTTGGGGATGGTGTATCCGTTATGTTGGTGTCACCCATGATATTCGAAACATTACTGTCGTCTAACGACATGTCTGCTTCATTAGTCGGCGGTTGTCTCAAATTTCAGCCCAGCTGGCTCCTTTGTCTACGGTTGTTGCTGATATTCAAGAGATCAAACTTGATATAGCAGAACTTAAGAAATCGAACTCTAAAACCACGAAGAAGCTATCACAGTTTGAAGATCGCCTCAAAAAAGTTGAGGCCTCACATGATGATGATGCTCTCAAGACCCGCGTAACTAGCCTTGAAGCTGAGCTTAATGAGAAAGACCAATGGCTTCGTTACAACAACATTGAAATAAAAGGAGTACCCCTGAAAAACAATGAGAATCTGTTTGAGATCCTTCAAAGGATTGGCACAAAAGTGTCTTATTCAGTACCGAAAACTAGCGTGAACTATATAACCAGAATTCCGTCACGTGGTGAAAATGCGTCCAGACAAAAGTCCATTATAGTATCATTTACGAATAGGTACACGAAAGAGGACTTCATCGCCGCGTCTCGCTTGTGCAGAACTATTACCCTCGAAGATATTGGCTTTCAGGGCGCTGGCAGAGTTTTTGTCAATGACCACCTAACGGTCAAGAATAAGATCCTCCTAAATAAAACGAAGGCCGTGGCGAAGGAAAAAAATTTTCAATATGTGTGGGTGAAGCACGGAAAGATCCATATTCGGAAATCCGACTCCTCGCCAGTGCTTCAAGTGAGAACCGAAGAAGACCTTTCGAAGCTTCATTGAAATCGTGCATCCCCTTACCCGTCAGTTACGGGCATAACCGGCCCACCGTCCGACTATGTAATTTTGCTGCCTACAGTTTGAGTGCCGCTGGCCAAACTCACCTCAGTATGGCCGATCGCCCGGGCGGGAATGTCGCGCTCTCAAGATACCTAGGTACTATTTGTCTTATCTGCTACTAATGACTTGTTATTTACGATTGTGTGTGTATTAATTTTAAACGTTTGTGTTATTATTTGCTTACAGCTTCAGATCGATGAGAAAACCTTCCTATTTTTATATTACTTATACTTATTGCGGAGTGTCTACCTATTGACATTAACTAAACTTAGAACATTCAACTATTTACCTATTCTGCTATTGACTTGTCGTTATAGGCGCGTCGTACCTAAGTGTTTATCACCAAAACGTGAGGGGCCTTAGAACTAAAACGGACGTTTTTTATCGAAACCTGCGAATGGGTAATTATGATGTTATCACTTTAACTGAGTCATGGCTATGTGACGGTATTCGAGATGATGAACTTTTCGACGAACGTTATTGTGTGTGGCGTCGAGACCGGAATTACAATTTAACAAATCAATCTCGTGGGGGTGGAGTGGTTATTGCCATTAAACGTAGTATTTTAGCCGCGAATGTGCCGGATTGGCAATCTTCGGCGGAGGATATCGTCGTCCCAAAAGCAAACTCACGAATCTGCTATTTTGGCAAAATTCGTTTTTGATGTAAATCTTAACCAATCAGGAGGATGCGTCTACTCACAAAATTTCGTGTTTCTATCATTTATGGTTCCTGAGTTGCATTTGTGCAATTCTGTTTTTTTATGTAATTGGTCCCATAGTAAACTTACGACTTGTAGTTGAGGTAATTTTCCATGAGCGGTTACATAGATCATACCAAATTATGTGTCATAGTAAACCTACGAATCTGGAAAATTCGCGAATTCACTATATCAAATGTATACATAAATGCAGTAATAAGCCAATAGAAAACTAACGAATCTAGTCTGTTCGTAATTTTGCTGTGGCACCGTTGGTTTACTTAGAAATATGACTAGTCTATAGCAAATTTGCGAAAGTGGCATATTCGTCATTTACCCGTGGTGAAAAATATTGCAAAGGAAAGGATAACTCCTACAGCAAACCCACGAATCTGAATATTCGCAATTTTACTATGGTTGAGTTTATTAAAGAACGATGTGTTGGCTAACAGCAAATTTGCGAATCTGACAAATTCGTCATTTTGTTATGGTTACTGGGGACGCTATTGCTATGTCTTGTATGGGAACCCTGCATTTTATGATTAAGCACTGAGACTTGGCACAGTTGTTCATTGGGTGGCCCTGAGTAGATATAGATCGGGAGGCATCGAGAGCCCCCCTTAATTTAGGAGGGAGGAGGGGGGGAAGGCTGGCACCTCCGCGCTTCCTTTGAAACCATATTTCTCTAAAACTGTACAAAATAGGATCATTTTCGGATAAATGAAGGACAAGGAATTCATTTTTGGAACAAAAAAATGTATTTTAGAACAAAAATACAAAATAAAATGGGAAAACCTGAAAACGAGATATTTTTTTTATACATATTATTGCACATTTTATGAAAACTGTAATGGTTTTTTCTAAATAAAAAATATTATTTAATAGCTACATTTATCTTGTTTAAGAAAATGTATAATTTGTTATAGAAATATACTATACGACGAGTGATAAAAAATAATTTACATCGCCCGATAGGGTGATTTGAATGCTCATTTCAATAAGTTTTGTCAATGATTTCAGGTATAATCACTATTTTAAACACACGAAAGCCGTAATCATTGTAGTTTATGGCTATTTTAGTGATTAATGTACTTAAAATAAAAAAAAATTCAAAAATTTAAAAAAATATTAAAAATGTGATAATTTTTTTTAACATTATCCTATTTTGTTCTTTCTACACAATATATATCTAAAAGCAATAAATATCAATAAAAAGCCACATTTATACAGTTTATAAAAATATATAGTTTGTTATATAAATATGTTACGAAACGCGAGATAAAAAATAATGAAAGTTACGTGGCAGGGCGATATTGATGTACGGTACGGGTCAGCTTGTATGATTCGATGAGGTGAGGTAAAGGTACTCAAAGCTCTCAAAAAGTGTAGTTATTTAGAGTACTTCAAATTAAACAACATACTCCTATATAGTCTGAATTTAACTATTTATATTACATGAAATGATCGGTCAGATATATACATCTGATCCTAATACATACATCTTGTGAAATAGTAGTTATCTATATGATTTGCATAGTTTATGGATAATTCTTACTTGACATATTTATTAATCCAGATCTGCGTCCTGTACTTTGGTTAACGAGTGCCGAAAATAGTTATTAACCAAAAAAGACCGCCAAATTAACAGCATTTCACCGACAAAAGCTGCCTTGCACCATTTTTGTAAGGGTTATAGGTATATCAAGGTGTCCATGTATGGGGTCAACTAAACCCAATTCAAAATTTGCCATTATTTGCTACTTGTGGCTGGACGAAAGTCTGTAACAATTGGGATTTGGGAGCCTACTCGCCCGCAACGTTGCCTGTTGCTGCAGAAACATGCCTCGAAATTGTCGGATGCAGGTGTAATAAAAAACAGTGCCGCGTAAGGTGCAACCGTAAAAAAAGACTTTTTTGAATAACTCAAAATAGCTACACTTTTTGAGAGCCTTGAGTACTAGCCCCGATACACATGTTTTCGTCTAGTCAGACCATTTTTTGAGGTTCTCCTTTGTACAAAAGCAATGTCTTAGTTCAAAAATCATTAATGTTTAATGCTAATACGAATCTAGTTTATTTTTTGTGGCACTATTGCGCAATAACTAACTATCATTGATACTGAAAGGAAGAATATGACGATTTTTATTTTATCTTTTATGGATGGATAAAACCGATTTAAGGGGGCCCAAGGAAGTAAGTAAATTCTGCTAGTAAACTAAAAAATCTTCAAGCCTATGCATGCAGAACTGCTTTAGGAGAGGAGAACGTGATTAAGACATTTTTTTTTGCAATATAAGTCACATGCAATTTTATTTTACAATCAAAATAAACTATATTATAGGACTTTTACAATTTTCTGTACTGGGTCGTGATATACCTACATGTGTAAACGTTATTAGAATAAGTATATTTCTGTATTACTAGACGAACTCCACTGCACAGCGGGTAGTACCTTTACCTCACCTCATCGAATAATGCAAGCTGACCCGTACATTAAAATTTTCATTTTCATTATTTTTATCTCGCGTTTCGTAATATATTTATATAACAAACTATATATTTTTATAAACTGTATAAATGTGGCTTTTTATTGATATTTATTGCTTTTAGATATATATTGTGTAGAAAGAACAAAATAGGATAATGTTAAAAAAATTATCACATTTTTAATATTTTTTTAAATTTTCGTATTTTTTTTATTTTAAGTACATTAATCACTAAAATAATCATAAACTACAATGATTACGGCTTTCGTGTGTTTAAAATAGTGATTATACCTGAAATCATTGACAAAACTTATTGAAATGAGCATTCAAATCACCCTATCGGGCGATGTAAATTATTTTTTATCACTCGTCCTATAATATATTTCTATAACAAATTATACATTTTCTAAAACTAGATAAATATAGCTATTAAATAATATTTTTAATTTAGAAAAAACCATTACAGTTTTCATAAAATGTGCAATAATATGTATAAAAAAAAATCTTGTTTTCAGATTTTCCTATTTTATTTTGTATTTTTGTTCTAAAATACATTTTTTTTGTTCCAAAAATGAATTCCTCGTCCTTCATTTATCCGAAAATGATATATCGCATGCCCTATTTTGTATAGTTTTAGAGAAATATGGTTTCAAAGGAAGCGCGGCGGCGCCAGCCTTCCCCCTCTTCCCTCCTAAATTAAGGGGGGCTCTCAATGCCTCCCGATCTTTATCTACTCAGGGCCACCCAAGGAACAACCTGTGCCAAGTCTCAGTGCTTAATCATAAAATGCAGGGTGTTGTGCAATAGCGTCCCCAGTAGGTGGGGATTATTATCTTGCTGTATAAAAGACCATTATAACAAATATGCGATTTTGCCTTATTCGCGAGTTTTGTTATTAAAAAATATTTGTTTGTAATGCTATTTGAAGTAAATAGTGCAATTTTCCAGTTTATGTTAAAACGAAATCTGCAATGAATTAATATTACGTACCTACCTACTTACTAAGAGGACATTTAACTATTTCAAAATTTTCCTTTATCGGATTTTAGTTGCGGCTCGCAAATTAAAAATGTACACTATGTATTTTTTAATATATTTTTAAGCTGAATGGTTGTAATACCTTGGTTTGCTCAAGTAAAAACAAATAATTCAACAATTGCAGCAAGTACCCACCCACTGAGTTACTTATTGATGAAGCCTGATTGACCTACCGTTTCTTTTGTGTGTGCAAGTTACGTGTTTGCAATGAAGCGAAATAAAAAGATATTACTGAAAGTTTTTGCCGTTTGTTAACGCCTCGTCTTTGTTCGGGCATCTTCGGGAGCCGTCGCCGGCGCAACGCATGGTGCGGGGCGCGGTGAAGTGGGGGCGGTACTTCAATTCGCTCAGCAATCTTGCGACGGACGGCCGCGCCCGTCCGCTTAAATTCAGTGATATTCAACACCTATGTATCACACTTAATCATCATTATACGTGCATGTACTGGACTACGAGTGTCATTTAACTCACCTCATCCACGACCCCAAGATATTCTGTCCACCCCTACATGCGTGGATATGTGGCGACCGTGAAATATCTTCGAATCTAAATCAAACGGTCATGAGGCGACTGTTGGAGTTCGTGCGACTGTAATGGCGGCGGTCAAGAAATAACGGACATCGAGAACAAAGAGATGGGAATTACTGCTGTGGCGCTTTGGATTCTACAACACTACAAGTTGGAATAAACATCGAAAGTCAATGCCGATATAAAGTAAGCCCGTTCCTTTTGTTCCCTAATCTTATAAAACTTCTATTTGCTATAATTAGTGTTAGCCTACTCGCAAACGTCAGGTTATGTATCTAGCTTTATGCGTACTAGCCAATTTGCACTATACTTTTAGCACTTAATTATTTTGCTTGGTTTCCGTACAGATCAATGCATTTAAAATTGCAAAAGAAGTTGTTTACTTTCGGTAATTAGCTCGATAATGCTTGCCGGTTTTTTTTGCACCGTTATTTCAATCTTATCGCTTGCCATAAATGATTTCTATATAAATCAATAAGTTGCACGTCTTACCTAAGTTTTATTCAGTAACAATAAGCTAGTAATTATAATTTTAAAGTTCGACAATTTAAATAAATCTTTGTAAGCGTACATTGTACCGTTAAAAATACATACCTACCGTTACTTTCTTTGTTCTATGCCACGCTTGCTACTTCTATGCAATACTTTCGTTTTGCCTTCTTATTTCTGCATAAAAATTAATACGTTTATTTGCTTCGACGCATTAAAAATAATTTTAGTTGTTTAGACCAGTTAAACTTGCATTTAAAAAGCAATTGCAATATAGGTTCAAAGTTCATTGAGGTGAATTCCTATGGTTCAAAGTCCGTTGTGGTAAATTCCAGTGTATTCGTCGCTGCGCGCTGTGACCGGGGGCCTGTTGCTAAGCGGTTTCTGGGCTGTTCGCGAGTACGAGTGCCGCGGAGCCGGGTTCGCCTGACGCGGTCGGTGCTGCTGGCGGGTTCGGCGGCAGCGGGTGCTGGACTGACGGCTGGATCGTGTTACTGGTTTGATTGCACCATTTTATTTACTTAGCTCATTGTTTTGTTTTAAAAAAATGACTGAGGAATTAATTAAAAAATTAAATAGAAGGCGCGGTGGGCTTAAAAGTCAATTGACGGTTTTTAAAGACTTTGTAAAAACTATACAAGGGTCCGAGCTCTCGTCTTTAGTAGTAAAAGAGCTGAGTTTGCGATTAGATGGACTTCGTAAAATAATGGTTGATTATGATGCCGTACAAGTTCAACTTGAAGATATTTGCTCTAATTTAGATGAACAAATAGCAGAACGGACCCAAACCGAAAGTCTTTTTTATTCACAAATTGCGTTAGCGCAGGATATAATTGATACGTTTTCGGCCAAAAATGGTGGCGGTAATGACTCAACTAAATTTAGTTCTTGTGATGAAAAACATGCGTCAGTTCGCCTACCAGTAATAAATTTGCCGACGTTCGATGGAACTTACACACGTTGGTTGGAGTTTAAGGATTTATTTGAGTCATTAATCAATAATAACGAATCAATTGCGCCGATAAATAAATTCCACTATTTACGGAATTCATTGCAAGGAAGTGCTAGTTTAGTAATAAGGTCAATTGATTTTTCTGCCAGCGGATACGAGCTTGCGTGGAACACATTGTGTGAAAGATATAATAATAAAAATATTTTAATAAATAATCATTTGAGCGCGATCATAAATATTAATCCTATACAAAAGGAATCGTTTAAGTCTTTAAGGTATTTAATTGATACTGTATCCAAAAATTTAAATTCTTTGGATACGTTAGGTATTTCAACTCAGGGTTGGGACCCATTAGTAATATTTTTGGTCTCGGCGAAGTTAGATCCCAAAACAAATGGAAAGTGGGAGGAGTATAAAGGCAGTTTTTCACGCCTACCCTCAAGTGAATTAAATAAAAATTCTTCCGAAGTACCTACTTTAGAACATTTTAAGGAGTTTTTGCGTAATCGGGCTAATGTTTTAGAAACGATGTTTTGCAGTCGGTCAAATGAAATTAAACCTGTTTTTAAGGAAAACAAGAATACTAAGTCTTTTGTTGCAGCTGGCGAGGGACCACGAATTAATTCGTGTTTAGTATGTGGGCAGAGCCACCATGTTTACCAGTGCTCCAAGTTTAAATCTATGAGTCTGGAGGACAGGCTCGTGGAGGTGTCAAAACATAAACTTTGTAACAATTGTCTTCGAGCGGGACATGATGGTTCTCAATGCACTTTAAAGGGTTCCTGTCGTAATTGTAAGAAAAAACACAATTCACTTTTACACTGCGAAAGTGTCAGTAATAATAGTAATAAGGTTGCAACTACCGACACTGCAAAACGTATAAACTCTTCCGTTAACATGTCAACTGCAGATGATGACGAGTCGGGTCAAGTTATGTTGTGCACGGCTCAGGTCGAAGTATATTGTCCTAAGAGTAATACTACTCATCTCGCTCGCGCGCTCTTAGACAATGCTAGTCAGTCGTCTTTCATCTCTGAGAGTTTTAAGAAAAGGTTAAATCTACCCACAAATAAAATTGAACCATTTGATATCACTGGGATCAATAAACAAAAAACGGAGATATCCGAACGTATCCAACTAAAGGTTAGGTCTCGCGTTAATTCGTATGAATTAGATGCTAATTGTTGGGTGATCCCCACAATTGCGGATGATCTTCCCTATGTAGCAATTGATGTTGAAAAATTGGATTTGCCCCATGTTGAGTTAGCCGATCCGTTGTTCTATAAACCGGATGAGGTCGATATTTTGTTGTCAGGGGACAAATTTTTCAAGGTTCTTAAACCTGATCAAGTAGAGTTAGGAGAAGGAAAACCCATCCTACAAGATAGTAAGTTCGGATGGTTAGTAGCTGGTCGCACGGACGAAAGCTACAACCGATGCAATGTTTATTGTCATTTAGCCACTACAAGGCGCAAGACGTCACTACAAGATGTCGATGATTCTCTGAAGCGTTTTTGGGAGGTGGAAAATTTGCCTTCCGATTGTAAGTCTTTATCTATTGATGAAGAGTTTTGTGAAACTCATTATGTTGAAAATACAGTTCGTTTACCTGATGGTCGATTCTCTGTACAGATGCCATTCAAGGAAAAACCCGAGGATGCTCTCGGAAACTCATATCCTATAGCTATGAGACGTTTTTTAAACTTAGAAAAGAAGTTAGATAAAAATCCCATCGTCAAAAATCAATATCGCGATTTTTTGCAGGAATATGCCGATTTGGGACATATGACTGAAGTGAGACGGCCAAGTTTCGGGTGCTATTTGCCCCACCACTGTGTTATTCGTGAGCAAAAAGAAACTACCAAGCTTCGTGTCGTTTACGACGCTTCAGCTCTGACAAGCTCTGGCAAGAGTCTGAATTGCATTCAGGCTATAGGTCCGGTTGTGCAAAGTGACCTATTTTCAATTCTTTTGCGTTTCCGTACTAATAGGTTCGTTCTGACAGCTGACATAGAGAAGATGTACAGGCAGGTCTCCCTCAGCGAACAACAGCGCCACCTGCAGCTCATTTTGTGGAGAGACCAGGCTGATCAGCCTGTCAAGATTTTTCAGCTCAACACTGTTACGTATGGGATGGCTTCGGCACCTTTTGTCACCACAAGGTGTCTCAAGCAACTAGCTCTTGAATGTCAGGATGAAGTCACGTCTAATGTTATCAAAAATGATTTTTACATTGATGATCTCAACACAGGATCGTCAACGGTAGAAGAGTTGAAATATATTTACGAAAATGTTGTCAAGGTCCTAAATTCTGCATGCTTTCCCCTGCGCAAGTTTCGCACAAATTGTCCACAAATTTTAGAAGATCAGTCAGGGTCTACAAATTGCCTTGACTTTAATAATGATGCTTCCGTTTTAGGCCTAAAATGGTCCCCTCAGGCGGATACGTTGCATTTTCCTATAGACTTTGCACCGCCAAATAAAATAACAAAACGAACAATCATATCTACAACTTGCAAATTGTTCGACCCATTGGGTCTTCTTTGTTGTTGTATTATAAAACCTAAGATTCTTCTTCAGAATTTATGGGCTGCTAAATTGGACTGGGATACTCCAGTGCCTTTGGAATTTGAAAAAAGGTGGTTGAAGTTTGTCAACAATTTGGATCATTTGTCAAATATAAATGTTAGTAGACATGTTCTTTCCGATTTACCTAATACTGAGCGCACAGAAATTCATTGTTTTGCTGATGCGTCCCAAGAGGCTTATGGAGCTTGTGTTTATTTGCGGTCGGTTGATAGCAATAATCATGTCACAGTTCGATTGCTTTGCGCAAAGGCCCGAGTGGCCCCAAGTGGAAAAATTTTAAGCATTCCAAGGCTCGAGCTGTGTGCCAGTTTGTTGGGCGCTCAATTGTGCACGAAAGTAGCTCAGTCTATAAAAACTAAAATTGATAAATATGTTATGTGGACCGATAGTATGGTCGTTCTCGGTTGGCTTAAATCGCAGTCTAAAACTCTGCAAACTTTCGTACGCAATCGAGTAAATAAAATTAATGAGTTGACTCAAGGTCACGAGTGGAGACACGTACCTACGGATTCAAATCCGGCAGACCTAGCATCGCGGGGTGTTGATCCGCAGCATCTGCCGTCTTTGTCTTTCTGGTGGGAAGGTCCTTCGTTTCTGAAGAAGGATTCTGTGGAGTGGCCTTCTATGCCTCAAGCTCCTTCAGACTTGCCTGAAGTCAAGGCGTTATTAACAACTGTCAGAGACGAAACCTCAAGTTTTGGTGATCCCGTCGTATCATTCGATCGACATTCGAGTTATGTACGTTTAAAAAGGATTTATGCGTACGTTTTCCGTTTTATAAATAACTGTAAGACATCAAAAACTAAACTTAAGGGACCTTTATCAGTTCAGGAGCTTAAAGACTCACTGGCATTTTTAGTTAAAAAATGTCAAGCGCAGTCGTTTCAGAAAGACATCCAAAATTTGAGCCAGGGTAAACCACTTCATAACCGAAGTAGAATTTTATCTCTTAACCCTTTCGTAGATCCCAGTGGTATTTTACGTGTAGGAGGGAGAATAAGCAATTCAAACTATCATTTTAATAAAAAACATCCAATTGTGTTAGATGCTAAGCATCATTTTACAAAACTTCTTATGAGGTACGAGCACTTGCGTCTATATCACTCAGGTGCTCAGTTGATTTTGTCTTCACTGCGGGAAGAGTTCTGGCCAGTAGGTGGTAGGAATTTAGCTCGGAGTATATCTCAAAAGTGCGTTGATTGTGTTAGGCAACGAGGTAAAACAATTCAGCCTATAATGGGTGACCTACCGAGTGTAAGAGTAGAATCAAGTTCCGCTTTCCATTCTACTGGGATTGACTTTGCCGGTCCCTTCATGATAGCTAATAAGAAAGGACGCGGTAGCCGTAATACTAAAGTCTACCTTTGCGTTTTTGTCTGTCTCGCTTCCAAGGCGATTCACCTCGAGGTAGTAAGCGACTTATCCACTGAGGCTTTCATACTGTGTCTACGCAGGTTCGTTTCGCGTCGGGGCAAGCCCGAGTTTATTTACTGCGACAACGGTAAAAATTTTGTAGGCGCGCACAATGAGCTGGGTAGAGTTTTACGGTCCAGCTGTCATCCAGTTTCGGATTACGCGGCTAACGAATCCATTAATTTTAAATTCATTCCCGCGTACGCGCCAAATTTCGGTGGCATATGGGAGGCCGGCGTCCGCGCAGCTAAGTTTCATTTAAAACGTATTGCGGGCAACGCGAACCTGACGTTTGAAGAGTTGACTACTCTTTTTGTGCAAATAGAGGCTATCCTCAACTCCAGACCAATCACTCCTCTCTCGTCAGACCCCAACGACATGAATCCCCTTACCCCAGGGCATTTTTTAATCTCTCGGCCATTGACTTCTTCTGTGCCTTCTCTACCCGTCACGGGAAATCCAGCTACCAGATACAAGCGCATCGAGCTACTCCGGCAGCAATTTTGGGAGAGATGGCGTCGTGAATTCATGGCTGAACTTCAACAGCGCGTGAAATGGAAAACCAATCAGCGAGGAATCCAGCTTGGTGATCTCGTGCTTTTAAAAGAAGACAACCTGATGCCGCTACAATGGCGCATGGGGCGTGTCATTCATCTCTACAAGGGCCCTGATGGTGTTTGTCGGGTCGCTGATATACAAACAGAAAAAGGTCTAATCAAAAGGGCCGTAAACAAGATGTGTCTTCTGCCAACTGATCCTGAACCCAATGACGAGGGAAATAATTCAAAGGATGATCAGACCGATCCCTAAAAATCAGTCTTCAGCAGCTGATCTCTTGAAAGCAGCATGCTTTCAACGCCGCGGAGGATGTTAACGCCTCGTCTTTGTTCGGGCATCTTCGGGAGCCGTCGCCGGCGCAACGCATGGTGCGGGGCGCGGTGAAGTGGGGGCGGTACTTCAATTCGCTCAGCAATCTTGCGACGGACGGCCGCGCCCGTCCGCTTAAATTCAGTGATATTCAACACCTATGTATCACACTTAATCATCATTATACGTGCATGTACTGGACTACGAGTGTCATTTAACTCACCTCATCCACGACCCCAAGATATTCTGTCCACCCCTACATGCGTGGACACCGTTGAAGATGGAAATAATAGTACAAAAAGTAAGTATTTAAATAGACATATTCTATAGCTGAAATACGTTAGATATATATTAATATTTTATAAATATCTATCAAACTACTGTAGTTAGTTATACGTATCTAAATACTAATATTTTTTTACTTATTCAGTACCTACCTATTACTTTTCCTAATAAGATTTTTCAATGGACTGAAAATAACAAGAACATCAAAAAAAAATAGCGTAATTAGTCCAGACAGGGACGCGTGATATGCTTACCAACGTAATACGTATGGATCTATCAAATATTCCAGTGCATTGTAGTACCATTTCATATGTTTAGTTTAACCATGTACTTACCCGGTTATTGAAATATACTCTTACTTAAAAAATTATTAATTAAATAAAATATTAAATTAATGTTTGGATGAAATTTACATATACTACGTTAAATATGTAGGTAGATATATATTTGTCATTATAGATCACTAATACGAAAACACAACTTACAAAAATGATATACTTAATACATATATAATATATATCAATATACACCGTGTTTTATTAAATGGGAAAGAAGGGAGAATGTTATTGCCTCTGAAACTGAAATTCAAAAATTAAATAATACTGTAGCAGCAAGCAAGCCGCATAGCTCGCAGTTGCAAGTGGATGCTTCAAATCCACGTAAACGTCGAGCTTCCGAAAATGATTTATCACGGCCTGATAAGCATCTAAAAAGAATAAGAAGAAGTGCATCTTTATCAAATCTTATACTTCCTCAAGAATCATGTAAACCCATGTCCCAAAAAAAAGAAAAATTTCAGATCCTTCCAAATGGAAACGAAATGTGGAAAAGATAAAACGTTGCAAGGGTGAGTCCTATAAAACACTCAGTGGTAAAATTTCAGATCCTTCCAAATGGAAACGAAATGTGGAAAAGATAAAACGTTGCAAGGGTGAGTCCTATAAAACACTCAGTGGTAAGGACATTGCAGCAAGACCTATGAAGGAACCTAAGTGCGTAACAAATCTGAAACATAAATGCAATGAATACGTGCCAGAAGCTATTAGAACAAATATTTATGAGTCTTTCCGACATTTAAAATCTTTAACTGAGCAACGACAGTTTATAGTTCAGCATGTTAAAAGAACACCGAAAAAACGATCAACAATAGATGGTCCCTCACGTAAACAATCCACTAACCATTATTCGTTTAGCATTGACAAACATACGAAAGTAAAAGTATGCAGAAAGTTTTTTCTTGATACTTTAAATATAACAGAAGGTATGGTTAGAGGAGCCCTAAGAAAGGTTTCTTCTCAAGGTATTCTTGAAAATGAAAAAAGAGGTACACACAGTCCATCTAACAAACTTTCCACCGACAGATTAAATTATATAAAAACACATATATTTTCGTTTCCAACAATGGAATCACATTTTTGTAGAGCTAGCACAGAGTACAAATATTTGGATGCCGCACTTAATGTGCAGGAAATGCATACGCTTTATAAGAAACAATGTTTAGCAAATGGCACAATTCCAGCATGTAAGGAGACATATCGTAAAATTTTTAAATCATATAAGTTGAAATTTCATGTGCCAAAAAAAGACCTTTGCAAAAAGTGTGTGTCATACCGAAATGGAGAGACTGAAGAGAATGATTATCTTGAGCACATAAAACGACGCGACGACGCATTTCTGCGTCGAGACGCTGATAAACAAGCAGCTATTAATGATGGTAAAATATTGGCATTTAACTTTGATTTAGAAGCAGTTCTCCAAACACCTAAAGGGGCAGCTGGCCCCTTTTTTTATTTTCGAAAGTTAGCCGTCTACAATTTAACTTTTTATAAGTTTGGGGATCAAGATGTGGACTGATGCTTTACTTGGGACGAAACTGAAGGCAAGCGGGGAAGTGTCGAAGTTGCATCTTGTGTGTATAAATATATTTTGGACAAAGATGGTATCAAACACGTCAGAATGATGTCTGACAATTGCGGTGGGCAGCAGAAAAATTACAACTTCTGCTGCATGCTTCTGCACATCATTTCGACACATAAAACGATTGAAATAATAGATCACGTCTTCTATGAATCCGGACACAGTCACATGGAGTGTGATTCAGTGCACTCTAAAATCGAACAGAAGTCCAAAAATGTACCAGTCTATACACCAGATGGATGGACTCAAATAATGAGAACTGCTCGAACGAATCCCCGTCCATTTAATGTAAGAGGATTGGTTTATGACGAGTTTTTGGACTTTAATCCCAATGAGGTGAAATTTGTGAAGGAGAGTAATTCCAAAGAAAGAAAGAAGAAAAGAAATAACAAAACCAATAAAAATGGTGCACAAAATGTTATAGGACAGACTTCTAATTTCCATGATGCAGTATGGGTTCAATATCGTAAACAGAGCCCTAAATCAATTTTTATTAAAACTAGTTTTAATGACGCGAGCTTCACAGAGTTAAAATTGAAAGGTAAAAGGGGAAAGCCTGCTACATTTTTACCGATCCCTGCGTATGATAAAGGAATGCCTATTTCAAAAGCAAAAAAGGCAGATCTCATGAAACTTTGCCGTGATAATCAAATACCTAAATACTATCACGCATATTATGCAAATCTTCCAGATTCTGAAGACGTTATTAGACCGTTTACCGGAACCTGACCAGGATGAGGAAGACTAGTTACTTTTTTCAGAACTTAACAGTAGACAGTTGTGTTATGTTTAACAGTGTTATGTTTTGTACCTTAAGTATTTTTTGGTGCTATTAAATAATTCTCCTATAATTTTAATGATTTTTATTGGGTTAAATGTAATAATGATACCAAATAATTATAAGCATTATTAGCAAAAAAGTATTTCAAATTTCAACTTTAAATGTATAATTATAATTACAATTGTAACATATAATTAATATGACATTATTATGAAATATTACTGGGATGGTAAGTAAATACTGCACATTCGCAACTTTACAACTAAATACAGATTAATAACAACCTACTATTGTTTTCATATCCACCATAGGAAACATACAAATGTGGTATTTTCGTAAGTTTGCATTGGCTCATAATGTTTGGAGTATACATATCTTTTACGAAAGTGCCCATTTCGTTAGTTTACTATGGTGAAATTTCCGATCTTTTTTTTCTATGTATGGAGTCAAAAAAATGCGAAAGTGCATTTACTTCTGATTCCAACAAAATATTTAATATCTGAAAAATAGACAATATTATACATAGATTTTAGAACCCCTATGCATTAAAAATGAAACTTCAATTACAACTATGACTTGTACAAAAAAAGATGATTATTTTTTTTCGCTTAAAATCCGTCCCCTGTAAAATGTGTGTTTGGCAGATAGGCGACTTTGCTTTTGGGGCGACGATATGTGGGTATCATTAACGTTACGTTGCCCTCGGAGTAAGTTAACCTTTAAACTTAATATTTGCACTATTTATCTGTGTAGTGAAAATATGGGCAACTCTTTTGTGGATCAATTAGGTAATTTCTGTGATCGTATTTAGTCTATAGTAAATAATCATCCGTTTGATAAATTTCTCATACTTGGTGATTTCAATATGAGTTGCATAGAATGGTCAGAATCAGAATCTGGGTTACAGCCGTCGAATGCCTCCTCTGAACATATAAAAGAATTTTTTAGATAGTTTTAGTTTTTGTAATCTGCAGCAATTCAGTTCAATTAAAAATGTTCACGGGGGCATTCTTGACTTAGTATTCTCAAATTATTGTGTTTCGGTATCTCCTTGTCTCGACCCACTTGTTCCCGAGGACCCGTACCATAAGGCATTATGCATAACTGTGCCCTTCGTTGACCTTCAACAACTTACTAGCGCTAAACGTACAATATTTGCATTTAATCGCGCTGACTATCTCTCAATTAACAGGAAACTGCAGGCTTATGATTGGTCCGTGATTTTAAACCTGGGTGACGTCGAAGAGGCGGTAAGTTATTTTTACAAGATTATCTATGAGTTGCGTGACAAATATGTGCCTAAAAAAAGTTGTACTAATGCTAATTATCCCCATTGGTTTAGTCGCGAGCTTATACGCACTATCAAAGAGAAGTATAAGTATTTTAAAAAGTTTAAGACCTACAATAATCTTTCAGATAAGTACACTTTTGAATTGCTTAGAGATAGAGTTAAGTCACTCGAGCAAGAATGCTATTCTAATTATATAAATCATGTTGAAGACTCTCTTAAAAGTAATCCGCGCTATTTTTGGTCTTTCTTGAAAAATAATAGTAAAGGCTCATCTTTTCCGGCTTCAATGACTTACTCAGGCTGTACCTCGGACACTGGCGAAGGCATTTGTAATTTATTTAGCTGCTAGCTTGCATATACCAAACGAACCTTTATGCATACTCACACGGACGGGAGTCCGCCATTTTGAACATGAAATTTACTGAACAATATTTTTCAGACATGGCGCGTTTTAAAAACCCTTGCAAACGGAGGGCGCCTCCGGCCTCCGCATCTCGTTCCAGAGAATCGGCAACGTAGGTTGTCCCTGAGCTCAGCACGAACACCCAAAAAATACTTAGCGCGATTGGGTCGGAGTGCGCAACGGGCATCGGCGTCCCACGACGATATCCCGAAATGTAAAAATTAAAAAAAAAGAAAGGGCCCAACAGAAAATTGTTAAAATAAAACAAAAATAAGAATCTAATAAACTTAAACGCTACTTCCATCCTAAGTGCTTGCAATGATGCAATTGAGATAAGGCAGGCAGCAGTGGCCTGAAGCCGATAAAAAAATTTGCAACGTTTAGTCCTAAACCCGACGGGCTACGAATAAACATTACTACCATGCCAAAAAATATGATGTAATGAATATAGCTAACCAAAGAGCTTTGATTGTGAAGCCTTAGATCCTGACATACAAATTATTTCATCAGAGAAATATTAAGATAAAATAATCGAAGTTCATATTGCTACAAGACACGGATGAACGCAGAGATAAATTTAATTAATGCATAAAAACAAATATGTGGCGCCCATATTTGAAAACACAATCTTTATGAACATGTGCAAAACATGTTTAGTAGCCTTTCCAGTCGTCTCCAGGTCAAGAATACAGATGGTTGTGGAATAAGAAACTCTTGCAACAATTGGGAATAAAAACAAGGCAGATGGTGCCAACCAGTGTTTAAACAATTAGCTAACAAAATGGGCGATATCATTCAAAGGCGGTTTTAGTTTAGAGGATGGTGGAGAGGCATTCCTCATCATACATGCAAGAAACAGTGGTATTGTGACAACAAAAAAAATTATCTACCTATTAATTAATATAATTTATTAATCCCGCCTCCGTTATAAATCTAGGGAAAGAAGGACCTCTGGTAGAGATAAACATAAAAAGCCTTTGGTTGACACTATACAAAAATGGTTAGAGAAACCTCTATCACAAATTGGATGACCTAAACATGGTAATTGCATTAAAAAAACATTAGAGGTTGCGATTTCCCCTCAGAAGATAAAATGCATGGAGAGCAAAGGAGAAATAGAGTACTTGGTAAAAAACTTCTTTAACAAGAACATTGAAGTGATACAGGTACCTATCCAAGAAAGGGTGGTCAAAAGGAAATTAGACGGGATAAGGTCACACAAGCAGCGAAACACTCGGCAGTTACTGAGAAAACTGCCGTGCAAATATACCACTTTTTTAGAGAAGTGTGCGAGGTGGCTAAAGCCCACGACCGTGAGGTGATCGGTGGGAATGATATCGTTGAAGTCGACGAAAGCTACATAAACACCCGAAAGTATCACAGGGGGCGGGTACTAAAAAGCCAAACATGGGCATTCGGGTGTATCAGTCGACGTATAAAAAAATTCACTGTCGAGATTATCCTCTAAAAGTCTCATCATTTGTTAAATGTTCACTTGGTTGAATAACGTTTCGCTGATGATGTAACATTATTCCATGCCAGTACCAGCGAGCGAGCAAGAGCTCTGGGCAGAACCGACTCGGATAGGTTAGGTTAGAAGACAGGAGTTATTTCTTGGGCTTGGCTGTGTAATCAAGAAACAACGAAGTGTAAAACATTTTATCAACTGAAAGGTGGTATTTTGAAAATGTTCTATATAACTGTAAAGTTGGTTGGTAAAAACAAACCATTTTGATAAGTTGGGAAATAAAATTACGCGAAACGTGAGTTGGGAAGTGATCATCAGGCAAATAATATTCTGCGATAAATAAGAGAACGCCATGCTACCCAGAATAGGAGGGACCTCCGTCGACGTCGCCTTTGTTACTCAATATATTGAAACATGCTTGTAAATTATTATTACATGAAGTAAATTATTAAGTAAGTAAATTATACAAATGAGAGACTGCTGATCCCGCAGTCAAACTCGTTCCAGGCTTTTGAGGGGCAATATTATAATTATAAAGTTACCACTGTATTTTAATAATAATAAATAAAATAAATAAATAAGTGCCAGATTCCCTTCAAAACATCAATCTTTGAATGCGTCTATCTCGGCCATTTTCAATTTTAGAAAAAAGTTTTTCTTATAAAAGATGCTTATTTTGACGAGTCCTAAACGTATCAATCATTTAAAATAGGTCTTATAATGACACCACTTTCGAGAAAATTTTACAAGTCCCAGCTCCCTTCAAAATCAATCTTCATCAAACTTTGAACGCGTCTATCTCAGTCATTTTTAATTTTAGATAAAAGTTTTCTATAAAAAATGCTTATTTCATCAAAATCTACAAAAAAAATCGTCTTTTGTAACCCGTTTTTAGCATTTATAAAAAACCTCTTTGGTATAAATCAGTTTTCCCAAAATTGACTAAACTGCGGTTGTGGACTTATCAAAAATCAAAAGATAGAATCACCGAGCTTGTTAATGTTGTAAAAGTACGGACGGCAGGGAAAAAAAATGATTAATCATAGGCACGGCAAAAACCCAGGTGTTTCAAAAATGTTACCTAAATATTTGCTAGTTAACTACGAAGGAAACGAAAAGGCCTGGATGACCAGATTTTCGAATTTTATTGACACTTGCCCAGCTCATCCTAAAAATAAAGAATTATTTATTGAAGCTTCTACATAGAAGATTTTCTTTTCTGTATTTTGATTTTTATTATTATTGATTTTCCTCTGTAGACCCCTTCTGGGTAAAAGACTCCTCCAGCTGTTTTCATTTTACTTTATCACTTGCCATAATTGAGCCATGAATAGAGAATTATAACAACATAAAACTGACATTTTTACCACCACACTACATCAGTGATTCAACAGATTGATCAAGGGATAATTTGACATGCATGGATGGGCAGAACCACTCCAACATGCATGCTAATTATTATATAAATAAAAATAAAAAGTATTATGTTAGCAACATTAAAATTTCAAACGCATCTTTCATTTAGGTACTATAATTTTGACATCACATATCATATGCAATTATGGTAAATTAGTGATCCTGACAAGGGCAAGCACCAACATTACAAACAGACCAGTTGTGAACAGGAAACAAAAATCCAACAAACTGTGTATGAATTTGAATGGATGATGTCTTCTAAAGTACTTGAAATCATGAAGTTTCTCATCTCAATGTTGAATTTTGACAAGCTTTGATTAATATTATTTGCAAATTGTGTTGGTTCAACGCATGCTGAATTTGCTTTAATATAGACATGTAATAATACTCCTGCAGAGTAGTGACACGCATGGATGGGCAGAACCACTCCGACATGCGTGCTATATGAATAAGAAAAAAAATAAAAAAAATATGCTAAATAACCCCAAACTTGTCAGTTGGTATATTTTGATTACCGAGTGCTCTACAAGTTTGACGTCACATACCCAGCATATTCATATATGGTACATTGGGACCTTGACATGGTTTTAGGCATGAAGCACCAGCATTATAAACAAAAAACAACAGACTAGTTGTGAACAAAAACGAAAATACAACAAACTGTGTATGGATTTGAATGGAATGGGTATGGTGTGGTGAATGAAGTCTTTTTTTTTAATCCAGTCAGAATGGATGAATGAAGTCTTTTTTTTTAATCCAGTCAGAATGGATGAATGAAGTCTTTTTTTTTAATCCAGTCAGAATGGATTAATGCAGATAGGTATCTTCACAGAACTTAATTTAGATAGAAGAAACAAATTCATATATTTGTATAGGGGCCGAGCGTGTCAAATTTTGTACTGAAGTTGATTCTTGCCTGTAATTTTAAATATGTCTCAGGCTCTTGATTGTTCATAATTTTTGTGTTGTTGCAATTGAATATCACGTAACGAGGCATTTTTTATGTTTCGGTTGACTTCAACTTACAAAAATTGACGCCGCAAGCTGCAAGCTGCGAGTAAAGACGGACAACTCAGTGGATTTCACTGAGTTCATTTGACACGCTAAGTAGATATGTTTGCTTGATCTATGGTATATATGACATCTGTGGGTATCTTCATTCCACAACCATGCTCGGTTGTTAGTGGCCCTTTCCGTGCTGGGTGCTGTGGGGGTTACATCGGGTCACACCCCATCTGCGCGGGGCAGTCCTATGCCAGGGTTTTGGAGACGGCTGTGCGTGCAGTGAATGCTAACCCTATCACCACCGGCCGTAATCCAGCCCCGCGACCCCTAGCCCGGTGATACCGTTTGAGCGGGGCCAGGTTTGGGGGCCACAGTGAAGGCAACTGGTAACTTGGGCTAAGGTGGACATGATGTTCAGTGTGGTGTGGGGGTGTTGTCGTCTTCCTCTTCTTCTTCAATGTTGATGTGGAGTAGGGCTCAGGGCAGATCTCGAGGTCTGCAATAGTCTGGTGTCTTGTCCTTGGTAATTACACTTATAAGAAGGGGCGTGAGCGAGCAGTGAGCTTGAATGTTTTCCAAGTCTGCGCTGTGAGGGCTTCAAAGGTGTACATCATTGTGTTTGTTAAATTGCCATTGTTTTCAGCAAGATTCAATCCAAATATCACCTAATTTCACGGTTTATTTACATATTATTCCAACTTGCAACTGCGACACAGAAGCACACTGAAATAAAATAAAAGAATGTTTAAGTAGGTAAGTTTAAGGTATGAGTGGTAAGGTAGATTTATAGAAACACAAAACAAAGATTAAATCTACCCGGCTTAAATACACGAGATCAAAATTAAGCTAGATCTTACAGCTATGGTACACTTACCGTTGAATCTGTGAGACTATTTTGCATGTACACAATAGCGAGAGAATATCGAGAGACATTGTGTACCGAATTTCGTAACATTACAGCACAAACAAATAAAATCACAAAAATGTGTTGCGCGGCTCGGCTAAACTCAACTCGCCCAAACAATTTGTTTGAAACAAATGAAATGGCATGGCAATGGCAAAGCCATAGATGGACTTTCAATAGCGACTGAGCTTCAATACGGACTCGCACTTTTTATGCCATACTAAATTGAACTTTATCACCGATGTAGAAAGGCGTTCTTGTCAGACAAGTAAAAGTGTGTCCACTTGAGAGGGTCAAATGGGGCTGGTGTCCCTCTCGCACGTGTGACCAGTGTTAAAGAGATTACTATAGTAGTAGTATTTTTATTTTACCTGTATGATAACTAAGTGTATAAACTTCTCAAATTATTTTTGTATTATATTGAGGCAAGGATATTAATACCTTGTGACGAATTGGTAAGTCATTATTATGAATCCATAAAACCAAAGATTTGCGCAATTAAAAAAAAACCTTTAATTGGGTATTAGTAGATTTGGTAGTAACTTTGAATATTGACTGGTATTGGTGGTAAATAATGACAGTGATGATGTCATTCAAATGATTTTGACAGTGGCAATAAATGCGAGAGGGACACCGCCCCAACTTGAGGCAATTCTTATTGAGAGGGTGTTTCTATTCTGTAGATGAAGTGTTTGATTTTCGTAGGTCCTAAAAGTGTTGATTTGATTTATCTGTTTTGTTTAGCTGAATTCAATGAAAGAGCAAAAAAAAACAACACTTAAAGTGTTGTTTTTTTTTTGTAAAAAACAACACTTAGTGTTGTTTTTTTTTTTTGCTCTTTCATTGAATTCAGTTTGTGTAGTTTCATAAGTCCTCGTTTTTGTTTTTTTTCTTGTCTCTCATTTCATATACCTATGTATGTTCAAACACAATGTATATTGTTATTGAATAAAAATACTATGACTATGACTGTCACTTTTTTTATGACTTAACCCTCTCATGTGGACACACTTTTTGGCCTAACAACTCAATCTAGGTACATAAATCTATGGGCAAAGCAAATCCGCAATTACCATAGACTAAGATGAAATTCTATTATCTTTGATCAAAACCGTTAAGACCATAGAGCAAGTTGTTTATTTTAATTTGGCGTCTGTAATACTCAACCCAATATTGTCCGGCCAGATTTGTTAAAAGTTGTTTTAATTGTGTTCGGCCAAAAATTAGAAACAAAAGATGAGTTCGGTATAAAAAGTTTAACGATTTCTTTATTATATGTAGATTAATTGCATTGCATCCGATTGCGCACGTGTGAGATGTAGGTATAGACGATAAACTAATCTTGGCACGAAATTCAAATTTTCTATGGGAATTGGAATTAAACCTTCCGGCACTACTTTGAAAAAACCGGCCAAGAGCGTGTCGGGCCACGCTTAGTGTAGGGACGTAGTATCTTCTTAGTAGTTTGTGGTGTAGGGTTCCGTAAGTTGAAAACAATTTTCCTAGAAAGTCTTTATAGGCTTCCCACAGACAGTCTTAAAAATTCATAATCTTAAAAAAAAATTGAATGCAAATTGACACTGACAGATCTGTCAGTGTCTTGTCAGTGTCAGTTTGAGGTTTGAACTGTCAGATTGCATACAATTTTTTTTAAAGATTATGAATTTTTAAGACTGTCTGTGGGAAGCCATAAAGTTCTACTTTTGTGATTTTTTTCATATTTTTTAAACGTATGGTTCAAAAGTTAGAGGGCCTTTTTTAGGGTTCCGTAGTCAACTAGGAACTAGGGCTCCCGGTCGTGACCGTGTATCGTGAACACGTAGCCGTACGCACGTTGCCGTGATACACGGCAACGGATTTCTGGTTCGTTCGTCACGTGAAAATAAATCACGTGAAATTAGGGTACGTACGTTCGTAGATCCGTCCGTACGTACGTACGAATTCACGTGACACGCCCGTTCGGTCCGCCAGCGGCGTTTCATGAGAGAAGATAAGATCGGATGCAGTCTCTATAAGTTATGAATAAAAATGTAGGTATCGTGAGGTTATATCTTAATTACTTTTGAATTAAAATTTATATTCAATACTGCGGTTTTTCAAATATTAATATGTAAGTAATAAATAAATATAACTAAATAAACGATCCGGGGTTTCCGATAGGCTTAATTTAGAAGTGGTTATAAAAATACCAACGATATGGGTAGGTAACCTTTTGTAAGGGTAACTGCTAGATTTGGTAACCGTTTCAGATAAAGTTTCCTTCCAGTCATTTGAGTTTTTTACTCTATCTAAAGGTTTTCAACAGTTATAATTCTAAATTCGACTTATTATTAAATAACCACTGTTAGCATTGTCTCTACGCTACAACCGACGCTTCGAGTACAAATTCAAAAAATGCTTATACTTTCACTAAAATATTACTTTTATGTTTATTAAAATGGCACTATACCATGACTATACCTTATCCTTTGTTAAGCTTATCTGTTGAGTGGTTGTGGTTGAAAAATACCATGCGTTAACGTGGTAATATGGGCTTAACCGTGCACCGTGATACCCTTGAATCTGCTTATTATGTGTCTGCAATGTTCGTTGACAAAAACTCTCTAGTTACCCTCTGATTAATAAGATTTAATAGGAAGATAAGTATCCACGGTACCATTCAATTATTGATGCAAGGAGTAAGAAATTTGTCAATTTAGTATATAGTAGAGCGGCGAGAGGGTCTCGGAAAAAGTTGATGTGACTGGAGAGTATACTGCTGACAAGTGGTATCGTTGTGATCGGTAGACTTTACTGAGTACGAAATAATGACTTGTCACATTCTCAGACTGTGGGGGGGTTAACTACGACGTCACAAAGATCGCGGTCCCGGGTTTCAATTTTTTGCCAATTTGTCTAGAACCCCTTATCCAATTTTGAAAAATGAGGTGTCGATTGAAAGCGTATAACATGCTGATTAAGATTTTTTATAAGTGAAAAGTATAGGTTTGTGAGTTATTTTTTAAGTAACAATAATGCAAAAAATACTTTTTTTTACTATCTTTTTTGATTTTTGTGACTCAAAAAAGCAATGAAAACGGCCACTTAGCTAAAAAATATGTTATATGAATCATTTAACTACATTATTAAGCTATCTGTTGAATTTTAAATTTCTACGATCGGATAATAAATAAGCAAACTACAAGCACATACCTGTAGGCGGGGAGTACCGCTTGACGCGCGTTCCCATACATTCGGCGTCTACCAAATTACACCTCGCGCAAAATTCGTTTCAAGCAGATATACCTCTAATATTATTCATTGTAACCTATCAATATTAGTATCATTTGAAAGTACAATTAAAGTACTTTAAGAAACAATGTCAATCATTTTCTTAAAATCAATAATCGCCAGTCTGCGGTGGTTACAAAGGAAAAAAGTGGGTATGGAATTTGGCTGGTTTCCTAGGTTTGATACCCTAGACGAGTTTAAAAGGGGAGGTAAAGGTGACAAATATGGGTTGTTCTCTGGCCTAAAAGCTACACAGAGGGTCAGGGAGAAAAAACTAGGGTTTAAGTTTAGTTTTAAGTTATTTTTTCTTTTATTTGTTGATTTTATTGTTTTAAATTTTTTTTGTAATTTTATCAAGGATACACGTTGGTTTCTTTTGCTGAAAATTCACTTTTTTATGAGAAATGTGATGAATTTCATGGCATTTTCCGATAGAGACTAAACTTAACTTTCAAATAAGGCCACATAGTCATACTTTTACTTATATAATATTAAGGGTAATACCAAGTAATACCGTTTGAACTCAAACGACTTAGAGGTGCGGTTTTTTGACCCAGTAGGTATTAAAAAGTAATCTTAAAATCAAAACGATTAGACTTCTGTCGTTATACACATTAAATCACTAAAATGAAGTTACCTATAATGTTTTAGTAATTATAATCATTACTTTTAGCCACTTTTCTCAGAACATAATTATTCGACAGAAGTCAAGATAACATTAAGAGCATATTTATTATTAATAATGCGTTATAAATATGAAATAGTTGTTGAGGTACACTTGTTAAGTACATGCAGCTCCTGCAAATACACTCAGTGTCAAAAAAATCATTGACCCACATATTAGAGAGCAGGGCGCGCAGGGCACCTCGTAACACTATGTGTGGCACTGAGGAACCAGTGAAGTCAGGTCTATGGATTGCTACACTGCTGTCCCGCTTGCACTACTCCGCCGGGGCTATTACCCTTAATATTATATAAGTAAAAGTATGACTATGTGGCCTTATTTGAAAGTTAATTTTAGTCTTTATCGGAAAATGCCATGAAATTCATCGATTTTCTCATAAAAAAGGGCATTTTCACAAAAAGAAACCAGCGTGTATTCTTGATAAAATTACAAAAAAATTTAACACTATAAAATCAACAAATAAAAGAAAAAATAACTTAAAACTAAACTTAAACCCTAGTTTTTCTACCCCTGGCCCTCTGTGTAGCTTTCAGGCCAGAGAACAACCCATATTTGTCACCTTTACCTCCCCTTTTAAACTCGTCTAGGGTATTAAACCTAGGGAACCAGTCAAATTGAATCCCCGCTTTTTTTCTTTGTAACCACCGTAGACTGGCGATTATTGATTTTAAGAAAATGGTTGGTATTGTTTCTTAAAGGACTTTAATTGTACTTTCAAATGATACCAATATTGATAGGTTACGATGAATAAGATTAGAGGTATATCTGCTTGAAACGAATTTTGCGCGAGGTGTAATTTGGTAGACGCCGAATGTATGGGAACGCGTGTCAAACGGAACTCCCCGCCTACAGGTATGTGCTTGTAGTTTGCTTATTTATTATCCGATCGTACAAATTTTAAAAGCAACAGATAGCTTAATAATGTAGCTAAATGATTTATATAACATATTTTTTAGCTAAGTGGCCGTTTTCATTGCCTTTTTGAGTCACAAAAATAAAAAAAGAGAGTAAAAAAAAAGTATTTTTTGCATTATTGTTAATTAAAAAATAACTAACAAAACTATACTTTTCACTTATAACAAATATTAATCAGCATGTTATGCGCTTTCAATCGACACCTCATTTTTCAAAATTGGATAAGGGGTTCTAGACAAATTGGCAAAAAATTGAAACCCGGGACCGCGATCTTTGTGACGTCATAGTTAACCCCCCCACAGTCTGAGAATGCGACAAGTCATTATTTCGTACTCAGTAAAGTCTACCGATCACAACGATACCACTTGTCAGCAGTATACTCTCCAGTCACATCAACTTTAAAACTAGACGACTTTTTTCAATTCCGCCGCCTTACTAATAAAAATTAAGAATGTGACGATAGGATGACATCCACGGAAACGTAATTTTAACACATACCTAGTTAATAATTATGTTATACATTTTACGCGAACTTACTTAACTGTTATAGCCACTATTTAATTAGGTAATTAGTGTAATTACGTTATATAGTAATAAGATTGATGGTAGTAAAAAAAAGTCTACTTTAAGAGGGTTCAAGGCGCAGGATTATCATTTTATTAAGATGTAAACACTGTTTTATGACTGATATATTGTTTCAAAAATAATAAATAGGCACTGCTTAATAAAGTGAGCTTCGTTATACTATTTACATGCAATAACTTTAAAATTATTTTTTCATGGTATTTAAACTTAGACCTTTGCTGCTTTCATTTACTTATTATGGATTACACCTATTTAAAAAATTGACTTACTCGTTTGATGTCGTAACAGTAACAGCAGATTTCAAATGAACTGACGTCAAATGCCTCGCGATAGATCCTGTAGTACCATGACGACACGGAAACTCATTGTTTGTCCGATCCTTGCAGAGACTACATAAAGTTGAATCTCCGACTCTGGTGGCATATCTCCACACCAAACTTTTCTTCGTTGTTAAGAGTTTCAAACATTAACAGTAACAATGGGTGAATCAACTTTTTCTTGCTTTTTGCAAGAATTACCCTTACTTATTATTAGGTCTACTTTTGTGATTTTTAACGTTACCATAGTGAATAAAGATCCTTATTTCACGTATACCAATTAGTGAAAAATTTAAAAACGATTCATTTTTAATTAAAACAATATGTGACCCAGTGGAAGAGACACTTTTTTCATACAAAAGTGAGGGACAGCTACGTCCACTGGGCCACTGCTCGAAACAAAGTTATAAAATAGGAAATCCTATAATTACATGTTGTATTGCGTAGCTAGTATATTTGTCTTTAATATAATAAGTATACATTAATTAGACTAAATCCCAATTAAATTTTCTGAAAACATGTAGTCGAAGTATGCGAAATTTTGCTGGCAAAGAAAAGTTGATTCACCCCAATACAAAAAATTAACAAAACAACAAGACAATAACTTTTAAATTCACCGCTAAAGTAAAATGTCAAGGCCTTCAAGTGTTGATCAACTGGGATCTTACAAGTGACTAATTGAAATAAACTAAAATTCTAAACTGCCCCATCCAGATTAAATAAAAAATCCTAAAATGTAAAAATAACACATCGCTCACTTCACTCAGCTTCACGTACAAAAGGCTGCTCGTAAATTTTACTGTCTTTATTACCACGTGGTGGAACTGCGCTTATTATTTGCAAAATACCACCACAGTAAGATAGCTGAGCTCGTTCGTCAAACAATACAGTGCTATAAAGGAATATACTATCTAAAAGTATTATTTAATGTACCGAAACTGATAAGAACTGCAGCTGTCATTTTTTTTGTCTTAGCCGTGGCCCCGCGCACATGTGTGCATATTTTTTGCCTGGAGTATAATAGTCATCATAAACTTGCTCTTTTGTTCACCTACACTCCTGTTTGTCTTGTTTACATTTAAGATTACGTTATATGCTTACATAAGAGCAAGCTTAAATATTAATTAATTAAAGCCACTTGGTAGGTTTTCATTTTCATACATAATAAATGAAAGAATAAATGTGAAAACCTTAAGAATAACATAATAATGCTTGACCAGAAATATATGGCTAAGCGTCGTGTTGCTGAATTTCATCAGAACTATTGTCCCGGATCCGTAAGTTCACATTTTTGACACATTTGTTTTGAAGTACATATGTTGCGATGTGGCTAAGGCGTATCGTTTGCCAAATCTAACGATTAATTTCGAATTGGTTGAATCGATTAGGCCCTATGGACAAGGAGGCGCTTAAACAAATATACGATTTCTATCAACTTACTGAAATGTCATTTGAATCGAAATTACACTCTGCCACAGCACTAGTTTAAAAATAAAAATTAATGATAAATGGTTTAATAAGTAAATCTTGCGTTATAAATTAATATCGTAAAATACTTACTAACGAAGATCCGCAAAAATGTAACATGTTTTAGATTATGTTTAAAGTAAGGAAATATTATTTTTCTACTCGTCGATTGTAATCTGTCAATTAGGACACCACAGACTAAACTATAAGTGCTAACTTTTCAGTGTTGGATACTCTATGGCAGTTCCGACTCAACTATAATAATATATGTACTTAATCTCATTATAGTTGACTTTAAGTTAACTGTAATAATTTCAAAAATAGAACATCATACAATTTATATACTAATTTGCGATACCTGGCAAATTTTTCTGCATCTGAAATACATTTTTTTTATTTGTGGCGTTATCGGCCAATCAGAGACGGTTGTTACAAACAATTGGTTACTAGGTAATTCGATGTTGATACAACGGTGAACGACGCTATTAACATTAATTTAAACTTGCATGAATGATGATATTTCCGTCCATTGATGATGAAGATGATGACTCGTAGAAAAAGTATTGTATACAATAGTGATATAATTAAGTTTTTCACTCTCGTACCGTACTGTTAGGCCACTCAGCAAAGCTTCGTGGCCTAAACATGGTACTCGACTGAAAAGCTTTGTATTATATCGCGATTGTATAAAATACTATTTTAAGTACTTGATTTTTTTAACCATTATTACAGGATTTTACGTTTTGTGGACGCTGTCATGTGTGAAAAAGAGGTTCTTACACTTCTTACAGCTCTGGGACAATAGTTACTCCATACTATACTAAACTGTCACCACATACAGTTTTAAGTTAGTGTCAAGTATTTGAGGATTCTGACGGCACATGTCAAAAAATAAACAATATTAAGACGTAACGTAACACAGGTTGACATTTACCATACAGGTATATAGATAGTGTAAGGCATCGGACAGTTTGCTAGTTTTAATTTCAATAAAATCGGAAACAGAATAACGCCGTAAATCACTTAATCTTCTCTTATAAAATAAACTCCCGGGGAGCCGCGTCTGTCTGTGTGTTCGTGATAACTCAAAAACTGAACGGGTTTTCATATGGTTTTCACTTATGAATAGAGTAATTCTTGAGGAAAGTTCAGGTATATAATTTGTTAAAGTTTTGTTTGAATTGGTTGAAATATGACGATATTTTCTAACCGAGTTGGACAAAATCCCGCTGGCTGAGAGCTTTAATCGAAAACGCTGCCGAAACCGTTTGAGCTATATCAAAATAATGTATTGGAAAATTGTGTCTCTCTAATAGGTCTACAAAAAAGTCCGCGATGGCATATGTCTATCTTTTACGGATAACTTATTATAACAATTTTTATCATAATCCCCGTGCGTAGCCGGGGAGGGCCGCTAGTTATATGTATTGTATAAAAATCGAAGCAAAACATAAATATAAGTTTAATTCATATGTAAAAAAAATTTCGTCCAGTATTAAGTATAGGTATTAAGTGATAATTCAATAATAGTCATGATTTGGATTTCTCCCGGGCGAGTTAAATCTACAAAACGTACGATAAGTACTCTGCACACGAACTTAGTTCGGGCGGCGGCGTGTCACGGCCCGCGGCGTGTCACGTGAATCCGGGCGCTAAGGCAAGTACGTACGTACGTGCGTACGAGGTACGTACCTTGCCGTGTTCGTGAAATTCGTGATCTTAGTACCGCCGGTGTTAAGATCACGTAGCTACGGTTCGGCGTGAATCACGTGTATCCAGAGCCCTACTAGGAACCCTTATAGTTTCGCCATGTCTGTCTGTCCGTCCGTCCGTCCGTCCGTCCGCGGATAATCTCAGTAACCGTTAGCACTAGGAAGCTGAAATTTGGTACCAATATGTATATCAATCACGCCAACAAAGTGCAAAAATAAAAAATGGAAAAAAATGTTTTATTAGGGTACCCCCCCTACATGTAAAGTGGGGGCTGATATTTTTTTTCATTCCAACCCCAACGTGTGATATATTATTGGATAGGTATTTAAAAATGAATAAGGGTTTGCTAAGATCGTTTTTTGATAATATTAATATTTTCGGAAATAATCGCTCCTAAAGGAAAAAAAAGTGCGTCCCCCCCCCCTCTAACTTTTGAACCATATGTTTAAAAAATATGAAAAAAATCACAAAAGTAGAACTTTATAAAGACTTTCTAGGATACGGAAAACTTTTTTTCCGGTTTTTTTTTAGGAGCGATTGTTTCCGAAAATATTAATATTATCAAAAACGATTATAGTAAACCCTTATTCATTTTTAAATACCTATCCAACAATATATCACACGTTGGGTTTGGAATGAAAAAAAAAATCAGTCCCCACTTTACATGTAGGGGGGGTACCGTAACAAAACATTTTTTTTTACTTTTTATTTTACCACTTTGTCGGTGTGATTGATATATGTACATATTGGTACCAAATTTCAGCTTTCTAGTGCTAACGGTCACTGAGATTATCCGCGGATGGACGGACGGACAGACAGACATGGCGAAACTATAAGCACCTATAAGGGTTCCTAGTTGACTACGGAACCCTAAAAATTTGTATCTTCTTCGGTAAATGGAGGTATTAAGTATGTATGGAATGCACATAGACTTACTACGTTTTGTCTTTGAGGAGCAGTGAGATACGAGATTTTTTCAAAGTAGTGACGCTTTGCTTCTACATTTTCAATCGATTTTCAAATGATACGCCTCGTCGATAACTCCGCCAACGTCTAGAAAGGTCGCGTCACAAACTACTAAGAAGATAGTTTACGCGTTTTATCATGTTTTATGAAGACTATTGACCGCTGAGCCCTACATTTTTCAAATGTACTGCCTTTTTTATAAAAGTACCAAGATTTGGTTCACCGTCTATTATAAACGGATGATATATTATTATAAACGGATGAAATTGATGAGACTCATACCAAATTGCCAATTTTGTTTTCTGAACAAATTGACAATTCAATTGTATCGTGCGTTAGTGATTAGAACTTGCAGTCAGGAATTCAGTGATTTCTGCACATTCTGCAGCCCACTCCTCCAATCAATACAATAGCCTAAATTATGCAATGTCTGTGTAGAAATAACTTTCTGTACTACATGACCTAAGTATTATACAAAATATACCATATCATACCCTTTTTAACCGTCGCCTCTTATCTCTCAAGAAGGACGGTTATCAAGTCGTCTGTATGTTTTTTTTTATTTTTATTTTTTATGTTTGTTCCTCGATATCTCCGTCGTTACGGACCGATTTTGAAATTTTTTTTTTTATTGAATGATGAATACAGATTGGTCCCATTTTTCTCAGAACCCAGTTCTGATGATGGGATCCTGGAGAAATCGAGGGAACTCCTCGAATCTGAAAGGCATACATATGGTGATTTTTGTGTTTTTAAAGGAACAGCATGCATTTAGGTACGGAACAGTGACATTTGGTGCAGTGGAACTGCTGATGATGGCCAGAACGGAACTCTTCAAATCTGAACGGCACGCTTATAGTGACTTTGGTATTTTTATAAGAACAGCATGCACTTTCGTCCAAAACAGTGACATTTGGTGCAGTGGAATTGTTGATGATGGTCAGAACCGAACTCCTCAAATCTGAACGGCACGCTTATAGTGACTTTGGTATTTTTATAAGAACAGCATGCACTTTCGTCCAGAACAGTGACATTTGGTGCAGTGGAACTGCTGATGATGGCCAGAACCAAACTCCTCAAATCTGAACGGCACGCTTATAGTGACTTTGCCATTTTTATAAGAACAGCATGCGCTTACATCTAGAACAGTGACATTTGGTACAGTGGAACTGCTGACGATGGTCAGAACCGAACTCCTCAAATCTGAACGGCACGCTTATAGTGACTTTGGTATTTTTATAAGAACAGCATGCACTTACGTCCAGAACAGTGACATTTGGTGCAGTGGAACTGCTGATGATAGTCAGAACAGAACTCCTCAAATCTGAACGGCACACTCATAGTGACTTTAGTATTTTTGTAAGAAAAGCATGCATTTAAGTTCAGAACAGTGACATTTATTTAGTTATGTTTGTTAAGCATATTGAGTTTTCAAGTCAAAGTTTGTCAAGCTTCGATTTCTTATAATACGTGTATAATCGGATTCATGAGGAATTGAGGAAACTCCTCAAACCTTAACGTTATACGTATATTCATTTGTGTTGCCATCTAATAATTAAAGCATTAAAAGCAGTTTTAAGAAATACTTACACATTTCTACATAATCCAACATTCGCAAGTAGCTTTCACCAGAACCCGAAAGGCGACGGTTTTTTTTCTTAAAAATTATTTATTACTTTACTATGAACCTTGAACATCTAGGTCATCAAGAAACACTGAGTTGATGAAAGGCTAATAGATGAACTAAAAAGTGACACGAAGGTGTAGGTGTAGGAAAGTGTGTGTGTCTGTTTGTTTGTCCGTCTTTCACGGCAAAACGGAGCGACGAATTGACGTACCCGGTAATACTTATCAAGGATCCTCAATCACTGCCCCTTTCTCTCCCCAGACAGCCTGAAAAACCTAACGAACCTACACGAGGCAAAGGGTTACTTTTTGGAACAATTTTGTTCCGCCAATAAGTCGATGGAGCCCCGCTACGCGGGCCTCCTATTTCCTCTCTAAGGGACAAAAGGAAACTAACGAACCTACACGAGGAAAAGGGTTATTTTTAAAACAATTTTGTTCCACTAATGAGTCGACGGTTCGGCCGACGGTCGACTATTTCCGCTCTAAGGAAGGAATCAAAGGAAACTAATTAACCTACCTGAGGAATAGGGTTACTTTTTGTTTGGAAGTCATAAATAGTATTTTATGTCTAAAATTTTTCTGTGTATATGTATGTCTGAAAGATAATATACTTCAGGAATTTTAGACATTAAATCTATATGCAGAACAATCATTAGGGCGTTAAACTATATGCCTTATAAATTATAATATTTCTGAATAATTATTGATATGCTTTAAAAATGTATACACATCAACTTTATGACTTTTAAGGTTATGGCATCCAATATCATGTTAGAACAATTAAGCGTTATTCGTAACAAAAATTATAACTAGTGATGTTTATGACCACAAAATATATGAATAACAACTTCTGACTAACGAATTCTGAACAATAAGTTTATGGGAAAGAAAGGGATCCCCAACGAAGTAAGGGGATCCCGCATTCAATATACGTGATGTCTGACGCGTTCCTCAACAGATGGCAGCATGGTCATATTGCTGTCTTATAATCTTAATTCTTAACATCCTTTATTTGAAAATATTATCACCCATAGCGAGATTAAAAATAAATAAATACACTGTACTATACCTAAGTTATTCCTTATTTATCTTAATTCTGTCTTTAAAAAAATCTCTGTCTGTCTTTGTCGTGTAAAATTATAGTTTTATCAATAAATATTGAATTGAATTGAATTGAATTATTAATTTACCTAACTGAAAATACTTCCATGAAATGCCAAAGAATCATATAATTTCCTAGCCAAAATATATTTTTATTATTATTTATTATAAATGGGCTTACTCTTGGCCACCGACTAGCCAAAGGCAAAGACGTGGCCTACGATGAATAATATTTTCACTATATATTTCTATACATATACATAATATCACAGTTCCACAGCCAATTTTTATTGAATTTCAGCAGATATTTAATTCTTGTTGATATGTTTGACCTTGAAAGAAAGAAATTAATGATAATAATTTAATGAAATAAATATTGGTAAATATTCTTTCCTCAAAAAATTGAAATAGCAATAATTTTTGGGAGAATATTGAATAATATGTGACTAATGTTCTTCTACACAATAGTGCCATAATAAAAATTACAAACATTTTTAAACCAAATTTCGTTATTTTAATAATAATAATATTTACAAAATTTTACTGCTTAAAACCATTTGACGTGACACAATAATAAATAAATTAGCATTCCTCGTCGGGATATATGTTCCTAATCCAGGATATGTCCGAGTTCTGGACATCTGTCGCCGGCATGGCGTTTACAGCCTCCTGCTCCTCGCGCCGGGGAGACTCCTCCTTGAACTGGGGAGACATGTGCACCTCCTGGAGCTCGCTCCCGTACGCCGAGGCTTCCTCCTGTAACTGCATCTGACGGTATTCGAAAGCCAAATGCTGATCATGAGGATACACGGTAAGAATACCCATTCATCATCTGGCTGTAGATACCTTGTGGCAGAGACCGCTGCGTCGGCCTCGGCGGCGTGGTCGACGTCTCGAGATAAGGCTCCATGTAAACCCCTTCTTGTTTGTAGAGGGCGTCAGCCACCGGCGTCGGAAATTCATGAGGGACTAACATTTGTATCGGCATGTTCCCGTGTTCCGGAGATAACTCTGTGGTCTCTTCAGAATCCTCCATGCTTTCGCCTCTGTCCTTTTTCTCTTTCATGCGACGGTTTTGGAACCATATCTTGATAGTGCGCTCGTTGAGATTCAACATCTTGGCGAGTTCAATACGATGGCTTCGATCTAAGTAGCGGGTGCGGGCGTACTTCTGTTCGAGCTCTATCATTTGCTGGCTTGTGAAAGCTGTGCGAATGCGTTTGGGTTTCTTCACGCCGCCTGTTCTGGTCCCGTTCCAAGTTGGGGCGCGGTTGATAAACTGGCTAGTGCTGGATACTGGGGTCATCCACGTTTTGCCGGTCAACATAGGGTTTTGTGAGCTGGGAGTCATTAGGACACTTGAGCTGTTGATACCGTGAGTCATTCTCGAGTTGTTGAGCAAGTGGTATCCGTTCTGGGCGCCGTTGATCTGAGGGAAGCTGTTGGGGTCGTCGAGGTCGATGGGCGTGTGCACGCCGGGCGTGGAGAATGTGGGGCCGTCGTAAGATACACTGGTGCCGTTGCAGCTCGCCGGAACTATTTGTTGCGGGATGGTGGTCCGTTGCAGAGGCTGTAATAGAAAATTATAAAATAATTAGTTTCAGTGAGACAATTTTTAATAAATGTAAAAAATATTCAATGATCCAGCTAATACCATTTCTTAAAATTAATGTATGTATAATAAGGCATTAACTCCGCCATTTGTACAATGTTATGTCATGCAATAAAGTCTAAATAAATAAATAAATGCACCTAGATATGCTTAGGTACATACAATAATATCGCATTGTGAAAGGCATATTGGCCTTGTTAAGTACGAATACCTATATGTAATAAAGTAGACTCAATTCAGAATAGGATAGGTAAAATGTGCTAAGGAAAATCTCTCTTAAGTCATAATTTCTAAATTAATACAAGAGTATAATTACCGTAGGGTCACCATATTAGTGGTATCAGGACTCCACTGGCCTCATTGATACCGTTACCGTACCGGTACATCTGAAGGATACCGGCCGGCTGGCTAGGAATAGACTTCGATGCGGACATACTCGATCACCAAGTACAAATAACAGGCATATTCAGGCATGTCAATCCCCCCTTCTGGGGGATGAACTGGGCCTTTCCATCCTAGTGAAAGGATTCTTGGTGGTATATTTTCGCCGCCCGTGACCACGGGCGTGTCTTTGATTGCCAAATAGGCTTGGCTTCAGCGATGGGCCGCGGCGAAGCCGGCGGGCCATCTGTATGGCTGACTGGCGGCGGCCTGTCAGCGGTGTTGCGGGGGGGCGGCGAGTGCTCCCTCTCGACGTCCTCCCTGGCGTGCTACCGGGTCCGGTGGGCATGCGTGGTTCGTTGGCGGGCGACGAGCCTCCAATCTCGGCGCCCAAGCCCGTCTTCTCCTTGGAGTCGGCGGGGGCGGGTGCGGGTGTCCTTCGGGCTGCTGTTTGGGTCGTTGTGAGGCGACGAATCTCCAACTTCGTCGCCCCGGTTTGTCGGCTCCGCGGGTCGACAAACGACGACGTGTTCTGTCCGGTGGGCGTGCGTGGAGCGGCGCGGTGCTCAACCGTCGAGGAGTCAGGTGCGGTGGCGTCTGCGGTGTGGAGGTTTGGGGTGGGTAGTTGAGAAAGCGAGTTCCTCTTCTACCCTCCCCTTTGGCTGTGCAAGGCTGCCGTGTACCACCGCTCTTTTTGGTACGCTTTATGGGGTAAGCTGCATTTTTTGAGCGGCAGCCTTGCTTCCGGGGTTCGTGGGGTCGTGACCGTAGATCCGGGGCCCGCAACGGGGCCTTGATGACGGGCGCGACGATGGGCTGGTCGGTGGTCATACTCGATCACCAAGTACAAATAACAGGGATATTCAGAAGTATGTGTTCGGTACGAAAGTCGAAGAGTAAGTAATGGTGTGTGCTGATTAGGGTCAGGTTTTATAGTGTTCGTAAGTAGGAAGGTGATTAGCAAATGATTCGAAAGCTTGAGTTAGATAACAGAAGATAACATAAGGTATTTTTATCGTAATTTTGAATATTGTTTTCCTTATCTTTGAAGTGTGGAACTTTATACTGATGCTTACGTTATAGAAAAGTTACTTACCTACTCCGCGAGTTGAACTATAAAATAACCTATGCATATTTAAGTAGGTAATAAACATCCGAGTTTAGGTACAACGGACATCAGGATACCACTCCTGAGATTGTCAGAACTTTTTAATTTGGGTTTTTCTTCTAAGTAATTCATTTATTTTATATATCTATGATAGCTAAAAGCATAATAGGAATTGCGATGAAAGACAGTACCGCTTTAAAGGCATCATTTATTTTTGAGGTTTGTATAAAATCTATCATAGATATAGGTATAGGTAACAAAAATCTATGAGAACCATTTAATTTTTTTTTTGTACTTTTCTACGCTGCTAGGGCCTGTCAAAACTGCTGTCAAATCATCAACTACTGAAGTATATATACCCGCTTCTCTAACTTTTATAGGGCTTTATTGCTATTCTAATTTTAATATAATAACCGTACTTAACTGTCATAAGGTTATTTGAGTGTTTTTCTAATGTTACACCTAATAGTACATAATGACAGTTTTAACTGTTAAATTTATTTTCTCGTCTTTATGGAAAGCTTTAGTGAAGCAAGTATTTTTTGTATTTTAAAGATATAATAACGATATTAGTGACTTTTTTTTTTTTTTTTTTTTTTTATGAAAATAGGCAGCAAACGAGCAGACGAGCCGCCTGATGGCTGAGCTGACTGCTTCCAAAAATGGAAGTCTCAGGTTTATAACTTAGTATATCTACCCGAGTTATGACTGTTATGAGTGTGTTCTATGTAATTTAATTATAGGTACCATACAGATTTGTAAAATGCGCTACGGCAGAAGTACGGCAGTATGTAGCTGAGATGCAAAATTGCCTGCGAACTGTTTATGTACCGTACCTACTTACTTAGTCCACTTTCTTTGGACTTTGACCGGTGACAAGATACTTATAAGTGTTAAATATAAATAATAGTACTGTAAGGCTTAATAGTTATTTGTTATACAAGGGGGCAAAGTTGTATTTTAACGCCGAGTGTGGAATTGAAAAACGAGCAAGTGAAAGGATTCTATAGTTGAACCACGAGCGAAGCGAGTGGTTCGAGAATAGAATCCTGAACTTGCGAGTTTTTTAACACACGAGAAGTAAAATACATTTGCACCCGAGTGTAACACAAAACTTTTCCCCTCACTATAGCGAGGAAACTACAACGCAAAAAATGCGTTTATCCCTGCTTCCAGTAGTTCCTCAGTTGGTAAATCATCTTTATTACTAGATTCACCTACTCTTATCAATTTTAAAGCAGTTAATTTGACTTTATTCAAGGTCAAATTACTTTACCCACTAGTGGATAAAATGCGTTTTTACCCGCTGATATTAGAGGACAAAACACGTGTTTCCGAGCTAGTGAGGGGAAAATAAATAAAATGGATGGTGGAAAACAATAGCTTGGTTCGGGTGTAAACAGCCTTATCTAGCCTTGTCTTGTAACTTCAAAACATTCTTTTGTTGAGACAATGCATACAGATAGCGGGTCATTAGTGTGCGTCAACATTTAAAATCAATTTATTATTTTTGTGTTCGGCGGAACATCGCTATAATATTCGTTTTACATTATCCGAAATATTCTAGAAATCATTCCAGCGGTTACGATTGACGAATGAGAAATATTTCGCCAAAGTACGTAGGTACTTACTTTTACTGTGGCATATGCCTGAGTTTGCTTATATTGAATAAACGTGAGTTGAATAGTGAGCTAGGGTTGTCACGCGCCGACATTTTTTATTACATTTAACACTAGTAAAAATTTCTGCTGATAGTGAGTAAATTATTAACTTGTGAATAATAGGATATCAGGAAATTAGAGGTATAATACTGTGACATTTGGATGTGACAATTTTTTGAGAAACTAAAATATCGAAGTCGTATTTCCGCATTTAAATTATTAAACTGTATAAGTAAATAAAAAAAAAACTTAACTCAAATTAATGCAACGTAAAAAACACATTTATTTATGTTAAACTAATAACTCATGAGTAAATATCAGGTACTCGGCCTTTTAATTACTTACACCTAAGTATAACACTTAATTAATAATTTAAAAAAAAAAAAACCGCCTTCCTTTGGGGTTTTGGTGATAAACACTTTCAACACACAAATGTTGGATTATGTTATCAATTCGTCTGTATATTTTTTAATGTTTGTTATTCGATATCTCCGTCATTTCTGAACCAATTTTGAAATTTGGATGATTCTGAAGTACTTACAGATGATAATGATTATCAAAACGGAACTCTAACCAGGGGCGGCTCACTCTTCATCAGCAGTTCCGCTGCACCAGATGTCACTGTTCTGGACGTAAGCGCATGCTGTTCTTATAAAAATACCAAAGTCACTATAAGTGTGCCGTTCAGATTTGAGGAGTTCCGTTCTGACCATCATCAGCAGTTCCACTGCACCAAATGTCACTGTTCTGGACGTAAGTGTAAGCTGTTCTTATAAAAATACCAAAGTCACTATAAGTGTTAGGCCGTTTTCACATTATCCGATCCGATATCGGGTGTCGGACCGACATCCTACACCCGATAAACGCTTCCGATAGTGTCGGATGTCGGTCCGATGAAACGCATTGTTCCAAATCAATGAAGTATGATTTTGTATCAAAAATATTTTTAAAAAGTTTTATATTTAATAATTATAAGCACTATATTTCAAATATTTTATTTTAAAATTAAAATAACGAGCATAAAAATACTCAAAAGTGTGCAGATAAAATAAATAATTTTACATTTAACTATATCTACTAAAACATGAAAAAATTAGTATCCGCAATTCGGACCGATGAATTACAATCTTTTTTTTTCAACAGAAATTCATCATTAACAGCTGTTTAATAGACGCCATTTTTGTCACGCACACTACTACAAACTTATACCTACATTATATACGCACACATACAAATATTATCGGCCGACAACTGGCGGGGGGTCCGGCATGCCAAAAATGTCGGAAGCATCCTGCCGATATCGGCAGTTCGATGGTGCCTCGGACAAAAACTGTTGTAGGAAAGTGCCATCTGCATTAAATCCGCAATTTTTGCGTTTTATATCGTTTTTAGGGTTCCGTACCTCAAAGAGGAAAAACGGAACCCTTATAGGATCACTCGCGTGTCTGTCTGTCCCTCTGTTACAGCCGATTTCTCCGAAACTACTAGACCGATTTACTTGAAATTTGGTACACGTATGTAAACCTGTGGCCCAAAGACGGACATGTAATATAATTAAATGAAATTAAAAGAAATTTAATCATAGGGGGCACTTTTGGGGGGTAAAATTGAAAATTAAAAATCAAAGTTATTAGAACTATATTGTGCTACATATCAAATGAAAGAGCATTTTATAAGCATCTCAAATATATTTTTTTTATAGTTTTTATTTTGGTAATTTAGAAGTAATTTAAGAAAATAAGCAAAAAATAACCATTCCCCCCCCCCCCCCCCTTATCTCCGAAACTACTTAGCGTAAAATTTTCAAAAAATACACGAGAGAGCCCTCTACCTGTAGATTACAGGAAAACCTATTAGAAATCTACAGTCAAGCGTAAGTCGGACTTAAGAGAAAAAAACTCAAATTGAGATTTTCACTCACTGCCGCTGCAAGTACTTACTAAATGTTTTGAAAATTTGTGAGCGCCATGGACAGGTAGAAAAAAATTCATTTCTGTTTAGAAATTATTAAAAATTTTAATCATTTGCCAAAATGACTTAAGTTCCTACTAAAAAGGAGGCGCTTAAGACTGTTTAGAACTGCACTGACCATAATATTGCCTATATAATAGATCCAAAAAATGGTGCATATGTATATACGAAAACAAAAAAATTGTGCCACCGACAACCAAAATCTGAAGTCTATTTGCTCTATCTCTTATAGTTTCCAAAATATACGCAAAATCTTTAAAGTACAAATCTAGTGTAGGTACGTTGCCATCACATGTCGTCAGGCGCTCACGACCTTTTGGTATGGAAATGTCGAAATCCGACTCGCACTTTACCGATTTTCATAGAAAGTTGTGTTTTATTATAGTTTTGAAGGAGGTTTCTTGTTTTTAACCACCAACGCAAAAACGACGGAGTGTTATAATAATAATATGTTTGACGCTTGACATGTCTGTCTGGCATTATAGCTCCCGAACGAATCAATCGATTTTGATTTAGTTTTTAATGTTTAAGGTGAATTCGTCGAGAGTTTTTTTTTGTACCACGTAGGTGGCAAACATGCATACGGTCCGCCTGATGGAAAGCGGTCACTGTTACATATGGACGCCTGCCACTCAAGGAGTGGCACATGTGCGCTGCCGACTCGACTCATTAGAAACTTGTACAAACCTATACTTAGAAGGGGCCTGGGTGCCGACGACTCAAAGGACCGAAGGAAGGAGGAGGAAGGAAGGAAGGAGGAAGGAGGAAGGATCTATTGTCCTAATTACTTCCGTAAGTCCTCCAGTCGTCAGCATACCGCACCCTCGTTGAGCTCTGGCTGCCTTACTCACCGGCAGGAACACAACAATGAGTAAAGTCTAGTGCTACTTGATTGCGGTCTTTTATAAAGCGGAGATAATTCCCCAGTTAGACTCTGCTCTACCTTAAAGTATATTCAATTTAGTATTAGAGTTATCAGTCAAGAAATTCAAATGCAGCGCCATCTATTATTAGTTTCGACAACTTTTCATGTGACTTTCCATGCCTAAAGGTTCGCACAAGTCTCAAGTCGCGTAAATTACTTAGTAAATTTTGCCGAGAGACGGCGCTAAATACAATAATACTCATTAGAGCACCTATACTTCTAGTCAAAGACATATATAACTCCGTATAGACATGATTCTGTGACAAAACTAACAACATGTGTTCCAAGTACAACATTCGAAATGCCAAAAAGATAGTAGGTATCGACCGTAAATTGGCGAAATCCAATTTACGGTCAAATTAATACATGTGATGGACCCTGCCGTCTATAATAAATTGCCGCAATATGTGGTTGAAGAGCCTAGTGTGTCGAACTTTAAGTACCTATCGCTTAAAAAATTGGCTGGTCGAGCACCCGTTCTACACTTATGGCAATTTTTTTATTACCTAATTAGAAAAATATTTTTGTGCATTTTTTATGTGAATATTGCCTAACTTTTTGTAATTTCAATCTTCTGTCTATTATACAAAATACAAAATACAAAATCATTTATTCAGCAAATAGGCCACGGGGGCACTTTTACATGTCAACATTACAGAGTATTCATTAAAGTTAAACAAATGAAATTAATAGAAATATTAACTAAAAATATTAATCATAAGCTAAGCAAAGTAGCTATACACTGATATTTATTCTCTAAGTGTTATTGTTGTATGAATTTTATTTTTTTAAATCAAATCTGGCCGTGTAAAATGGCGTTGAATGAAGAAATGAATATGAGTAGTATGATTATTTTAACCATTGAAAGTTTGTACGGAACCCTCGGTGGGCGAGTCCGACTCGCACTTGGCCGGTTTTTTACCCATACAACCATTTCAGTCGCAAAATCTTCAAATCAGTAACTAACTATCAAATGTGACATAACGCGTGGTAACGGCGTGCAAACAATGCGACCGTATTGATACAATAACAAAATGTAGTCGTCGTGTGCACTCGTTACGGTAACAAAATGTGTACGAATTTGTGGCTGTCAATGTCACTGTCAGAATGACTTTTAACGACACTTTATTAGTCGACGTTTGCACACATAACGGTAACAACATGTGGACGAATTTGTGGCTGTCATTGTCACTGTCAGAACGGTTTCTGACAGTGACATTGACAGAATTTGTACACACATGTGTAGGTCTGATTACCGAACTGCTCCTAAACCACTGTATCCGCAAATGACAATCTGAAATACGAAGGTTTCTCAAACTGTCTTGTGAAGTTGTGGACTGGTTGCTTTGAATCATTTAAATATGAGCGAATTAAATAATAATAAACGACGACGACCATTTAAGCACTCTTCGACATTTTATAGAAATGTGGGAAAGTTAAGAAAAGTGCAGAATGATAATACAAATAGATAAGCACTTTATAGTTACTTAATGTATTAAATATATAATTTTTAATTCTTATTGATAAAAATGAAGTGTAGTGTTGCTTTACACAATAAAGTAGGAATCAAATGAAATAGAGTATTTACTGTGATATTAATAGAATTTCTGTGCGCCAATGATAGTTTTTTTCAGTAAAGATGCTGCTTTTTTTAACGCAGTAGTGCGAGCAAATCAAGCAATGATTCATTTCTTGTCTGGTCGAAACTCTTAGCTTAGATTTAGGTACTGAAAATCGTCGTACGATACACGTGCGAAAAGGACATTCACAACTCGTGTCGATTTAAAACACTCCCTTCGTTCGTGTATTAATTTATTGCTACTCGTATCGATTTTCCTCTTTTCCGCACTCGTATCTACAAGTATTTTGTTTGGGTTACAAAAAAAACACATTATTTACTCAACTACGTTTTATTTATGTCTCTTTAACATTACAAATTTGTAGACACTTATCTATACAAAAATCTTGACAAAAGAAGTACAGATCGCTGAAATGAATGTTGATAGTAATATTAATGAAGACTACTTCAACAAGTGTCAATTGTGAAATGCCGCACAATACTAGTTGCTCTATAGAAGACCATAATAATATGATCCCCGATCCTTTACAACCCAGCAGCTCGGTACGCACGTTACAATTTTTTTTTAATCTTCTTTAGTGAGGGCAACTGAGTACGACGGCATATTTAATTGTTTATAAAGTTTGAGGATACCTGAAAAAAATGAATACAAGAAGCCATTCTGCTTTCGGTCACGCGTGTACGCTGCGACCATTTTGCGACCGTTTGTTGACCGTTTGGTGACCGTTTGGCGACTGTTTTTTACATGGAATATTACCGTCTTAATCCATATTTTAACAACTTTATTGGTTTTCTAGGCATTATTTTTATTATTTCAGTATAGTATATGCACCAGAGCACTAAAACTTCACCAATCAATATACATAACACGCAAACACCGAGTAGTCAATAATATTATTACTGGTTAAACTGAGGTAAATTGATGGCGCGTTGATAAATTTAGACTTATTTTATGAAATCACTCGAGCAATTTAATTGGCCATGGTAATTAGCCCACATTATATTACAAATGCAAACAATATTTTATCTTTAACAAATTCTTACGCCATTACATTTTAATGTCAAATGATTTTATTTCTTTTTTACTTTGACGTCTCTGACAGTCGCCATTTGAAAAGAATTTTGTAAAGTTAATATAGGCTTAGTGGATAAGTTGGATTTGTATTCTGCTCAGTTAGAAAATAGTAAATTACAGTATGAAACTGACACACAGGCGTTAAAATCAAAAATTCAGACTTTGGAGGATTCAATAAAATCTTTGGAAGGCATAAATGAAAGTTCAAAAAAAGTTATTAATGAATATTCTTTGGCTATGGATGACTTAATATCCCAGATAAAGCATAATTCAGACCGCTTTGAGTCGTTGACCAATGCCCAGTCATGTGCATGTAAGCAGGTGACCGGGGATTTGTCAACCAGCACACTCTACCCAAGCCTGTATGACAGTTTACAACAACAGCATATAAGTGGTAGTAGCTCTTTCGACACTTCTCTAAAATGTATACCTAAGCCTAATGTTATTATGTACTGTGATGAAATTGGAAGCGATATGAGCTCATTTCTAAACTTTTACTTAAAGGGACTTAGTACAATCAACCATTGTTTGCCTCATAGTAGTTTTGAAAATATTTTAAAACAAATTTTAAATGACAGTGATATTCATTCTCAGACGACACTGCTTATCTTTATGGGAAATAGGGGCAATGTGAACAAAAATAATTTGGTCAAATACTTTGAACAGTTAAACTCAATGGCAGTGCATAAAATTATTTTTTTCACATTCCCCTACTGTTCCCAAATGTCAGAGGCAGAAAATAACACTAGACATAAGTTAAATATAGCTTTATATAATCTTTGTACATATAGTAGTAAGGTTAGCATAATTGACACTAACAAATTTGTTAGTAAATACCATATGCCTATGGTATTTTTGACTAAAGGTAATTGTTACCTTTCAAATTATTACAAAAGACAAATAGCATTATCGCTATCCTATTTACTTGACATTTCTGCCAAAAATTTGGCAGACAATTCTGCTCCTATTGAGCAGCAAAGTATGAACTTGGAATTGGTTCCAGTCATAACCAATGATTTAAACTAGCTTTTAAGACAAAAGATTCTGTCTCTGGCAATCTAGACTTAAGTAAATATAAGGAAAAAAACTGTAAGCAAGGGAAGTATATCCACCTGGTGCATCAAAATATTCAATGTATTAGAGGTAAAGATTTACAAATTGAACTTTTTATGAAGGATTTTTATATAGATATTTTATGTATTACTGAACACTGGTTAAAAAATAATGAATTAATGCCTCAATTTATTAATCACCAGGTAGGAAGTTCGTTCACCAGGCATAGTTCCATACATGGTGGGTCGTTAATTATAATAAATAATCAGTTAAAATTTAAGGAACGCAAGGATATTGTGTCCATGTCTGTTGAACGGACTATAGAACTAAGTGCAGTAGAATTGGAGCAATTTATTGTTGTGTGCGTGTATAGGCCGCCATTAAGTAATTTTGAATTATTTGAAAGCATAATGGAATCTGTGCTACTGAAAATATCGCCTTCCAGCAAGAAATTACTTATTTGCGGCGACTTTAATGTAAATATTTTAGAAAATTCGACATTAAGTTGTAGGCTGTTGAATTTTTTCAAATCATGTAATCTGAACCACATTTTTATGGAGCCTACTAGAGTGACTGCTACTAGTGCAACCTGTATAGATAATATTTTCACAGATATTTTTCCTATTACAAAAAATGTAATCAGCAATTTAGAGTCCGACCATTTAGGTCAATTAATGGTATTTGAAGCTGCTAGGAAAAATACCTTGAAAAAACAGATAACTTTTGTACCAGTAACCTCGGACCGCGTGGAAAGAATGAAACAGAGTTTAGTTCAGGCGCTACCCGTTCTGTCTCCAAACATGAGTCCTAATGATATGTATAATTCATTCTTTCACACATATATGGAAAATTATAATACGATATTTACAACAAAAACGGTCACGGTTAGTGATGCATCAGTTTTTAGTGAGTGGGCAACTGCAGAGTTACATCAACGAAGACGTGCATTGTATGCCTTGTATGAGGAACGGCGGTTTAATACGAGTGATGAATTTAAAGAACATGTCAAACAATTTTCGAAACAGTTTAAATTAGATTGTCATACCGCTAAACGTAATTATTTAAGCAAGAAAATTAAAAGTAGTTCCGATATAATTAAAGCAACGTGGAAAGTAATTAACGTGGAGACTGGTCGATCAAAGCAAAGAACAAATGAACTGAAATTAAAAATTGATGGCAAAATTGTAGATTCCAATTTAGAAGTAGCAACAGAATTTGAAAAGTTCTTCACTGATATACCAGTTTCCACAACTAGGCACTTAAATTCATCACCTGCATCTGCCGTTACATTGTTAGAAGATAATGTCACAGAATGTAGTAGAGACCTTGTATTTGAACATGTTAGTACCTCAGATATAATTAAGGCATTTCAATCAATTAATGTTAAAAAAACTTGTGACCTTTGGGGAGTCTCTGTCCATGGTGTTAAATCTTTAATAGAAATTGTAGCGCCTGACTTGGTAGTTATCTTTAATAACAGTGTTGATTGTGGTGAGTTTCCTGATCTTATGAAACACAGTAAAGTCATTCCATTATTTAAATCTGGTAGCACATCCGACCCCACTAATTTTAGACCGATATCAGTGTTACCGACATTCAGCAAAATTTTTGAAAAGTTAGTGTTATTTCAGCTATTGCAACATTTTAACATCAATAATCTAATGCACAATAAACAATATGGTTTTACACGGGGTCGCTCAACAACCGACGCTGGTGTTGAGCTAATCAAACAGATTTTCGATGCCTGGGAGGAGTCACAGGATGCCTTGGGTATCTTCTGTGATTTATCTAAGGCTTTCGATTGCGTCTGTCATGAAACACTGATCAGGAAATTGCACTACTATGGAGTGAGAGGATCGGCACTGAATTTAGTCAAATCTTACTTACACGATAGAATACAAAGGGTCGACGTGAATGGACAGCGCTCACCGGGGTCACTAGTCTCTATGGGTGTACCGCAGGGATCAATATTGGGGCCTTTCCTGTTCCTCATCTACATTAATGACCTGCCATATCTTGTAAAGACCCACCATGATATAGTATTGTTTGCAGATGATACTTCCCTTATTTTCAAAGTCAAACGTCAGCAACAAACTTGTGAAAATGTAAACAATGCTATTTCCGAAGTAGTTAATTGGTTTAGTGTTAATAACTTATTGTTAAATGAGAAAAAGACTAAATGTATTAAGTTTGTAACGAGTAATGCTAAAAATGAACAAGCAAGTGTCGTTGTGAAGGATGAGGAATTGGAACTGGTAGATAGTACAGTTTTTCTTGGCATAACTTTAGATTCTAAACTTCAGTGGGGTCCCCATATTGCTACCCTCTCGAATAGACTGAGCTCTGCAGCATTTGCAGTGAGCAAGATCCGTCAGTTAACAGACGTGGAAACAGCTCGATTAGTTTATTTTAGTTACTTTCACAGCATTATGTCATATGGTATTTTACTATGGGGCAGTGCTTCAGAGATAAATACCATATTTGTTCTGCAGAAGAGGGCTATTCGAGCAATATACAAAATGAACCATAGAGACTCACTTAGAGATAAGTTTAAGGACATTAATATAATGACAGTGCATTGTCAATATATTTATGAGAATATTATGTATGTACATAAAAACATTTGTAAATTTAAGAAAAACTGTGATGTACATAATATAAACACTAGAAATAAGCATAAGCTTGCAGTGCCCTTCACTCGGCTCCATAAAATTAAAAAATCATTCATGGGTAATTGTGTAAGATTTTATAACAAACTTCCTAATGCCATCACTGAACTGTCTTTTAATCGATTTAAACATTATGTAAAGCGTATACTGATCTCTAAAGCCTACTATAGCACACAAGACTACATGAATGATGAAACACTGTGGGATACAAGTATTGCTGAAAACCATTAATTATATAGCTTATTAATGATGATATTGATAATTCAATGTATTTTTACACAATTTTTTTGACATTTAGAATTTATTCTAGAAGTTTTTATACTAGTATTTTTTTATACAATTTAGATTGATATCATTTTATTAAATCAATGTAGTTTTAAAAGAATATTGTTTATTGCACCAATAAATTGCTCTGATATTTAGAATAAGATGAATATTGTACACTGTTGACAATTTAAAAGTGCTTATTGTAAGCCTATTTGAATAAAGAATATTTTGATTGATTGATTGATTGATTGAATGAAATGAACGAATGATTTTGGGAAAGTAGTCGCCAAACGGTAACAATGTGTGCACGCGTAGTGCACACTTCTGTCACTTCTGTGACCATTTGTGCCTGTTACCAATCGTCCCCATTTGGGTCGCCGCGACTAAACGTCGACCGTACTGCGACTAAGCATTGAGACCCGAAGACCTGTGTGTACACAAAATAGGAGGATTTGCGTAGGAACGGCGACCGATTATGGTTATATGGGTAGTAATAATGATCTATCAAATACATAAATAAAAACCTGGAAGCGCATAAATCTTACATTTTACATCCTTCCTACATCCGATATCGGATCGGATAATGTGAAAACGGCCTTAGGGTGGAGCGAAAAAACACTTTTCTGGAATTAGCAAACCTAATAGTTATCAATCAATGCCCCTTAGTGCGTTTTCACACTATCCGATCCGATATCGGATGTCGGACCGATATCCCATACATTACAGGCGCCATCTTGGATTTTTTCTATTGAAATCCTTCCGACATCCGATATCGGATCGGATAATGTGAAAACGGCCTTAGTCTATGAAGCCTTTGTGCAAATTTTCAGCTTTTTAAATCAACATCTTCTGCCTCCGCATTAGGGTTGAAATTTTGAAAATCTCATACAAACCTAAAAATTCAACTTTCAGATAAAAAAAAATTTTCGACAGTATTATGTTTAGTATATGTTATTGATACATATCATTATGAGAAACTACAAAAAGTTGCGAAAATAGCGTCAAGAATCGCCAAAGTTTGTCTAGTTTCAGTACATTCGCCAAAATAGCCGCTAAAATACTGAAAATTTGCGATTTTTAACGCTATTTTCGCAATTTTTGGTAGTTTCTTGTAATAATATGTATCAATAATGCATACTGAACATAATACTGCCGAAAAACATTTTTTATCTAAAAGTTGAATTTTCAGGTTTGTATGAGATTTTCAAAATTTCAAACCTAATGCGGAGGCAGAAGATGTTGATTTAAAAAGCTGAAAATTTGCACAGAGGCTTCATAGACTAAGGGGCATTGATTGATAACTATTAGGTTTGCTAATTCCAGAAAAGTGTTTTTTCGCTCCACCCTAATAAGTGTGCCGTATAGATTTGAGGAGTTCCATTCTGACCATCATCAGGAGTTCCACTGCACCAAATGTCACTGCTCCGTACGTAAATGCATGCTGTTCCTTTAAAAACACAAAAAACCCCATATGTATGCCTTTTAGATTTGAGGAGTTCCCTCGATTTCTCCAGGATCCCATCATCAGAACTGGGTTCTGAGAAAAATGGGACCAATCTGTATGCATATACATTCAATAAAAAAAAAATTTTTCAAAATCGATCCAGTAACGACGGAGATATCGAGGAACAAACATTAAAAAAAAAAAAAAAAACAAAAAAAAAAAAAACAAAAAAAAAATACAGACGAATTGAGAACCCCTTCCTTTGAGATTTGGAAGGCGGTTAAAAATAACATATAACTCGTATAACAAACATTATATCTGTATTCTTAAGATCTATTTTATGTTTAAGCTTTCGGTTATAACGTTGTTATTCAACATACTTGTTACTAATAATAATAATCAAACTTTCTCGTTTAAGTAAAAGATATAGTGCCTTTGTGATCGGACAAACCTAACTCATATACATATGTTGATACTTGATATAGACTTTCCTGTAAAATTGATAAATATTAGGTCTAGACATGTAGATGAATTACTTGTGTTGTGACTCGCGTTGGTTCCCGTATATGTTGAGTGAAATTATATTCTAACATACAGTGTAACAATTCCAGCGAATTATTATTAAAGTCACCTAAAATTATACTTTTCTTAGAATATTTCTTATTTAATAATTTAATAGTTCTAAAACAAGTTTTATCTGTTTATAGAATATGTCAGGTAATCGGCTATTCCAATCAATTACAATAAGTATTATATTCAATTTAGTTAATTCAACAATTCAACATATTCGATGGAGTAGTCCATAAGAGGGCTTTCGTGTGAAAAACAGTGAAATCGCAACCGAGCGCTTGATCATACCGTGTGTGGTATCAAATTAAAGGGCTTTGCGAGTAGTTTACAAATATACCATATTATAGGACTTTTTCTACTTGGTCTAACAAAATATGAGAAAATGTCCAAAAGTGGTAATAATTGTACCGGTGAAGGCTCGTTTTAAAAAATTGCCAAAAATAAATAATAGCAATTTATAATCACTAAGGCGTAACAGCAATTTAAGTAAACGTTGCAGATTAATTAATAATTAAGTACCAAAATTACTTCGATGTGATGTAGATTTTCAAAGAAATTGTCTCTTAATTGTAGGTAATTTCTGAAAAAAATTGAATTCGTCTTAACCTCGTTTACTCTTTTTTAAAACATTATAATAAAAATGTAGTCTGAGAAGATTGTAGTACAGGATATACGAATTATAAATTTACCTGTTTTAGTATTCAAATTTTTCCAAATTTTACAAATAAGATCGATTATTTCAGCTCTATACGTGAGTTTTTCTAAACGTGTATTAGAGAAAAAATCATAATTTATTTAGTGAGTTAGTTTTCAAAAATCCAGTCTTATAAAAATCAAGATAATAAGGTGCTCTAACTGAAACTTGAATTAAATAAATCTATTGGATAACGGAAAATGTAGTATTTCACCGACTAAAACTATCAATTTTACATTCTTTTGACGTTTGTTTTGAAAGCACCCTTTTGCGCTCGACATACTCTATTTCGTCTCGTAGCAATATGCAGCACCCGCCTCCCGCGTACTTGACTCGCGACATATTCTTAGCTTGATATGTCTTAAAAAGTCAAATATCATTATTAGCGCCATCTAGCCGAGAGTACCCCAAAGGTGTATCACCATCTAGCCCACCGTACCTTTTTCTCTATGGTTCCGAGGTACGTTTTTTTCTTAGACTTTATCTGTCTATACGGAGTTACATATGTCTTTGGTATTATAATATACAATATCATACCCTTTTTTATTACTTTACTATGAACCTTGAACATCTAGGTCATCAAGAAACACTTTGAGTTGATGAAAGGCTAATAGATGAACTAAAAAGTGACACGTAGGTGTAGGTAGTAAGGTACATAAAATAAAACCAAAAGTTATTTTAAAAATTACTTTATTTGACGGTACACAGCACATACGAGGCTGGGTCAGCTCACAAAAACTATGAACATAGTTAATGGGACGAACGGAATGACATTTTTCGGATGGGCATTTTGGAATTCACAGATTATTTCGAACAGAAACGCTAGGTCGTCGATGAAAGGAAGCCTCTGGCATAAGTATTTAAGTTTAAGTAAGTACTTATAGTAAAACCAGCTTAACGCAATCAATATGATTGTTTACATGCACTGCGACATAAAATGGTAGAAATAGAATCCATACCAAATTGTTGCTATTACGTAAAAAATGTGACAAAATAGGCGGTGAGCGCTTAATTTTTTTTTTCTACCATCATGCAATCGGTCTGCTAGATTGTATCCTAACGCATAATGGTACATAACGATATAAGTGCGGAAAAGAGAAGATTCGAAACGAGGGGCCATAAATTAAAACACAACCCTAGGAAGAGTTTTAAATCGACACGAGTTACGAATTCCCTCATCGCACGTCTATCGTATGACGTTTTTCACAGCAAAAGCTTTATAAGCCTTCAGTAACATAATATGTTTCGCGTGGAGCTGGTTTCACTATAGTCATTTTATATCAAAAAAGGGAATGTACAAGTTTCTAATGGGGTGGCAACGCGCATGTGACACTGTTTAAAGTTCGGTGACCGCTTTACATTATATCGTAGTATAAAATACAGTCTAAAAAGTATTACAACAAAACTCACTGAGTCGGAAAGCAGCTAACCGTTTTCTTATCAAACAAACTACATTGATTCATTTATTTCATATTTTTCACATGTTTGAGACTTTGTTAAGTCTAATTTGAATAAGCATAAACCTTTTCGTCTTTAGATGCCAGAGTATCTATAATTGCGAGAGAGCTTAAGAGCCACGCGTTTTACCAAAGTTAAGATTATTTTATTTGCTAACTACAGCTATGTACTCTTTTACCAGCCTCCTTACTTTTCGTGTTTTATGTAGTGTTTACATCTTTGTAAATACGTTAAATTTTAGACAATTAAATTAGTTTTTAAACATGGGCTCTAAAAGCAATGGTTGATGTCCTATTTTGTAAGTCTAAGTCATACAAATTATAAATAAGTACACTACAATGCTGATATTTGATGATGAAAGGTCCAAGTGCCGTACCATCGTCCACATTGTTAACTGAAAGAGCGTATTTCATAACAGACGGTCCGTCGATGCGCGCACCTTACTTTTTTACATAAGACAGTGAAACACCAAGCCAAAGCTCACCAGTAGTGCTCAGAGACACATCAGGCTTGGCCTGTATGTATCGTGGGTGATGCTTCTCGTGAGACTATGGATGTTCAACAGTTAGGGCCAGTTGCATCAACTACAGTTAACATACATCAACGTCACGCAGCAGATTTCTATGGAAATTCCCATACAGAAAAAATTGCGAACTCTAAATTCGGAAAAGGACGGTTTGGTGCAACCGACCCTTCACTACTTATATTGACCGGGATATCCAACACGAGTTATGGAAGCCTATATACCTAAGCTTGTACGGTTTTACGGAGCAAGCAAGTTCTTAGCACTCGGTGCATATTTGGCACGAATAATCTCTACAGCGCTACAGGCGCATACATCTAAGTGTTGTGAGAACCCTTCAAGCTTGTCTTCCTCATTGGACGTAGGGTAAAATTCAACTATAACAACCATGTCAGGTAAACTCTTTGAATTGCACGCCTACTACATGTAAAGCTGGCCTAAATTATTTATAAGTATAAATTTCTATTTTGCATTTGGGTAATTTCGAAGTACAGAAATGCTTGGGTAATTTCGAAAGGGGAATCTTGATATGATAGATATAATGGTGATTTTTATGTGACTTACGAAATTAAACGACTTTCGAAATTACCCCAATGAACCCTAATTAGTATGTAGTTCTGTTGTGTCAATCCAAATATGCTATTTTTGTTTTTACTTATTTGTATCAACTAATGTATCAGTTATTCGACGATGTTTCTTATTACTTCTTTTGAGGCCATTTTTAGCGGTTGCGTAAAAATAATGATACAATAAAGCTCATATAATACAACAGGAAAAACAGCTCATTCATAAATGTGAATAAGTTCAAAAACAGGCATATCGTTTATAAAATAATTTGTGATACCAATATTTGTTACCCTCATTTTATGTTCTTACATAGAACATGACACGTATCTTGTCAAAATTATTTTTAAAAATCGGGACTTAATCGCGTATGACTACATATTAAACTGACCTCCAACGTTTCAGGGACGGCGTTGTTCCCGTGGTGTCGGTGGTTGTCGGGTGGTCAGTCTTCTCCGAGACCACGGGAACAACGCCGTCCCTGAAACGTTGGAGGTCAGTTTAATATGTAGTCATACGCGATTAAGTCCCGATTTTTAAAAATAATTACGTATGATGTCATTTCCTAACCAAACGTAGATAAATATGGTTATTTACAGTGTGGAAGAGGATTATAACAGACAAAAAGCGTCGAACGAGCCCTCACAACACGAACACAACACAACATTCATATCCCGCTCGCCCACCGCGACGAAATGCGGACCCCTCGTCAATAATATGTACGCAACAATCTTACCAATAATCATATACAGTCGACAGGCTTGGCGATCTCAGCGCAAAATATTTATACCGCATCTTTGGACTTTTTCTATCTGAAAAGTTCGCCTGTCATAAGCTGTATATGTAGTTACATATATGAACACCAATATATATAACAAAATGTAAATAAGCATTTGCATTATTGGTTACATAGGTAAATAGTGCTTACAACTTGCATCTGTCTCTTTCACATAAATGGGCCTGAGCATTATGATTGGACAGTCCTAGAATATTAGAAAGAGACGTATGCCGTGTCAATGGTTACATTGGTTACAAGCATTGAATCAGTGTTTATATTCAGGGAGTCGCGGCGGCTGATATGTGGATGTCACTATTTACAAAACATACAAAATTATCAATGAGTATATAACAATAAACGAGGGTAGCTCATTGCAACGAGATTCCCGAGTAAAAAATAATATCTTCCATTAAGAAATATAATTTATATTTAGAACTAAACGCGTTGCGTCGATCACACTAAGGCCGTGTCACCATTTGAGCTTTTGAGCCCTCACGGGGAATCAAAATGCTTAAACACAGGAATATGCATGTAAAATACACATTACAACACTGAAAACGCTCAAATGAAGACACGAATGAGTAAATACGTGCGACGGAGCTACGAAATGAATTACACATAATGGAACGAAAGTCTTTACACAACAATAATTAAAGATAAAATATGTACAAATTCAACATAACAACACTATATATTTGTCGACAATTATTCTAAGTAAACAACTTCTAAAAAACCATCAGCGGATTTTTAAAGTCTACCTCTTAAAAATAAGAGCGATAATGAAGCTGTTTACACATAAACTACGCTAGATGGCGCGTGGACCGTGAGATCGCGTCACTTTTTAAGTCATTTGTGGGTATATTTCACTAGTAATTGGTACAACTTTTAAAATATTTTCAAACCACTTTAAACTACAATTCAAGGTACTAGAGGGCGTCCAAATCAAGTATTAATTTCATTTCTGGGTTTATACATCTATTTAGCGCGAGTGGAGCAACAAAAAAAAACATATTTAAAAGTAACATAACCATTACAAAATAAGTAAAATAACTAATCCCACAAAAAGTTTCGAGTAAAAAAATGTACATTTCCATTTTGTATTCTTTATCAATATCTACATTGTTACAAGTGTGCATTGTTTGTTATTAGTAAGATGCCCTACTAACATCTGAAACTATTACCTTAAACCCCGTTACTTAGCCCAGGAGACCTGTCTTCGCTTGTCTTTATAAAAGTTGAAATTATCGCCTAGTTTTTAGTGCAGCGGTATCAGGAATCAGGACGGTCGCGTGATACGGTTTATATTCCGCATTCCGCAATAACAAACTGTGCCAAAAAGACGTATCGACGCTATAGGACCACTCACAAAGGCGGGCCTACCCTAGTGTGATATATCACACTAGGGTAGGCCCGAAGGTATTTCAGATTGAGGTCAGCGCCGGATTTAGACTTTTTTCGACGGGGGGACAAAAACTAAAAAGTGTCGAATTTGGCGCCTCTTGGACTTGACGCTTAGGGCATGGGGCCAGGCTCGCCCCGCTTTAGTCCCAGGCCTGCGGGCGCAGCCCATCAGTTGGATAAACTTTATCGCATCGGTGCGTTCTCTATCGCACTTACTGATAGTGCGAAAAGGACGGCCTGACGTTATATCGTTTATCACGCGACCTTGCTTGCCTGCCTGGTTCAGGTACGGGGTTCGGTAGTTATACTATTGGTATGTAGCTCACAGAGTGTTTGTGACGTTCACTGCAAACACGCCTGCAGTTTCTCGATCCATTCCTGCGCCGCGTTGGCGTCGCTCGCGCAGAAATTGTACGTGCGTCGACTCGTTCGTAGCTGTGGATAGAGGAACAGATGTTATAACGGGGAATTTATGATACAAATTATTATTCTCCATTTCATGTTTTTAAATATTGTTCTTTTTTATGTGAAACAATCGCCAAAGTGCAATCATTTGTCAAAAAATTGTCATTACATAGTAATCATAGTTCATAATAAATACTTCTTAAGCATACCACATTTTTGTACGATTTCTATATTTCGACGACGAATTTTTAACACAGATACAATATAAATTAAACAGATTTACCGCAAACTAAGTCGCCATTTTCGGAAAGGTTTAATCGAATATAAAATCATTTTTTTTAATCAGCTTCTTTTTAAGAACTGTCAAAACGATTTGCTAATATGGAATTACTATGAAATACCGAGGAGTGACGTCACGGTCAATTTATTTACTTTATATCGTACTCTTTGACTTATTAAATGTAAATCACGTTTAAACATAACTGCTGCCCGTATTTTTCTTCTAATTATGTGGTATTTTATTTCGTGAACTGCATAAATTATTTTATTTTAAGTATAGGAAACTAGCCTATTCTCATTTTTACCCACCGCACGTGACAGGAGTCAATAGAAATTGTGAACAATGTAAACAAACTTTGTAGTCAAAATGTCTTTAATTTCCATTCTAACTCATCAGATACTGGCTAAATCCATGTGTATTTAATCGTTTCATATCACATTATGATCCCCAACCTTTAAGTGCCGACGGTATATTAAGCCTACCAGGAAGGCATCATTAGATACACTATTATTATTAACAGACACGTTATTTTATCAGGTTATAAACCCAATTTCAGACACAAAGTGTGGAAATTAACTGTAAAAGTAGTGTAACTATCTGTACTGTAGCAGGGTAACGTAATTGATACTGCTTTTGTCAACCCTTCGTAAAAATTATCTAAATCAATATTAGCTTTGATATGACTTTTTAAAGTCCAACGTCTTACGTCCATATCAAACACAGAAAAAGGTCATCACTCACGCGCCCAAGGGCTATTTGTTACAATACTGGTATTTTCGATCAGACTATTTCGCGTCAAGCGAGCGCGGTTGCAAGCGAGACTCCTGAACTCTGAACTCTTTTTAGTGAGGGCATTTGAGGATACCGATCGCTCGGTAAAACTAGCCTAGAAGATGAAAAGTACGAGCGCTGTCGATTGCTACTACACTGGACGGAGGTATCAGTCGATTTCTTCAAGTCAGTCATTGACTCTTAGGGTAATCCATTACCTAATCCAAAACCCGATGCGACGGATCTCTACTTCGTGCAATGAAGGTCGACAGAGTAGACTGAGAGGTGGAGACGTCCGTGTCGCATCGCTGGTGGTTGCTGAACACGTCGTGGTAGCAGGTCAAGGGGTGAATTAAAACACCGCCATACATGCGCGCTTTAAGAGCGTAGGCGGAGCGCAATAATGGCGGTGCACCGCACAAACGCTGGCGTTGCGCCCAGTGGGCGCTAGCAGGAACTAACGAGCGCTGATTGCGAGCGCAACGCGCGCGGGACGCGAGCGGAATGCACGCGCATTCAGCGCGCTGATAGCGTAGCGTTAGCGCTATGTGTGGCGGAGGCTTAATATGTACCGTTGTACGGCGTAATGCAGGGCTCTCGCAGACGAAGAGGTACGATGACGGGCGAAGCAGAAGGCGAGGTCACCGAAGGTCACTTACTTGGCTCCCAGGGGGTGCATACTGATCTCGTACGACAGTCTGTTGGAGTCAGCAGTTACTGTCGTAGTTACTCGTAACAGAAGAGATGTAGTCCTGCCATCGTACAGCATAACATAACATACAACCGAACTGTGCATAGCATATAGTGCTATGCGAACCTTAATCCGGCTGCATGTCACTTCAGTCGCCGGCGCCACCGCCTGTTGAAGATTATTTTCCATCGGAAGAGCTTTACTTCGTACAATGTTCCGATTATTGAAGGTCTTATCGGGCTGCAGATGCAAGCAAAACAGGGGCGATTGGCCTACAGCTATCGGCAGCTGTACGAGGTAATGCTGGAAACTGCAGTGGTGCAACCTTCCTCTGTAGACTACGAAAGTTGTGAAATTGATGAAATCAGGTTCTACGATCGAATCAAGCACTATATTAATTCAGTATAGTCGAGCCAGATGATAACTACTGAAGTCCTCCTGAGTTCCTGGCCCCTTTCGCTTTGAGCTGGAATCTCAAGTTCACTAAGGCGAAGCGGGTTTATTTTTCCCAATTTGTTTATTAGAGGCTCGGCGAATAAGTTAATCTCTCGAATGGACAGTGGGCGCCACAAGCCTCCGGGAAATCGTCGTGTACTTGGAACCCCCGCGGCCAGATTACCGATCGGTTTTGGTGTCCACCCGGTAAACAGACGCACACTCAGGATGCAGGACGCTGGCTCGAATTCAGATCTGGACATTCTGAAAGAGATTTTTTTATTTTTTTTATTCCGCAAACCTTTACGATGTCTTTGACCTACACAATGAGCGATGTACAGGAATCACAGGGTCGTCTCGCGAGGCGCCTCTCCGATTAGATAGCTCGCGAACATCGTCAGGACACCCTCGCAGCAGTGCGGCTCCTCGTCCGGTTATTGACGTCTTACCTCGTTCAACTATGGGTGTCCAAACCACGTTAGGACGTAGCATCTTTAGAATTTATCTGTTCTCACTTCGGCGACGGAGGAGTCCTTGGTCAAAATAGAGTGTAAATACTGTCGTACTTCACGGGAACTGGCAAGAGAAGAGTGGATACCATAGTGTACGGGATGTCAGCTGATAGCGGCGCCCGGCGTCACATTGGAGGGTAGTATCAGCCTGGTCAGCAACAGAGTCTGCAACGATACCGTAGCAGACGGAGCCTGGATAGTCGTGGTCGTGGCACCATTGTAGGGGAAGACAGTGTTCGCGGTGAGCGTGACATCTTAGGCGCGACTGGCGTTATCAGCGTGGCGGCTAGCAGCACCACGGGCCCACATCAGCAATCTTACCAGCTTGTCACTGCAGCAGACGCTGTTATGTTCGGCGGTGAGATTGAGACGGCCGTCGTCAGCTCGAAAGGCGTCTCGATGCCCTGTCGCGTTACGCAGTATCGTGCTCGGTGGCCTTCTCGAGGTCGCCGCCGTCAGCGCGGGAGGCACCGGCGCCAGCGTGGCAGTCAGCTACATCGGTGAACAGCATCGACAGAGTTCGCGGCGTCGTCACGGCAAACGCGGCAGGAAAATTAGCGACGCCTTCGCGGCAGCCGCAGTATTGCGCTCGGTGGCGCGATGAAGGTCGCCGCGTCTGCAATCTTACCTCGTGCGATCGAGGCGACATCAAGGCGCCAGCATCAGCGTGTCGGCCGACGACACCGGTGGAAAACTTCAAGTAGCTTGCGGCGTTGTCACGGCAGACGCAGCAGAAGGATTGCGACGCCTGTGCAGCGGTTAACAGTATTACGCTCCGCATCACCACTGAAGCGCCAGCATAAGCGTGGCGCCCAGCAATACTGGTGGGCAGCTTCAGCAGCATCGTGGCGTTGTCACGGCAGATGAGCTCGCTGCATCTCCATCGAGGCGCCAGCATAAGCGTGGCGGCCAGCGATACTGGTGGACAGCTACAGCAGGTGGACAGTCAGCAGGATCGCGGCGTTGTCACGGCAGACGAACGCTCTGCATCACCATCGAGGCGCCAGCATAAACGTGGCGGCCAGCGATACTGATGGACAGCTACAGCAGGTGGACAGTCAGCAGGATCGCGGCGTTGTCACGGCAGACGAACGCTCTGCATCACCATCGAGGCGCCAGCATAAGCGTGGCGGCCAGCGATATTGGTGGACAGCTTCAGCAGGCTCGCGGCGTTGTCAAGGCAGACGCACGCTCTGCATCACCATCGAGGCGCCAGCATAAGCGTGGCGGCCAGCGATATTGGTAGACAGCTTCAGCAGGCTCGCGGCGTTGTCAAGGCAGACGCACGCTCTGCATCACCATCGAGGCGCCAGCATAAGCGTGGCGGCCAGCGATACTGGTGGACAGCTTCAGCAGGATCGCGGCGTTGTCACGGCAGACGAACGCTCTGCATCACCATCGAGGCGCCAGCATAAGCGTGGCGGCCAGCGATACTGGTGGACAGCTTCAGCAGGCTCGCGGCGTTGTGGCGGGGGCAGAAGGTTGCCGCGCTGGTAGCCTGCGTATTGACGACTGATCACTAACGGCACGGCGCTCGCGTCGGGGCAGCAGCAGACATACTTACAGCGTCGCACGCGACGCCTATGCGGCGGCCACAACGTTGTTCGGCGGCACCGCAGAGATGGCCATCGTTAACGAGGAGGCAACTTCTACGCAACCTCGGCGGCGCCGACGCGGCGGACAACACTGCCGCGGTCAGCGGCGCTATCGCAGCGCTACAGTAAGTTTCGGCGCCGACACGTGGCTTGGGGCCTCCGCACCGAATCGGAAACCGAACATGTTCTTTCTAAAATAATATGAATCTGCTCACCCATTCGTCGGAGAAATTCAAACCTCCTTGGAGCGCGGTATTCCTCCACCGCGCCCGCCGCCGCCGCCGCCGCCGCAGCCCGCAGGTCGCGCAGCCCGCGGTCGCGAAGCACGTGGTCCCCGGAGCACGTGGTCCCAGGCGGAGCAACTTACCTACGTTACCGCTTATATTCTCGCGCGAAACTTTTAATACGCGGATAACACTTCCTACTTTAGTCTCGGAAATGCGAATAGTTTAAAAGAAAACTGATTAACGGTAACGATTTTTTTCTACTCCAGCACTTAAATCTGTCAATTAGATTATTGTCAGCGGTATCCAAATTAAGTTCATTTGAGTAACGATAAGAAAGTCTATTTGTCTATAGGTTCATATGATAACTGCTGAGCAGTATTCATATGAATATAGGAGTTCTGTTAATTTTTTTTTAAAAGCACAACTTCCAATATCAGGTATGTTTTCATTTGCAGTAATAAGTAACTTTTAATAAATAATAAAATATTTAGGTTCATAATTTAAATCAAGATGAAAAAATAAACTGAAATGCGTTTTACATATTAGATATTGCAAAACAAAGGTAAAAATCATAAGTTTATCCAATAATGTTCCATTCCACATTTAAATATTCTTGAACGCAACCACATTTTTCGTAATTGAAAACCGGCTTATTTTCTATTTCTCTTGTCTATGGTATGTTTGACATTTGTAAACTTTTGACGGAAGTATTTGAACTATTTCGGTGTTGTGTAGTTTGTTTTAATTCGACGTTATTGTGCAAAAACTTAAGTAATTATGAGTGATTCTGGTGAACAATATACTTCCGAAGAAATCAAGGCTATGGCGCTCAAAGAAACTGACAATTTGTTACCTAAAAAGTCGATAAAGAGTACTAAAAATGTTATGAATTATGATTGTTTTGCAATGGAAATTGCAAAAATATGTTTCAACTTTCTCTGTTGTTGGCATATTTTGAAGAATTGTGCAACAAGTTCTCGCCATCAACATTACATTGTGGACAGAATATAATAGTTAAGATCCACACAAATATTCCCATTCATTATATGAAGTAGGTAAGCAACCCATTTTATTATTCTCGAATAGGTATGTATTTGGCTGTCGTAGAAAAAGTATAGTATACAATCGTAACATTATGAAGGCTATAAAAGTCTCGTGCCTTACTTAGGCCACTCGGCAAGCCATCGTGGCCTAACCGCGGTACTCAACTTTTATAGCCTTCATAACGTTACCGTTATATAATATACTATTGCAGCATGGAACTTTCTTACAAAAAAGTGGGTAGAATCATAAAGCACCGGTCGTTCATTTCTATTAGGGTTTGCTCCCGGGAAATACCGGTACCGAAAGTACCGGGAATTCCCGGGATTTTTGGCCAAGCAAAGAACCGGGAAATCAACTTGAAAAATCCCGGTACTTTCGGTACTTTCGGGAAATATTTTTAGTGACATTTTTTGCTACAAAATGTATTTATTTCTGTTTATATTATTTAAACAGTTAAAAATAGGCGTAGGTACAGTAACACGCGCTTAATCACTGTTTAATAGCGTGTGGCAGTGGCAGCCTGACAGCAGTAGCCACCGCGATACCCTAGCTAGCCCCACTAGCCAGTTCAGTCGTCGAGTTTTGTGTTTTTAGTGCAGGTTTGTTATATTAATTTGTGTATTTATTTTTTCTCTCTCAATCTCCTTTGACTCATTTCTCTGGGTGTTATAAAACTGTGATGTGAATCGCGAATCTTGCGATAGACTCAAAAACTACTAAACGGATATTTAATGCGTTTTTCACCTATGTATGAATAGAGTGATTCTTGAGGAATGTTTAAGGTTTTCTTATTATAAATTGATTATTAAAACATGAGTGTGTGCTATATGTGCTATATGCATATATGTGCTAAAAGTCGGTAAAAATCACGCTGCTTAAGAGCTTCAATCAAAAACCCTGCCCGTACGTACCGATCGACTTATAACAAAATAATTTATGGTGGAATTGTCGCTCTGATACATAAATGTAGGTCTAGAAAAAAAAGGCGGCAATGGCTTATGTCTATCTTTTAATGATAATAAATGCTATAAACATGCTTAACTTTAAAAACATGTTTACATATAATGTGATATTACGGTATTCCACAGAAATTTCCAGAAAAGGACTTATTTTCTCGAGAACGATCCCTCTGACTAGCAAAAAAATAGTGCACCATCTCAAATGTTTTGTTTCCTTTAGTTTACATTATTTGATTCAAATGACATGTTTGGGGAATTTTGTGAGGTTTTACTGCCGGTCTACAGAGTGGGGCCTGTAACAAAGGCGAAGAATTGAACTCTAGGCTATTCTCCTTATACTGATCAACATTTGTTCGGCGACTTTTAAAAACAACTTGTATTTTGATTTTTATCACCCTTGAAAGTTTTTTCTAAGAGGTAATGTATTGCGAATTCTGTTAAGTCTAAAGTGTGACAGACAACGTCAATGACAACAATAATGGCGTACATTGAAGCTAATATTTATTTTGTATGAAATATAATAAAGACTTCATAATTTTTAAAAGTCACTGAACAAATGTTGATCAGTATAAGGAGAATAGCCTACAGTTCAATTCTTCGCCTTTGTTTCAGGCTCCACTCTGTATAATCAATTATTATATTTCTTTAATAGTATTTGTCTTATTTCTTTTACTAAGCGATTAAACATCTCCCAGTAATGGCAGATCGCTTAATCGGAGCAACGGTAACCTTTGGTGCTTATGGTTGCCAGATAGTCGGGTTTAGGCGGGTTCTTCACGATTTTTTGTTGTTGCACGGTATAATCTCACTATGAAAATAACTATGAAATAAAATACGGAACCCTAAAAAGGCAGATAAAATAATACGCCGAGCGAAGCCGGTGCGGTTCGGTTATGGTAATATAATAATAAAATATGTAAAATGCCAAAAAATATGTTGTTTTATTTGAAAAGAGCGAAAAAATTAGACCAGTCCCGAAAGTACCGAAAATCCCGGGAAATCCCGGTTCCATATTGCTTCGGTACCGAAAATCCCGGTTCTTTAAAACAGTACCGGTACTGCAATCCCTAATTTCTATAGTGAGAACCCCGAAAGACGAATAATGATCGCTAGCGAGGCATAATATATCTCATTATTCAAGACGAACGAGCGTAAATTAAAAGGGAAGAAAGAATTGACGGATGAAATTGAAAAATTTCATAATTCCGAAACGTTATAAGCCACTTTTTTAAATAAAAACACGAATAACTCTGGTTTGACCAGAAAAAAATAAAATTGTGCTAGAATATTGATATTTTATAGAATGGTTTGTTTACATTGTTGACAATTTCTATTGACGGCGACTTTACTAAAACTAACACAACAACACTACATAAGCACAACACAACTAAACAAGTCTGTCAGTAAATAAGAACAAAGAAAACTGTATGCATCCTTTTCTTTAGGGTGCTGGAGAAAAGGATACCTATAGTTTTCTTAGTTCTTATTTACTGACAGACTTGTTTGACAGAGTATACTTACATCAAAGAACGAGCGGTCGTCGCATTTCTTGGGCGGGCCGGGCGCGGGCGGGGCCTGCATCACCGTGATCACCTCGGCCAGGTCTGGAAACACATTACAGCGTTCATTGACGACCGGTCTGGCGCAGTCGGTAGTGAACCTGCCTGCTACGCCGCGGTCCCGAATTCGAATCCCGGTAAGGGCATTTATTTGTGTGATGAGCACAGATATTTGTTCCTGAGTCATGGATGTTTTCTATGTATATAAGTATTTATATATTATATATATCGTTGTCTGAGTACCCACAACACAAGCCTTCTTGAGCTTACCGTGGGCCTCAGTCAATCTGTGTAAGAATGTCCTATAATATTTATTTATTTATTTATTTATTTATTCATCTCGCCAAAACCGTAGCCTAATGACAGCGCCGGATTTAGACTTTTTTAAGGCCGGGCGAAAATTAAGAAATTACGAATTTTGCGCCCCTTGGAATAGACGAAGTTCGTATTTGGCGCCCCTGGACTTGACGCCCGGGGCATGGAGCGGGATCGCCCTCCCCCTAGATCTGGCCCTGTCAAATAACACTAGAACAGTCATACTGAGTCGCGGCCCTTTTTAATATCAACCTGTTTGTTATTTATTTAAACTAAATTGCACAAAAATGTACAAACGGCGGACTTAACGCCAAAAGGCATTCTCTACCAGTCAACCATAGGGCCAAACAGAGATTCAATACAAATGGTGCAGAGAGAAAACAAAAAGGTGATGTACTAAGAAGAAAAGCAAATTACATATATGTATAGACTACACATACTTTTACTTTTTGTTCCACTTATTTCAATTTTAACACTTTAATGTGATATTAAATAAAACCTTTCTATGTCTATGTCTATGTCATATAGTATTATTTGGCTGCGTAGGTGTGGGCATGCCTACAGTGCTGTGTAACATGTTTTGTGAGTAAGGTTGTTAAAACTAAACAGGAATGAGGGGTGGTGGGGTCGACATGTAATAATAATATATATGGAGTTGCAATCGTCCATAGGCCATAGCCTATGTAAGCAAGCAGGACCATAGTGCGTGCTTGCCATTAGGCAGAGTGTAGGTATGCTTGTTTTCCAGCGACGTTGTAAAGACAGACAGACGGACAGAGTCGCACCATAAGGGTTCCTTTTGTACCTTTTTGGTACGGAACCCTAAAAGAGTTAATACATCATCGAGGGTTTACTGGTGAAACCCGATAAGTTGAGAAAACTGGTTTTTGAAATTCGAACTATGTGCAATTTCCACAATGTTCCACAATCCACCAATTCCACAATCATCTCTGCTTTGCTCAAAGGTTGACTGGTAGAAAATATGTTCGCCTTTTGTATATTAAATTGTTCTTTTGTATTTAAATAAATAAATGTTGTTATTTAAAGAAAAAAATATATCACCAGGGGCCAATTTTTGAGTCTCACTTTCACTAAAATACCGGTTGAAAACGGTGAATTGCCTATTATTTTCAGTGACAATTTTCTGAATTCGAACGCCGTGAGACTTAAAAATCGGCCCCCAGTACCGTTTCACCAGTAAACCCTCGCAATATGACTTTTTTTACTCTGAGTATTCATATTGAAATGATTTTGGAAGTTTCGGAATTCGATATTGTAGGCAAAGTCCGAAATAATACGACTGAGAAAGACTATTCAATACACCTGTGACTTACCAATAAAGCCTTTGCAATGTGAGTCCTCCATCGCGTCGTAGTAGCGAAGCTGATGCTTAATGGAGTCTAACACAAACCACCTGCAATTTAAAAGAATACAATTTCAATCAGTAAGTGCCAGTGTATAGTAGGTAGGTAGACTAGGTACATTTTAGAAATTATAGTCATTGAGATACTACATATGGCATAAAATGGATAGGGTCGGTTTAACAATAAGAAAATTATTCATATGTTTTAGCTACACGCTTTTTTATATTTTCTATCGAACTTTAAGTATCAGATTTATTAGGTTTTATAGGCCTCAGATATTTAAAAAACTTGTCGTTTAAAAATACAGAAAGAAAAAATCTTCCACAAATAATTTCCTCTACATACAGAGTGGGGCCTGTAACAAAGGCGAAAAATTGAACTGTAGGCTATTCTCCTTATACTGATCAACATTTGTTCAGTGACTTTTAAAAATTATGAAGTCTTTAAATTTTTAATTTTTCATACAAAATAAATATTAGCTTCAATGTACGCCATTACTGTTGTCATTGACGTTGTCTGTCTTTAGACTTAACAGAATTCGCAATAGAAAAAACTTTCAAGGGTGATAAAAATCTAAATTTTTAAAAGTCGCCGAACAAATGTTGATCAGTATAAGGAGAATAGCCTACAGTTCAATTTTTCGCCTTTGTTACAGGCCCCACTCTGTATATAAATTTAATTTCAAGTTATTTGTTGAGATGAATTTGTTTCTCTTTAATAAATATATAGAAATCAATTAAATTATAAATACCGTTGTTTCCAGCCCTTGAGTAATGCTCCTCGCTTGTAAAGGTGCCCCTCATGCGTCCTGTTCTCAGCCACGTTGGACGAGAACTGCTCGTAGTACTGCTGGGAAGACGACTGCAGCGTGCCTACATCTGATAAGGAAGATTTATGATTATGTAAATATAAGTTTATGTACATAGAAGTCTACGTTCTAGAGTAAATTTCACTTATTGTAATAAAATGCATTAAAACAAACTTAAGATCGCAATTCGCTAAGCTAATGTAGATTCGCTAATATTGAAAAGGTTACAGAAGAAAAAAAAATGTAAAGGTATTGTGTGAAATTCTGGACGTCAGTACAGCTTTCTGAACTAATACCATCAGTTCATTTCACTAAGCTAACAAAGCACCAACTGGTTGAATATTGCTCGGAATAAAAAAATGGCTCTTCTTTACAAAACAGTTCCTTTTGTCGAATTCCCATCCCTATTATTAGTAACTCGCTAAAGATAGCTTTTTTTGTGAAACATCTCGTTCTTTAACCAACCAGCAAAATTCACGTAGCAAATGTTTGTCTCATACTTGCCAGGAGTTAGGGGTTTAAAGCCTGACCAGCCAGGCAAGCAAGGTCGCGCGATGATATAACATCGGACCGTCCCTTTCGCACTATTTGTAAGTGCGATAGGGACGGCCTGATGTTTAATCGTTTATACTTATACGCCTGAAGATCCGTTTCGTTTCGTTTCGTCCGAAAGTTTAAGGTAAGTTTGTATATATTATGACTTACTGTTGCCACCAGAGGCCCTCGGGTCCCTATCCCTTTCGGGTGGAGGTGGCGCCTTGTACCGCGTGCAGGGTGCGGTTAGTTGATCCGCACATCGCTCGTGGCAGCTCGCACCGCAGTCCATACAGCGCACGCCCGTCTAAATAAGAAACATGAGTTTAGTGGTAATCCTGGTCACGGCACCAAATTGAATTTTTTTACATATACACTACACCTACACCTACATAGGTCATCAACAACATTAAAATATTTACGAAAACCTTTGAAGGTCGCCGTGACAGTCGGGAAACAAGCCATTCCGCCCCTTTTAAGAATTTCCGTAGATGATCCGTTATCGAATTAACAGGTTACCGTGACGGGCCTCCACATCAGATCGCCGCAGCGGTCGCAGCGCTCGGACGCGACCCCGCATTAGTAACTCTCGTGTTCTACGCTCGTGCAGCGGGAGCATAGAGAAAGAGCACAGTAGTGTTACCTTGACGGGTCCCCACAGCAGATGGTCGCAGTGGTCGCAGCGCTGCGGCGCGGCGTGCGCGGCGGCGCCCCAGCGGTGCTGCGGCGCGGCCGCCGGCGCGCGCGCCAGCCGCCCGCGCACGAGTAACTCCAGCGTTCCACGCTTGTGCAGCATCAGCGTGCAGCGCCGCACCACGGACGATGACAGGGACGAAGACAGACGGACGAGTTGCGCTGTACAATTTGCAAGGTACTAACGCACCACAGACACCTATCAGGTTGTCTGGTAGAGATCGCTCTTTAGCATACCGCCTGTTGTCTGCCTCTATTTATAATCATTTGTTTTGTCTCCACTGTATCTTTTGCTGAGGTGTGCCAATAAGGAGTATTCTATCTATCTTCTATCTATCTATTGTACTATAAGGGTTGCTTTAAGGAACTGCCAATTTTATCACTAATCCACGTGGAAAAGCATGTTCACGCTTTAAAAATGTCAGTGTGATACACGATGTAATATCCAAAGCAGAAAGCGTCCAGGCAAGTATGGTCGCGCGATAAATGATAAAACATCTGGCCGTCCCTATCCGCGCTTACTAATAGTGCGATAGTGGCCTGATGTTTTTATCATTTTTGCCATGCCATGCTTGCTCTGCCAGAGATCGGTACAGAAGAAGATTAATGATTCCGATAAACGAGACGCTCTGCAGGTCCGACAACCTACACTAACACTGACACTATCCCTACTTCAAAATAGCACACAAATGGGCGAATTATTTTAGATCACGCGACATATAGGAATATAATGCTTAGTTGCTGCGGCCGACATCAGTTAAATAATTATTAGATTAGGTCTCGTCGATTCAGGTTCTTCTCTCACTCTCATTGAACTTATGCGTGAATGAGATGAACACGTTTGACAACTCGCATTACGTACCTGCAGCTCCAACGTGTTAGGCAGCTCGAGCTGGTCCCAGCGCACGCGCCACTTTTGTGGCAGGTGCCCTAACTCTAGCTCTAGCGAGCGGATCTTTTCTAAAAGCCCGGTGAAGGATGCTGGCATGGCACGAGGTATACTGTCGTATCTGAGGAAAAAAAGCATAATTTTAATAAATCATTACAAACTTCTAATCCAAACGGATATATCATCATTATACCTAGATATTTTTCTGACACGAACGAAGTGACACTAGTGACTTCCTGCCGATATTTAGTTCATCGATAACATACATTATAATTTGTCATTAATTAATTATTATAGTTATGTCTTTAATTAATCTTGAGTAGTTTCATGTGTTCTGCCTACCCCGTTTAGGGAATATAGGCTTGAATTCATGTGTATATAACATTTATGTTTTATACAAATGTCACATATTTGAAAATATATGGAGAATAATAATAAAACGAACCATATTTTTATAGTTTACATAATTTCTTACATGATTATTCATGATTTTAGAGATTATTATTAGGGATAATTAATAACCTTATGTAAGGCTATTTATCGATAAAAGGATTGTCGATGTTTTTATTTTGCCAAGCACTAACAACTTGACGTTCGTGCCAAAAAAATATCGAAGTATAATCATCATATAATTGTAGCAGAAACGAGTAGTGACCACGTAGGTATTATGTATCCAAAAATATCATGAATAGAATCAGTTTAAGTTGTAAGACGTGAGCTATACTTCCTCGTGTACACGTCAATTCAAAAGAGATGGCATGAATAGAACGAATGGTGAATGAAAATATAATAGTGGCTCTCGACAGCTACTTGACTGTATACCGAATATTACCGATGCCGGTGTCACTCACACAATAAAAATTTCGTTCATTCCATTCGTGCCAGCTTTCCTGAATCAATCTGTAGTAATGAATCTGTAGACCGTATTGCCACAGTATAATAAAGAGTACTATCGTACAGTATGGCCACTCCCGCTCCCCGCTGAAAGTGCCGCCCACCCCCTCTCGGTTACCTCACAGTTAACGCCTGTCAAAAACGCGAACAGTCGATCTGTCATATTTTACTCATACAATAGATCAAGAGCCCAGGCCCGCCAGACCTTCCTCAAATTCTCAAGGATGAAACTTTGGGACAATGTAGAGTTCACATAGGCGTTTAATGTGTGCATATTTTCTAGTTCGGCCCATCGGCCAATTTTTTGCTATCAAGTGATGAAGGTGAAAAAAAAAAGTGCTTACTTTCCTTAAATTCTCAAGGCTGATTTTTATATATGTGTTAGAGCACGTTGTTAGAAATTGGTTATCATTAATGCCAGACCGTTTCCGCCGGCCATAACTTTTACCAGACGCGACAAAGTTGGCAACAAACGACTCTAACTTACCTCATTTTCTCAAGCCTGATTTTGATATATGATACGCAGGGACCTATAACTAGACCGTTTGTAAGCAGCCAGACCAATCGGATGGACCCAACCATCCGCCAGACCGACTTAAAGTTTCGATATGAGCATTAGTAGAATTGAAATATTCCGGGTCTATAAAAGCTAAAAACTTGAATTTTCTACATTAAGCTACGTGTATATTGTATACTTGACGTAATAAGCGACTTTCAAAAATTTTACTTCTAAGGAAATAAAAAAATTAAAGTTTATATGTGGTGCAAGATTAATTTTAAGCTCGTCGTTTTTTGCCAACTTTGTCGCGTCTGGTAAAAGTTATATTTATAATAAAATACACATGTACTTACGCAGTGTAAATAAAATTCATAGCTTAAAATTAATCTTGCACCACATATAAACTTTCATTTTTTTATTTCCTTAGAAGTAAAATTTTTGAAAGTCGCTTATTACGTCAAGTATACAATATACACGTAGCTTAATGTAGAAAATTCAAGTTTTTAGCTTTTATAGACCCGGAATATTTCAATTCTACTAATGCTCATATCGAAACTTTAAGTCGGTCTGGCGGATGGTTGGGTCCATCCGATTGGTCTGGCTGCTTACAAACGGTCTAGTTATAGGTCCCTGCGTATCATATATCAAATCAGGCTTGAGAAAATGAGGTAAGTTAGAGTCGTTTTTTGCCAACTTTGTCGCGTCTGGTAAAAGTTGTGGCCGGCGGAAACGGTCTGGCATTGATGATAACCAATTTCTAACAACGTGCTCTAACACACATATAAAAATCAGCCTTGAGAATTTAAGGAAAGTAAGCACTTTTTTTTTTCACCTTCATCACTTGATAGCAAAAAATTGGCCGATGGGCCGAACTAGAAAATATGCACACATTAACCGCCGATATGAACTCTACATTGTCCCAAAGTTTCATCCTTGAGAATTTGATGAAGGTCTGGCGGGCCTGGGCTCTGGGTCTACAAGCATGGTACGCGTTCACCTACACGAGATTAGACTGTGCTAAGAACGCGCCTCTTTCACATAATTTGATCGCCAGTGTCCGAGGTGTGGTATTGCCATGATGTGAAATTATTACCAAGTATGCACAGCAATCATATATTAAACGCGCATGCAGGTCGTACAATGAAAACTGTATGAACACTGATATTTTTGGCAGTTCGTTAGGAATATTTAAGAAAAGTGTTTCTTCTTTACTGAGTTAGAGTTTTTAAAGTTTATGGTCAGGTATGGTATTCTCGGTCTTATCTTATTTTTGTATTAGATTTTTTGCAGTTGTCATGTGACTAATATTCATAGTATTAAGCTTATAAAAAAGTATATTTACATATATGAAACTATAGGTCTATTGTATAAGAAATTCTAGCTTTTAGCATATTTACATACATGTTTTATAAGACTGTTTGTTTCTCAATAAAAAAAAATTCAGAGTTACCCGGCGGTGACGGTGCGCCGAGCGCGCGGCTCCCGCTCGTCATCAGGCGACTGCGCCTCCAAGTCGTACGGCGCACCGTGCGCTAGTTCCTCGTGAGTATAGTAGTCCCACACTTCCAGACTGCATACGGAAGACATCGGTCGCAGTACCTGCGAAAGTATTAAAACGTTTAAGTCTTGAAAACCGATTTGACAAAACTAATAAGAGACTAGTTAAAGTGTTATAAATGAAATAGTTACTTATTTCAAAATAGACTGGCGCCATCAATCCGTACAATAGGCTACTAGACTCGTATCGAATTTAGCACATCAAGTTATTGATTTCTGTAGTATTTGACTTTTGAATATTTATAGCTTGCGGGGATTAAAAGTGCGTGATGACTGCGTATTTTTAATTAAAGATGTGTGTATGTTTTTTTTTTTAATTATGGACTCCGAAAACGGTGTTGGCCAATGGAGTGACGTCACATAATTCAAATCAACTATGGAAATTAGAGGTACTAATCTAATCTCCATAGAAGCAACCTCTATTGTATTAAATTTAATTCATAGTCGTTGCTCGGCCGTGACATTGTCAAATATTTTTTCTAAATCGACTTACGTCACGTCATAGATATTCTATAGATTAATATGGCTGAATGTTATTTTTGCCTGATCACGTAAAAGTAAACTTTAAATTATTTTTTTGCGGGTTTTTAAGTCGTAAAAAATATGGTACTATTTTTTTCGTGTAATTAGACAGTAATTAATAATATAAGACATACTTTGAAAAAGGGTCAAGTAGCCTATTCCAACCGACGTAGCACTCTGATAGAAGTAGCCGGAACGGAAACGGATGACTTTTGCACTTACATTTTACCACAGAATATATAATAGTACAAGTACAGAAAGCTCACTCCTTTGATGTTTACAAAATGGCGCCATTCTAAATTCTTACCTCAATTAACAAACGGACCGCACGCGAGCAGCCGACATTGAATTTTATTGCGCCGCGCGAAGGTCGTCAACACTGAATGGGCCGCGAACTCGCGGCCGCCGACATGTACTTGTAGCGCGGCGATAGACTCGCGGAGTGAGTCGCCCCTGACTTTACTAAAGAATGGATCTGTCTCTACTAACCAGCCAGATTCGAGCGACTAAAACGTTTTGTAATTTGGTCACGAAACCAAACTGAAACGTTCTCACCGAAGAAGAAAAAAATGTTAGATATTTAACACGGATTTAAACACGATTTTTACACATATTTAAAATTGCAAACGGGACTTAATCGCGTATTTACTATGTTTTAAACACTAACCTCCGACGTTTCAAGGACGGCATTGTCCCCATAGTAAATACGCGATTAAGTCCCGTTTGCAATTTTAAATATGTTAGATATTTAGTTACCGGGTTATCAAGGTCTGGCGTGTAGAGGAAGTTGTACAGAATAGGAGACTTCTGGTGCAGCTTATCGATGTAGTCGAACAGCGACTGGCCGTGCTGCGCGCGGTACACGTCCTCCTCTGATCCGGTCACGCCAGTCTCAACGCCCTGCGAACACATGTTTATTATAGTAAGTTTAACACACATGGATGCAATGAAAAGCAGTAAGTACAAATTATATCCAACCGATTGCTGACTCTAATTTAGGATAGGGGCTCATCCATTAATTACGTCACACCAATTTCATGATTTTTTGACCCCTCCTTCCCACCTTGTCACAAGTTGTCACACTAAACTACACCCTCCCCCCTAGTGTGACGTCACATTCAGATTCTTAAATTAGGAAGGTAAAAATCACAAGTAATAGGTATTGAGATTGAGATTCACGGACACATGAATTGCATACCAAAGTACGTAATTTTTAAGTAATTTGAGCTGTTCAATATCTCGATTGGTGTTTGTTGGTGAAAAGTATACGGTCAACATTGAAATTGAACACAAACAATTGAAATTGAATTTGATTTAACTTTTATTTTACAATTTTTTTGTATGTGATCCACTAACATGGACCTCCTCGCTCCCCCCTGTCACAACATGTCCCTTTTTGTGGATCCCCTCCCTCCGTCTAAGTATGTGTGATGTAATTAATGGATGAGCCCTAGTTACCAATCGGTTCCCGATGTCCTGCCGGCGTTCGTCCACCAGCCCTAACTCGGCGCGGGACGCCTCGTTGTCGAGCAGGAACGTCCGGAAGCGACACGACGTGCTGTGGTACGCGACGAGGCGCGTGTAGTAGTCGTTGAACTCGAAGGCTAGCGGGAACTGCTTCTGGAGCTGTGATTTGGGATTAGTATTATGATTTTGTTTATATTTAGTTAAATACACTTTTTAATTTCTTTTTTTTTCTTTTTTTACAATAAAGAGTTACTACTACTACTAAATACCTTAAGATACAGACTATAGAATAGAGATGGGCCGAATATGGACTTTGCCGGATACGAATGTTCGGCCGAACATTCGGTTCAGCTGTTATCGAACCGAACATTGGACTAATATTCGGTTCCGCCATATTTTAAATCCTGGCTTAGAGTTAAGCACTTTTCAATGATTGGTAATGGGTACTAAGGCTGTACCGAAAATTCGGCCCATCTCTACATAGAACAGTGCACCGGGGCAAGACATTAAGCAACCCAAGCCAACTCAGCTGCTGCTCAGTGCAACGCTAACGCAACGTCAATTTCATTTCACGAAAATGGTACACTAACATGAAGCTGAAATCGTAACTCTTCGCCTTCGGTAGCAAATATACTCTGTCAAACAAGTTTGTCAGTAAATAAGAACAAAGAAAACTAAATCATCCTTTTCTTTAGGGTGCTAGAAAAAAGGATACCTATAGTTTTCTCACTCGTTTGACAGAGTATAGATATATGTTGGATTAGGTTAAGATGTCTCAGGTAAGCTGATATAGGCAATTTGGCAAAACATAAAGAGCGTCAAAGTCCAACTTTTGTAGCTTCTGTAATCCTTACATAGTACTATGAAGAAATCTTTGGAAAGTTTTTTTTCTATCGAGGGAAAAAAGACTAACCTGATGCACAGCGTCAAGGAACATAAGAAAGGTTGGCGTGTAACCCTGTTGAGGAGTGGGCCCAATGTTGAGTCGCTGCTGGAACTTGTGTCCCAGGGCCAGCCACTCCTTCTCCACGAGGGTTCGGAAGCCTTCTATCGTCCGATAGTACGGGTCTAGGCAGATTTGCGCCAGGGATGATACCTGCAAATAATGTCATATTGTGAAGTCCATTGAAGTGAACTCTGTGTCGACTTGGCAACAACGAAGTGAGCCAGTGCTGCAACACAGATCATATTTGTGTCGGTTAACTTCAAAACTGGGTCTGTGGGTCAATCCATTCTGCTATAAGGTTGATTATCTTTCAGATCATATTGTATTTTTTATATATTCAACCTAAAAGCAGAATGGATTTACCCAGGTTTGAAGTTAAGCGACACATTTCATAGTTTAAGAACTTCATATTCAGCTACTTACCAACTCTGACTGCGCTGCGTCGCATCTATCAGCATCGATCCGCATTTGTGTCGCTTAACTTCAAACCTGGGTAAATCCATTCTGCTTTAAGGTTGAATATATAAAAAATATAATATGATCTGAAAGATAATCAACCTTATAGCAGAATGGTTTTACCCAGTTTAGAAGTTAAGCGACACATTTTATGTATGAGAAATCGCTCGTTAGTACGAAGACGCTTACAAACGCAAATGTACAAAATTCCTCATACACAAAAGCTCGATGATGACAAATGTGACCACCCTAAATGAGGTTATTATATCGGTCTCTTTGAATTGATATTCGCCGTTAGAGGCGCTAGTGTAGATGGTGGTCTCGAAATGTCAATGTCTGAAATACTCGTGTGCGGGTGGGGAGATGAGTCCCTACTAGCTAGCCTAAAAAACCGGTAACCCTCATTTGTGTAGGTACCTGCGCCACTACATCCCATCCATCTTCTAGCGATAGCAGCACAGAAGAACCTTGCAGATCTAGTAGATCCACTACGCAGCCGGCTAGTTGGAAAAGCTGTCGCAACTGCCAAAGCCAGCCTGATTCTTCCACCAATCTGAGAACAAAATAATAATGTTATCATGCTATTTAAGTCAGCTGATATTTGACAAGCTAATAGGCTAGTATCCTACTATTCAAACCAGCTTCTTTTTAAGAACTGTCAAAACGATTTGCTAATATAGAATTACTATGAAATACTGAGGAGTGACATCACGGTCAATTCATTTACTTTATATCTTTATGACTTATTAAATAGAAATTATGTTTAAACTACAGTCCATTTTTTAGGGTTCCGTAGTCAACTAGGAACCCTTATAGTTTCGCCATGTCTGTCTGTCCGTCCGTCCGTCCGCGGATAATCTCAGTAACCGTTAGCACTAGAAAGCTGAAATTTGGTACCAATATGTATATCAATCACGCCAACAAAGTGCAAAAATAAAAAATGGAAAAAAATGTTTTATTAGGGTACCCCCCTACATGTAAAGTGGGGGCTGATATTTTTTTTCATTTCAACCCCAACGTGTGATATATTGTTGGATAGGTATTTAAAAATTAATAAGGGTTTACTAAGATCGTTTTTTGATAATATTTATATTTTCGGAAATAATCGCTCCTAAAGGAAAAAAAAGTGCGTCCCCCCCCTCTAACTTTTGAATTATATGTTTAAAAAATATAAAAAAAAATCACAAAAGTAGAACTTTATAAAGACTTTCTAGGAAAATTGTTTTGAACTTGATAGGTTCAGTAGTTTTTGAGAAAAATACGAAAAACTACGGGACCCTACACTGAGGGTGGCCCGACACGCTCTTGGCCGGTTTTTTCTAATTATGTAGTGCTTTATTTCGTGCACTGCATAAAATATTTTATTTTTAAAAACTAGCCTACTCAGTTAAGATTTCTCTAGACTTGTGACGCTCGTAATGCAGCAAGTGAGCGGTTCTTTCACGCCAGAAGGTCTGTTTGTATAGAGAGTGTCTAAAATTCAGTGGATTAACAATACCTGCACAAGCTGTAGATGTCGATGATCTTTTTGAAGAATTATTTAAGCGACCGAAAAGGGTATAAGTAGAAGCTAGGATCATTAGGAGAAGTCTTTTAAAGGCGTGCCAACCGGCGCGCCCACCAGTATACTCCGACTGTCGCCATGGTAACCCCTTCTTTCTCAGCAGGCGCAGAGGGCACGGCTGCCCGCAGCGGCTACTAAACTCCACCGACTGTTGCCACGGTAACTCCTCCTCGGTCACAATGTAGAGAAGCCTAAGTACCTGTAGAAGCCAGGATCGTTAGGCGCAGCAGGCGCGGAAGGCGCGGCGGCCCGCAGCAGTTTCTTGAAGGCGTGCCGCGCGGCGCGCCCGTCCGGGTACTCCGCCGGCACCGGCTCGCAGCCGCTCACTGTGGCTATGCTGAGACCCTTCTCTGTTACGATGTAGAGGGACGCGCGTCGCACACCGCTCGTGCCGTCACCGGAAACTGTGAAACGGACATCGTCAACAACTAACCCTCAATCTAGTCAAATTATTAACACGGATAGTCGTGAGTTGAGACTTGGGCGAACAATAGTATGGATAATGCTGGTTTAGAAAAAAATACAAGAGGGCCAAAGAGCATTTTGAACAACTCTAGCCAAAGGTCCCACTTTGCATTTACCATAAGCGTCAAATGGCAAGGCACAAAGTGAGTTTTTCTGCTTGGAAACAAAAATTACATACTCAAGTCCTCTATTAAAGACCCATTATCATTATTCGCTTGCCTTTATCCCAATTAATTAGGGTCGGCGCAGCATGTCTCCTTTTATACCTCTCTATCGTACGTCATCTCATCATTGGCCCATATTGTTAGCATGATATGTGTTAAAATGTCAAATATTAATATTAACGCCATCTAGCCGAGCGTTCCCCAAAGGTGTAACGCCATCTAGGCCACCGTACCTTTTTTTCTAGGGCTAGGGGCTTTGAGGTACGTTTTTTTTCTTAGACTTTATCCATATATACGGAGTTACATATGTCTTTGAAAATAAGAATAACCATACCCGAGTCGACATCGGCAGCAGAAAGCCGCTGCCGCTGGTACAGGTCGAGGCTGGACGGCTGGCGGCCCTTCAGCGAGCCCCAGCGGCCGAAGTGCCGCGCCCCGCCCTGCGCCGCCAGACCCTCGCGTCGCCGCTCTGCATAATGAACAATTTCACTTTACTCAAATAAGCCCCAAAACTGGGAAAAAAAAAACTTTTTCTTTTTCTTCTTCAGGCCTTAGTCCCATGTCTATTTGGGGTCGGCTCTCCTAGTCCTCAGTCTCCAGAGTGGTCTTTTCTGGGTCGTCTCTGTGTTCGTGATGGAATTCTTTAGGTCTTTCTTTATGACAGACATCCATGTAGTTCGAGAGAAAAATAGAAAAAAAAATATTGGCCTGTTGTCCCATTGGTAGGCCAAGACCTTCCTTGCTTTTTCATATGTCTCAATCTGTTTATGGCAATAATTAACCAATCTATCGAAAGACGTCGAAATCGTGCCGCAACCTCCTTTGATGTAGGAGATTCGAACATGTCCGCAGATTAACAAAATAGGCTAGTTTCCTACTAGTCAAATCAGCTTCTTTTTAAGAACTGTCAAAACGATTTCCTATTACGGAATTGCTATGAAATACTGAGGAGTGACGTCACGGCCAATTCATTTACTTTGTATCTTTCTGCTTCACTTATTAAACAGAAATTATGTTTAAAAGTAACTACTATCCATATTTTTGTTTTAATTATGTGGTGCTTTGTTTCGTGCACTGAATACAATATTTTAAGTATAGGAAACTAGCCTATTACGTATACTTTGTAAACGTTTCCTAAACATTCACTACTTTATGAGTGAGTGTTTTGATTAAGGTATATCCACTTGTGTTAACTATTGATTACGTGGACAAAAAACATAATTTCGCACACAATTACGCGCATACACTTACCCCATAGTGCCGGGTTTGTTAAGCAGTGGTGTGTGCGTGGGTTCCTCCGTGAGTAACAACGAGTCTAAACTCAAACTTGAGTCTTCGAGCTCGCCGCGCGACGCTGGTGTACAGGCTACCAGCGTTGCTAAATACCGTTCCTGAAACCAAATGTAGAAAGTTTAGGATCTTACTAATTTTACACTTTGACAAAAGTGTGTCATGTAATGTATTCGCTCTCGAGCGTATTGTTTTCCTCCTCAGAGCCATGACATGAGCAAATTTGTTTCCTTATGGATCCAACCAACCAACAAAACCAACGCCGTTCACGCTATTCATATCAGCTGCTACGCTTACTGAATACTATTTAAGCCTCACATCTTCATTTCTACTTTTTGCTTTGTATTTTCCATATGTGTTATTGTGTATTGATTGATAAATAAGGTACAGCGAGGCAAATCTCGACTGGGGGGCAATTGTAAAAGATCCATTTTGTCCATGTTTTACAATGTTTGCATTATTAAATACAGTGTCCATCGGTTATATATGGTAGGCATGTTCAGTGGATACATGTAGAACTCAACATCATACTGTAATCATGGAAAAAATTGACTAGTTACAATTGCCCCCCAGTCGAGATTTGCCCCGCTGTACCTTAGATAGATAACCGTTTGCTTGTCACAATACACAGAATACACATAAGAAATAAGTTACAAAAAATAATTAAAATACATAATAAGTAAATTGGAAAACAGGAAATTGTACAGATTTTTTACAATAGTTTATACTGTGCGCGTCGCAAAAGACAAAATTGTCTTGTGTGAAAAAGTGTATTTCCTGGATTAAGATTTCTATTCTATTATTGTTTATGTTTTTGTAGTGTAAAGCATTCTTACGAGGAACAATTTCAAAAAGAACTTTGTTATTCGTCGGCTTCAAGTCAGTGACTGGCAAGAGGCTGCGCAGGATCGGGACAGGTGGCGATCTCTCGTTTCGGAGGCCAAGATTCACTTTGGATCACTGAGCCAAAATAGTTAGTTAGTTAGTTATTCAAATGCGTTGGTCGGTTGATTGCTCTATTCTAGTATTTTCATAAGAAACCAGGCAGGCAAGTTGCATGGTCGCGCGTAAATGATAAAACATCAGGCCGTCTCTATCGCACTTACAAATAGTGGGTTACTTCCTTATCACGGAACAATAAGACAAGTTATATTTATTTAGTGTGACGTTACCTGTTCTAAGCTAGAGGTGGTTTCAGTGCCGCTCTGCGCCGCGGCTTGCGTCTGGTGGCTGCCTTTCAGCATGCCCATGACTCCTTTGTGGTGCGGCGCCGCTGATCTGTTGGACAATAGTTATTTGTTTTGTTATACAAAGGGGCAAAGTTGTATTTTAACGCCGAGTGTGGAATTGAAAAACGAGCAAGTGAAAGGATTCTATAGTTGAACCACGAGCGAAGCGAGTGGTTCGAGAATAGAATCCTGAACTTGCGAGTTTTTTAACACACGAGAAGTAAAATACATTTGCACCCGAGTGTAACACAAAACTTTTCCCCTCACTATAGCGAGGAAACTACAACGCAAAAAATGCGTTTATCACTGCTTCCAGTAGTTCCACAGGTGGTAAATCATCTTTATTACTAGATTCACCTACTTTTATCAATTTTAAAGCAGTTAATTTGACTTTATTCAAGGTCTAATTACTTTACTCACTAGTGGATAAAATGCGTTTTTACCTCCGAGCTAGTGAGGGTAAAATTCATTTATCAAATCTGTGCTATAACGTAGTAGTAAAAAAGGCGGTAGAAGGTTAGTATGGAGCTACCGCAATTTTCGAATTTTTACGTTAGCGAAGTCGCGGGGAAAAGCTACTTTCCTTTTTTTTTTTTTTAAATAGCCTATAGTGTGTTGGGCAAAGCCTCCCCTGTTTTCTGACTCGTCACGGCTCCGTGCATGCTCTCGCCAGCCGCCACAAAATGAGTCCAGGTCTTTCTTTGGTCTACCTAGGCCTCTGGTACTTTCCTTTAACTAAAATAAATAAATACCTGGGGAACACCTTACACAGATCAACCTAGCCCCAAACTAAGCAAAGCTTGTACTGTGGGTGCTAGGCGACGTTAAACATACTTGTATAGTTAAATACATACTTAGAAAACAATCCATATCCATATATACATAGAAAACAATCCATGACTCAGGAACAAATATCTGTGTTCATCACACAAATAAATGCACTTACCGGGATTCGAACCCAGGACCGCGGCGTAGCAGGCAGGGTCACTACCGACTACGCCAGACCAGTCGTCGACCATATGTGTACCGTATGTGTATGTGGAACTCTGCCTGTATTACAAGTGGCGCTACTGTCAAACCAAATGATTTTGAAAGTGTAATGTCAGTTATAGATACTTCGAGTATAAGTTAGCTATGGATTTTCGTTTGAGATAGCCATTTGTACTTATGTGTATGTGGAACTGTAGGAGTAAGAACGCGTTTAGTATACCTGACTAGAAGTGCATGTGTCCTTGGATGTCGCCATGTCAGGCAAGGTAGTCGAGTTTGTCGGTAGCATCGCGCGACTCTTCGCAGGGATTCGTCGCCGACGCCTTCAGGTACGGGGAACACTGCTGGATAACTGGTGAAGTAATGTAGCGTTAACATTCATTCAGTCGGTCTACAGATACAGTTTACAGCAGATAAAATACCCCGCTTCCTGCATAGAAGCTTGTTTGCAAAGGTTCTAAGCCAATATTGTTGTTAACTGTAGTCATAAACAACATTTCATAAGTGGTTTTCCTCAACAAGCTATTTAAAAACAGTAGTGAGTAAAAATGGATTTTAAGAATTAAAAAACAAAATATATTAAGGCAATGGCCCAGTATAATAAAGAGTACTATCGTACAGTATGGCTACTCCGCTCCCCGCTGAAAGCGCCGCCCACCCCTTTTCGGTTACCTCACTGTTACCGCCTGTCAATAACGCGAACAGTCAACCTGTCATATCTCACTCATACAAGCATGGTACGCGTTCACCCACACGAGCTTAGAATGTGTGCTAGGAACGCACCTGTTTCATATATTTAATCGCCAGTGTCCGAGATGTGGCAACGGCAAAATAAGTGCAATGATTTACCCTTGCCCCAATGATAATCTTCAGATACTATACACATGGCTACACACCAACGGGCAATCGGACAAGTAGGGCCGACGACTCACAGCGTCCGCACATCACATGGCGACCCCGCCAGTTTGCCTTTGACACATACCTGCGGCAGAGCGTGTAGACGGCGTTGGTGTGCGTGAGGCGGAAGGGCGGCGCGGCGAGGCCGAGGCGCGCCCAGTCGCGCGCGTAGGCTCGCTCGCGCACGCGCTCCAGCGTGCGCGCCGCGGGCACCTCAGCGCCCTCTGCGCCGGCCAGCTCCAACTCCTCCACTGAGACCGACACTGATAAGTTGCATGCTTGTTTGTGAGTCATTTTTGGTAAGTATAGGGCTTGGATTTTGAATACTGAACTACGGTTTCATTGTAATCATTTTGTAAATGTTGTAAATTCCGATAAGAGTTGGATTTATAAAAATTAAAATTGGCAGTTGTCCAGTTTATCGTCAATTGCGAGAAACTCTAGCGAGAGAAATTTTCATTCAAAAACAAAACACCGGGGCCTGCAGTAGACAAGAGTACAATCGCTGACTCTATATCCCATCGTAGTTATATCTCTAACACTTCCGTATTGGTGCGTGTAGTTTATAGTTCGCCACGGAACGTCAATGATTATACTTTTGGCTACAAGTACAAGCCCAATACTGGAAGGATACGACCCGACGTACGTGAATTCTTATAAGCACGATATTTGTGTATAAATATCCATACAAATATTATAAATGGGAAATTATGTGTGTCTGTTTGACGGAGCGACGAATTGACGTGATATTTTAAGTGGAGATAGTTGAAGGGATGGAGAGTGACATAGGTTACCTTTTGTCACTTTGTAACCCCCCACTTCCCTAAAATAGGGGTGGGTTTGTGTGGAACATTCCGCAACTTTGGAATTTAAGACGAGCGAAACCGCGGACAATAGCTAATAATTTTATAATTAGATAAAGGTTCAATACTCACATGAGAGCGTATCAGCAGACAAGGACGACATGAGCGGCGGTGACGTCAGCGAGCGCGCAGACGCGGAAGGCAGCACGTACTTCTGTCGCTTGGACGGCTTTGGTTTGAGACCGGCCCGTCGCGCCGTCTTGAGCAGAGTCTTTTTTGCGAAGCCCCTGAAAAAAGAGTACAAAGAAATAAATCTAGGGCCAAGCGAAAATTTGGGTGATTTAGCGTCCCGCGCGTTAGAGTCGTTAACGGCCCGGCCACTACATTGGTCTAACGGCCCAGCCACGACATTGGTCTAAGCGCGACAACGGTGAGCGGCGGCCATACGTGCGAATGAAAAGTCCCATCGCTGTGTCTCGCTCCAATGTATGACCGCCGCTCACCGCTGTCGCGCTTAGACCAATGTCGTGGCATAAGCGCGACAGCGGTGAGCGGCAGTGTGTAAATCCCATCGCTGTGTCTTGCTCTAATGTATGGCCGCCGCTCAGCGCTGTCGCGCTTAGACCAATGTCGTGGCTGAGCCGTAACGGCCATGAATAAAATGAAACTTTGTGAAATGCCATGGAAACACGTAAAAACATTATTTTGTAAATTCGCCTCCCGTTTCATACCTACTGTCAAAAATTACGAACAAAAACAATCGTCAGCCGGCTGTATCGCGGCGGAAAGGCTGAAGATGTAACAAATATCGCGTAGTTGTGCTAGCAGAACACGTCTAGCTGTTGTGAGGTGTCAGCTGTGGATGTAACACTATCGGTACTTGAGGTTTGTAGCTTGGCACCGAGCCGGGCTCCAAGTCTCTCAGTCGTGCTAAGGCCTTCCAGAACACGTTCAGCTATTCAGAGCTGTCAAAAAGTAAAACCTGTGGATGTAACAGTATCCGTACTTGAGTGTGTGATGCTTGGGCACCGAGTCGGTCTCCAGGTTACTAGCGCCTTCCGGAACACATCTAGCTGTCCCTAGCTGTCAGTACAAGCTGTGTATGTGGAAATTCCTAAACGCAGGTTTAAAAAAACTGGATAACAAAATTCCAACACTAATAAAAAATGCCCCAAGCTACTTCGAAATTAAAAGGTTTTTTAGTCCAGAAGGCCTATTATTCCGTGACTGAATTCATGACTGAATAATATTAATTAAAAAAGAATTAAATTATTGATCGTTGTTTGATATTTACGTAATTAATTGTTTTTATTTTCTAATCTAGTATTTAAGAGTAATAATGATGACATAGTATATACTTACTACGTTTTGTCTTTGAGGAGCAGTGTGAGATACGAGATTTTTTAAAAGTAGTGACGATATGTAACGTTATCCTTACTTGAGTGTGTGGTGCTTGGGCACCGGGCCGGGCTGCGGCGGCATGGCGCGCGGCGCGAGTGCGAAGTGATGCGTCGCGTGCTGCGGGTGCCGCAGTCGCGCTAGCGCCTTCCGGAACACGTCTAGTTGTTCCGAGCTCACTTCCTCGTCTAGGACAACCTGTACATGCAAAATTAATGGTGAATACTGCTTCGAATCTGCGTTTAATCTATAATGATAGGTTTTAAAAACAGGCAGGGTCGCCATGTAATGGCGTAAAGACAAAATAAGTGATTATATTTGAACTATCTAGCACAATGCTAGGTCGCTCCGACCTACACAGGTACTGTAGATACTATATAGTATAAAATTGAATAGAAAACTATTTATTAACCGTCCTTCGCCTTTGTACTGTTCTTTACTGTAATTACTGTACAGATATACAGACTTTATTGGTAAATATAAAATATACATATTACACGTCATAGCCTTAAAACTAGTTCAAACAATTACACTAAATTCGTCCATTTTAAATGAATTAAAACAAATTTAGGACATTATACATTAGATTCACAGAACTAAATTATTTATAAATAAACTTGGGAAAAGTGTAGGTAGTTACTACAAAAACCTGATTATCAGACGGTGCTGGGTCAATTACTCACCGGAGCATTTATAAAGTCGGCGATACGATAGTATGCCTTATCTATAAGAAACGATTTAAGTTTCTTTTTGAATATGGCATCACTTGTCGAGTCTTTGATGGCATTAGGCACAGAATTGTATGCAATCGGTCCCATGACGTCAAGCGATAGTCGAGACTTCGCAAGTCGTTGCTTTGGGATTTGCAATCGTGGTCGTCTACGCGACTGAGTGCAGGATATTTTTGAGCTACATTTAAAGTTGATTATGTTGGACCTTACATACATGCACACAGTCAATATGTATACAGATGGCAACGTTAAAATTTCATATTTTTGAAACAACGACTGGGCAGGATGATCAAAATTTCCATCGATTATACGCAGGGCTCGTTTCTGTATTTTAAATGCTCTGTCGCGGTCTGCTGCTGTGCACCAGAGGTCCACACCCTGCGTGAGAATCGAGTGGAAATATCCATAATAGGCAGTTTTCATGTTGTCTATAGATAGACTGGGCGCCAACCTGGAGAGTGCAAAGCACGCTGCGGCCAGTTTATCACAAGTCGCCTGTATGTGTGGGGCCCACTTTAGGCCGGCGTCAATATGAAAGCCCAGGTACTTAGCCGTTTCGACTTGGGGAATTGGGACGTTATTTAATGAGATATTCAATCCCGGTTTATTTGTCTTTCTTAATTGGAAATGAACAATATTTGTTTTGTCTAAGTTTAAAACCATCCCATTGGCAGAAAACCATTTAACCAACTGATTAATGACATGACAAATTTTTGATTTTAAACCATAGTAATCATCTGCATTTACAATGACGCAGGTATCATCGGCAAACATAACATATTCCTGGCCCGGGCAAGCAGTGGTGATATCATTTACAAGGACCAGGAATAGGCTATTTCCACACACAGACCCCTGGGGCACGGCGCAGTTACCTATAGATTCCATGTCAGATTTCGAGTTTAGTACATACGTACATTGTTTCCGCTCATATAAAAACGATTTTATTATGTTAAGGAAGGTACCGGTGACTCCGTAGTGGGATAGTTTATTAAGGAGGAGCGAGTGGTCTATCATTTCGAAGGCGCGCGACAGGTCGCAGAAAATAGCAGCTACCTGTCGCGAGCCCTCGAGATTAGACATGCGCGAAACAGTGCTTCAAAATGTAATGCCATATCACATCACTTTTCCGAGAAAGTAACATCTCACTGTGATGTCACATCACACATCACTCGAAACGTTACCCGACCTTGAACAGCGCGCGAGATGGCACCATCACAGTCATCACAGATATCAACAAGGCTACGCATCTCATATCAGCGCGTAGTTCCATTACATGTTGCTTTTTGTCACCGCTACGTGAATTATGTATATTTTATAACATTTGCAAATGGTTACTTAATTTAATACTTATACAAATAATCGATCAGTCAGTTGCGGGACTTCGGACCGTCAACATCAGCTCCTGAGGATGCCTCGTAGAGAGGAGAAACACGTGTCGAGTTTTGTATTTTTGGTGGTGGGTTGTTATATTTATTTGCGTATTTATTTTTATTTTTGCGGTGGGAGGGTGGGAAAATTAATTGCATGTAAAAAATACGCAAGTAATTATAACAGGTTAGCACTGATTGACTTGCACGTTATCTATTCGCGGATTAGCAAAGGAAAGTTCTAGTTTACGATTAATACTTATACTTACTGGATCATACGATACCACTACCACACATGTACGTAATATACATCTAGATACATTATTAGCCGCGAAAATGAAAACTAAACATTTCACAACAATAATAGGTAATAATGTTTTGTTTTCGGCGCGCCCAATTTCACAGACAAAATTACTCTGTTTACCCGCATCCACAAAATGATTATAAGAAATGATAATAATAAAATAAGCTCTATGAGGACGCATTACAGTTTTAAATCTTTTGGACTGTTATAAAATCATATTCGCAAGCGAAATTTGCAACTACGTAAACGCGACCGCGTTCGGCTGAGTGGCGTGTTCCGAACTCTTCCGGAAATAGCCGAAAGCATCGTATGATATTTTGATGGTTAGAACGAGAGCGACCGAGCGCTTAGTGCGGCGCGCGTGAGCGCGAGAGCGGGATAAGAAATAAGAAAGTAATAAGTGTAATAAGTGATGCTTTCAAACATCTCAGTTGTTACACCATTACAGTTTTCACATGGGGCAGTTAACATTACGCGCACTGTTTTAGTAGTTCCCGACATTTGCGTTCGGGTGATACGTAATGCTAGAGGTGATGGTGGATTTCTCGGAGTGATACGTAATGCCATATTACGTGTTCAAGTGATATCACATTTGTGATATTACTTGCATTACTTACACATGTCTACTCGCCCCACCACTTCGCGCGCAGCATCAGTTGTCGATCGGCCCGGCTGATAGGCATACTGCTGACTGTTCAGTAATCTATTGCGACTAAAATGTTCCATAAGCCTATCACTAAGTAACCTTTCAAATACCTTGGAAATTACAGGGACCAGTGAGATTGGTCTGTAAGACTTAGGTAAGTGTACTTCACCCTTGCCCTTGTAAATTGGCATAACTTTTATTAATTTTAGAACGTCAGGGTATACACCTGTACTAACGCATTCATTAAATAGTGATAGAGTAGGAGGGATATAACGCAAGGAGGCAATAAGTCCAAAATATACGTTGACATGTCGTTTACGTCTTTAGATGTCTTACGTTTTATTTGTTTGAATACCTTTAACAATTCATTCACGGTGAACGGTATAAATATTAATGGTGTGGGAGTGTGGTCTAGGTAACTGTGCAGATATTTTAAAGCTGTACTGGTACATGGTCTCGCATTGTTTACGTTTGCATCGACGTAATACTTGTTTAACAAGGCGGCGGAGGCAGCGGCCCGCGCGTCCAGGCAGTCGCCCGCCGCCCTGGCAACAAGTATGTCGATCGCTCTGCTCTTGTTATTTGTACCTCTGCACGTTTCATTTGATACTATGCGCCATATGCTGCGCGACATATTGTGACCGCTGTTTGAGATTTGATTATTTATGTGATTCTTACGTACATTTTTTATAAGGGACCAGTATGAAAGTTCTAATGTGTGTAGATTCGAGCGCGTTACAGAATCATTTGGGTTTTTACTAAGTTTTATTTTAAGTTTTCTAATATTATTTTTCTGTTTTTTCACGGTGTCATTGACCCAGACATCGTCAGCGTTTTTAACAGGATGATACCTAACAGGAAAATGTACATCGAAATAATGTTTTAAGACATTGATAACAGATTTAGTTTTCTCATTAGGGCAGTTGTTTTTATTCAAGACTTCGTCCCAATTTTGGAAATTTAGACTACGAGTGAAGTCTTGCTTATTACAAAGTGAAAACTTTCTTTTCAAAACATGGCATTTAGATTGAAGATGTTGATTTACCTTAATACTAATAATCAAAGATAAATGATCAGATAGATGTAATTCCTTACAGTTTATTTTATTTATATCGGACTTAAATATATTCGAATAGGCGTGGTCGATACATTTTCTAGAGGTACTTGTTATCCTGGTCGGTTTATTTACAAGGTTTCTAAATCCATACGATTTAATTTTATCTACTAATTGATTTGTAGTATTACAATCTGCTAAAATGTCAATATTAATATCACCTAATATAATTACATTATTATTTTGAATGGGAATAAAATCTAACAATTCATTTAATTTATTTAAAAATAATGCGATGTCACCACTGGGGGGTCTATATACACACACTATAATTAGGTCAAGGCCGATGCACTCGACGGCGCACGCTTCGAACTGCATCTCGACGGACAGGTCGGCGACTTCCTTGCGGTCCACGGTCAGGATGTCGGCGCCGGCGAATATGCAGACTCCTCCACCCTTCCGCGAGGGTCGGCAGTAGTGAGCTCGAAGTTGGTAGTTGAGTATATTTACTGCGCTTATTTGATTTGGCTCGAGCCAGTGTTCCGACAGACACAAAACGTCCATTTCGTCTAGAAATTGGAGTTCGCTCTCTAATCTGTACGTTTTGTTTGCCAACCGGTTAATATTTAAATGGAGTACATTTACTAGTCCTTTTCTATTTTTTGTTTTGGTCGGGGGTGGTTCCGTCGGCGGGAGACCGGGTCTCCCTGGGGCGGAGAAAGGGCCGCCACTCGGAGATGCTGCTGTTTACAGGCCAGGCTGATTCCTTGAGAAAGTTTTCATATACAGATGTTGGAATACCTATTTTAAATGAATTATAGGTATCTCGTTTTGACTGTATCCTTTCCACTGTATAAGGGGCACCATGGTAAATGCTGTTTAAATGCTTTATTAGGCTATCAGGAGTTGTGTCGTTATTAAAATAGCATCCATGCAGATATTTGTATACTACAATACCTTTCACTGACGCATCAGTTGCAGATCCTTTTATTAATACGTTAGATTTTCGAAGTTTTCGACGGTTGTTGCGATTTATGACAAGTTTAAAATCGTCATCAGCTGATTCGTCGGAACGCGGCTGTTTACAGTCAGTGATTACTGTTGTAGTATCATTTTTATCAATAAATTGGTCCGGCAATTTATCTGTTGTTAATTTAGCATCATCATTGACGGTCGTCGTACTTTTTTAGCGGTCGTAGTTGGCTGCTTCACCGGCTGGTTATTACGCTTCGCTCTTATCGGCTTTTTTGCCTGCTCGGTGATTCTCTGTCTCGTTTGCGCAGCGGCTGGTCTCCGCGCTCGCGGAGGCGCATGTGTGGAGGCGGGAGCGGGACGGCTGATCGGAGTCGACACATTGTGCGGTGTTGTTGGAATAGATGCAACGATGGTTTCGGTGTTTGTAGACACTTTAGCGAATTTGTCGGTATCCTTCGAAAGCAGACTCGATTTAAGGTCACTTAATTCACTGTTTATAGCATCAATTTTTAAGAAAATATCACTAATTTTTTGTTCGAATGGCTTTAGTGCACTATTTATTATGTCTTTGAACTTTTCACTGTCCATTAGCGACATTTCACACGCGATTTGAGTTTCGGTTAACGTTAAGATGTTGTTCGTACCGCTCGCACGCCGCGATTGGCGTTTTTTGTTATTAATTGTATACTGTTTTTTGTTATTACTGTTTTTTGTTATTAATTGTATAATAAAGAGTTTACTACTACTACTACTATTATTAATATTATATTACACCAAATAGATGTCCCAACGACTACACTAAAAGAAGGATTTACAGTTTCTGATCGGTGGCGGGAAATCGTTCCAACGTTTCGTGGCAGCATATCGTCAGCTGCGTCGCTATTTATTACCATTCGTGATATTTGAAGAATGGGGTGTGTTTAAAACTCACCTTGATAAGCTGGAAGGTTGCAGAGCGCAGTTGGAGACCCTCTTGCGGCGAATGCTCTAAATGTGGTAGATAGTGCGTGCGGACTGCCTTTTCGCGTGTTAGTGCGCACAGAGGGAACGACCGGACGACCGTTTGTTCGCACGCTGCAAAAATACGAAAATAAGTAGAATGTTAAATATGTGATCAAGGATAGGATGGACGTTGGCATGAGTGTCACTTCGAATTATTTGTTAGATTTGGTGAAATAGTAATCTATATCTATAATAGGCTAGTATCCTAAAGTCAAATCAGCTTCTTTTTTAGAATTGTCAAAACGATTTGCTACTATAAAATTAATATGAAATCATGAGGAGTCATGACGAAATCATGGTCAATTCATTTACTTTTTATATTTCTCTTTGACTTATTAAATAGAAATTATGTTTAAAAATAACTACTGCCCAAATTTTTCTTTTAATTATTTTGTTCTTTATTTCGTGCACTGCATAAAACATTTTGATTGTAAGTACAGGAAACAAGCCTATTTAACGTTTTTGATTAACTCACCGAATGGGTCAAGAGGCGCGCCGCGGAACACGAGTCGATAGTTGGTAAGGAATAAGGCGCCCTCTGCCGGTAGGAGCGGTGCTGCACGGCCGTCTGCCGCCAGGCAGCAACGCAGGGCTTGTCCTGACACCGCCTCGCCTGGTACTAACCAGGGGGCGACTATTCGCGGCTGCAACACATACAACAGGTTTAAAGCAGTGATAGTTGAAGTATGTCAGGGTCGCCATGTGATGTCGAACATTATAGACAAAAAACTAGGCTCCAATATACGTAATAAATACGTTTAATAACACTTTTACAAGGACATATAGCTATGCAGCAAAGAGGATCGAGTATTATAGAGAGTTACTGGCAAAGTAAAATGTGTAATCACAGTTCATAATGCCATTAATTTTCCATTGACAATTATGATCCAACCTTATGTTTTAAAAGTAATCCTAAAGCCATCTGATACGTTGTGTAAAGTACCTTCGTGTCTGGCTTTGGGTCTTAGCCATATGATACTGAGTTACATACCTTCTGGACAGGTCCATTGGCAAGCCGTGATAGTTGTAGCGGCGGCATGTTGGACAGGTGGCAAGCGGCGGCTTTCTCTCGCCACAGCATCGAGGGTCTCCATATGCATATGAACGACACCGGGAATCATTTGATGGAGACACCGGACGTGGTCTGCGGTCACACCTCCTTCAGTGCACACCTAGGTCAATAATAAAAGTTTTAATAACTATCTAAGGAATTTATCTATATTAGTTGTGAGAAGACATAAAATAATAGATAATATTCACATTTACATTTTGCGAAAGCTTGCTTAAAAATCGATTTCTAAATTTTAGCCAATCATGAAGTCATGGACTGGACCAACATTATTAAAATATATAGTACATACAATCACGCCTGTATCCCATAAAGGGGTAGGCAGAACACATGAAACTACTAAAGCTTCAGTGCCACTCTTGGCAAATAAGGGGTTGAAAGAAAACGAAAACTGTGACATTGCAGTGACAGGTTGCCAGCCTCTCGCCTACGCCACAATTTTACCCGTATCCCATAGTCGCCTTAATATATAGTAATTTAAATAAAATAGTGCCTGAGTGAAATGATCGAGTTAGGTTGTCAAAGCGGAACCGACTAAGGCTTTAGGATACATAAACAAAAAATATTACCTTGTCTACGAATCTGGAAACCATCTTGATAACGTTATTTCCTGCTTCGCCAGGGTCAGCCTCTTCGAAGCCGGACTCTGCGTCAGCGCTATCCGATTCCGCCACACTGCCAAAAAAATCTATGTTACTCTGAAAACAATCGTCCATTTTAGTTTATGTTTATAGTCACTTTGATATCCCAAGATGTCGCTCTCACCTGTTAGTGATGCTATTGCTACTATTGCTGGATCTGTCGGCGTCGTCTTCTGTCTCATCGATGAGTCGACCGGCGCCCTCTAGTGGTAGAAGTAGGTACAGCATTCTATTGGAGTATATATATCTTGGCTGCATAGTATTTCTTTGTAGCAAGTTGTCTCGCTCTCACCTGTTAGTGATGCTATTGCTGGCTCTGTCTGCGTCGTCTCCTCTCGCGTCGGCGCGTCAACCAGCGCCCTCTAATGGTAGAAGCAGGTAGACCATTCTATTGACCTACATGTCTTGCCTGTATAGGATTTCTTTGTAGCATGTTTTCTCGCTCTCACCTGTTAGTGATGCTATTGCTAGCTCTGTCTGCGTCGTCTCCTCTGGCGTCGGCGCGTCGACCGGCGCCCTCTAGTGGTAGAAGTAAGTAAACCATTCTATTGGCGTAGTGTATTGCTTGGCTGTATAGTGTTGATTCTTCGCTCGCTATTATTTCTCGCTGCTTCTCTGTTGGTAGAATAAAAAAGACTATTTTAATATTGATGAAAGAAACGACAATAAAAATAAAAACGATTTCGGTTATTTATTAACCAAATTGTAGGCATCGCGAGTGGACGTGTCGCTAAATTAAATAAATAATATTAAATTACGTCATTTTCAAAACAAGCTTTATTCAAAGCTCACTAGATCTCAATATCGATAAAAACGTTTAAAATACGTTACAACGTTTTGAAGTAAAAGCAGTGCCAAGGACTTTGCTAATTACCTCGGGGAAACGAGACAGCTGCGATTTTTCAACTCTTTCGCACAAACACTACGCAAGGAGCGTGTACCGTACCGCCACTAACACCAACGACCTAAGGTAAATTATCGGCAAGCATGTCCGGAAACAGGTCTCCGCAGGAAGGTGTGGTACGTACCAGTGGATCGCAACCCGACTTGTCGAGCTTATCAAAGTTGGAAGAAAAAACGCTGCTGCGTAAGCGCAAATATCCAGAGACGGACTGTGAGTGTGTTAGGGAAATTGCAAATTTATCTTTAAAAATGGAGACTATGTTCAAAAATTTTTCCGATTCGCAAAGTAAATACTTCTCATCAGTGCATGAGGATATGGTGCAAATTAAATCTAAAATTGATAGTATCCAAGCCACCACCGACAATCTTGCATCTGAACACACTAAGATGATGATAGACTTGTCCAATATGAACGAAAAATTTCTCCAAGCTGAAGAAAAAATTAAAGTACTTGAAGACAAAGTAGACGCATTTCAGAAACAAACAAACGATACCACTCTCCAAACATCAATGGATGAACTCATTAACGAAATAGAAGAACGGTCTGAGAGGCAAAAAAATATTATTATAGTGGGTGTCGCTGAGGCCTCAGCTAATACTTTTGAGGAAAGGCTGGCGCAAGATCGAAACACAGTTGACACTATATTAAAATTAGTGCTCCAAACTGAAGATGCTCCACAACCGTTAAAAGTTCTTCGAATTGGTAAATATAAACCAGGCAAGAATCGTTCCCTTAAAGTGTGTTTTGACTCAAGTAGAACTGCGATAAACCTCCTGCGAAACCGTAATAACTACCAACATGACCAAGTAAAACTGTTTTCTGATCAAACACAAGCACAACAGACCCGCATGAAAGAATTGCGTCAGCAACTCTCTAGTAGAATAGAAAAGGGGGAAACAAACTTAACCATCAAGTATATTAGAGGGCATCCAAAGATAGTGTCTTTGCCAAAAAACGATGGCAACATGAGCGGGGAAACAAAAAGTACACCGACAACCCTACAAAACCTGAACCAAAACTAATATCGTACCAGATTCTAACATCTTACAATGACTTAAAACCTATGGAAGGGTCATTCAATTTTTTCTACGCCAACGTAAGAAGTTTAGTAAAGCATGGGAAACTAGACGAATTAAAATGTGTTATCAAATTACTTAGTATACAAATGCACCTAATATTGCTTACTGAAACATGGATAAAATCGGAGGAGGAAGCAGCTTTCCTAGATATTCCTAACTACCAACATTATTATAACTACAGAAATGACAAAAGAGGTGGCGGTGTATCTATCTTTATACATAAAAATATACAACACGATCTGGTCGGGGGGCAATACGTAAATGGAAACAATTACTTGTGGATACACACACATAAATTTAACCTACATATTGGACTGATTTATAAACCTGGTGACACCAACCTAAATACATTCATTGAAGACTTTGAAAGACAGCTACCACAAAGAAAATCAACTATAATCTTTGGTGATTTCAATATAAACTTACTAGAAGGTAACTCGGATTGTAAAATATACACTAACATGCTAAAGGAAAACGGATATAATATCCTAAATCAATTGGACAGACAATTCTCGACGCGATCAACATCAACGACTAACAGTATTTTGGATCATATATTATCAAACTTGAATGGTAAAAATATTCATATTGCACTGGCTGATTCATCAATATCGGACCACAAACAAATTATTCTTCAAATGAAAAATAACAAGATTAATACCCATGTTAAGACACAGTATGAGGCGATTAATTACGAGTTATTACGGGAATTATCTGAACAGGGCTTTGATACGGTCTCAGATTCTGATTTTGAAACTTTGCACGAGTCCGTAAGGAATATGATAAAAACTAGTACTGTCACGAAAACGAAAATCATGAACGCGCCAAAGAAAGACTGGATAAATAAAGAAATCATACATAAAATTAATGTAAGAAATGATCTCTGGCAACAATTAAAAATACAACCTGAAAACGACGAGTTACTATCGAAATACAAAAAGGAAAGAAATGAGACTACAATATTAATCAAGAAGTGCAAGAACAAATATTACTATGACTCTTTTTTAAAATGTAAGAACGATCCTAAACATATGTGGCAATTGATATCTACTCTGTCTAATAACAAAAGAAAAGTTGAAAGTATTCCATCAAAACTTACTACAACTACCGGAACAATCAGCAGCATAAAGGACATTTGTGAACATTTTAACACCTACTTTGCTACAATAGGGGCACAGCTAGTAGAAGAAATAAAAGCACAAGGCTATAGCTCAAACAATGATAACATGGTAAATGATAATACTGAAATTACTGACGAAATGTCGGAATTAGTGTCCTGCGATGAAGAAGAAGTATTAAGAATAATCAAAGACTTGGATTCGAACTGCAGTACTGGCATAGACAAAATTACAACAAAATCTGTTCAGTGTGTTGTACATAATATCGTGCCTAAATTAACCAAGTGCATTAATTACTGTTTAAAGAATGGCATTTTTCCAAACTCACTAAAGGTTGCTAAGGTTACGCCAATTTTCAAATCAGGAAACAAAACAGAACCAGGAAATTATAGACCGGTCTCCGTACTACCCATATTGTCAAAAATACTGGAGAAAATCATCTATTGTCGTTTGAATAGCTATCTAACAAAAAATAATTTCTTTTTTGAAAAACAATACGGGTTTCGTCCAGAATCTAGTACATTATCCTCAACGATAGATTTAATTAATAATATCAAAACAAACATAGACAACAGGAGAGTAGCCTTAGGAATTTTCATTGATATAAAAAAAGCATTTGACACTGTAAGCCACGAGCTACTATTAGAAAAACTTAAAAACGTAGGAATTACAGGTGCAGCACATGCAATGTTCGAATCATATTTAAAAAATCGTTCTCAAATTGTTAAAATAGGTAATGAACAGAGCTCTCCACAAAAAATAACTTGCGGTGTCCCCCAAGGCTCAATTCTTGGGCCTCTTTTATTTTTAATATATGTCAATAGCATTAGCGAAATACCATTGAGAGGAGAACTTAGTCTTTACGCAGATGACACATGTGTGTTTTATTTTGGGCAATCTATAGATGAAATAAAAACTATGGCACAAGTTGATCTAAATAAACTATACAACTGGTACCAAAATAACTTACTCACCATTAATGTAGAAAAGACCAGCTACATGATTTTTAAAGCTAAAAATAAAAAGGTCAACGATGATATACCGTTAACAATAAATAACATAAAAATAAAAAAATCTGAAGAAGAGAAGTATTTGGGTCTTATAATTGATAGTGAATTGACGTGGAAGCCTCACATTAATAAATTAAAAAATAAACTATCATCACTACGAGGGTGTCTCTTTAACACGGTGTATTGTTTTCCGCGGCAGGTAGTATACACAATATACAACTCTCTGGTGAAGTCTCACCTAAATTACCTAATAGAGATATGGGGAACTGCGAATAAGACCACGCTAAAAAGTTTACAGATAGCGCAAAATAAAATTATAAAAACACTTTTTCGATACGACTTTCTTACACCAAGCGCCAAAATTTATTGGGAAACCAAAATAATGAATCTTAATCAGCTTTATTTTAACAACATATATATACTTATAAAGAAAATAATAGATAAGAAAATTAAATCCCAACTAACTTTTAAAACCAAAACTGAATTAGGTTTACGACCTTTACGTAACTCTAATAGTCTAAGCCTCCAACCCACGCGTACTAAATTTGGACAAAGAAACATTGGATATGAAGGAGCACAGTTTTACAATAAAATACCAACAGAAATTAAAGAATGTAAAAACATTACCACGTTTAAAAGAAAATTAAAAGAATTTGTTATTAAAAACATTTGAATCCGGCCCCGGAACTTTTAGTCAGACGGCTCAAAGGTCTGTCGTCAAGTGATAAACAACATCGTCGCGCGTACTATTGTGAAATACAATATAGAATAACTAGCGTATTTTGTAGTCATATTGCATTCCCTACCCGCCGCTGGTCACTGGTTTTGTTCTGTTTTGTTTTGAATTAGTTATTTATGTAATTGTACTTAATGGCTAAGTTAACTAAAATTGTTTTATACCTAGTAAAAAATGACGCAAAATTTATGAAAGCACATGTACCTACTTAAACGTTATTAGCTAGCTAAAAACGTAAAAAGTAAATAAAGCTGGCATTGCTTGTACACAATTGTAATTGTTGAATTACAAGAAGACGCGTTGTACTATAATATATTTAATTTAAGTTTTAGTTAAGTAATTTTTTTAAAGCGAGTGTGCACTCGTTATACTTACTACCTAACATTTTATTTATGTTTTAGTTATATTTCTCTAAAGTGAAATGTATAATTTCTTTGAGAAAATAAAGATCTATAAACCTAATTGTAAAAATCTAGTTCGAACCACAAAATGTTTTTTTATAAGTGGAAAATGTTTAAATGTTCAGTCTATATTTATTTTGTTTATACATGTGTACATTTCGCCGTTTGTTTCCCAAAAATTTAAAAAATATAAAAAAAAACTTTTCTGCTTCAAGACTCTGCAAGGCAAAGCTCTATATAAATCTACGGAGTGTTCACCCAATAGACATTTAGAATCGAATAAGTTTTAATGTATGAAGCAGGTTTTTTGCATAGAACGGCTTTAAAGGTACAAAAAATATTACCTGGAGGTAGGGAGGGCCACAGCCTCATCTGTTCGGCGGCGATCTCCAACGCGCTAGGCTCTTGTGCCCTCAGCAATGAGTATTCTTCATCGTCCCTATAATGAAAACTTAACTTGATAACATAATATTAAAAAAAAGATGTTTGAATTTGTTTATTGTCATCATTGACCTTCAAGTCTATAACTTTTTTTATTATTATTATAAACTGGCCAGAGATTGACCTTAGTCGCATCTGATGGAAAGTGACGCCAAGACTATACAACCATGTCAAGTGGGGCGACAACGTTTGTCATGGCTGTGTAAGTCAATACGGGAGCGACAAACTTTAACCCTTTAAATGCATATAGGTTAAGATTGTATTTTTTACAAGGAACCCTAAAGATTTGAGTATCAGTGGCGGGTTCATTGTTTGTTGCAAAAAATATATTTAAAATTGCAAGTGGGTAGTCAGAACCAAGTGCGGGTAGTTCGAAAACCTCGTACAGCCAGAAGATGTTGATGTCAACTTTAGCCAGTCTGCTCCGAGACCACGGGGACAATGCCGTCCTTGAAACGTCGGAGGTTAGTGTTTAAAACATAGTAATACGCGATTAAGTCCCGTTTGCAATTTTAAATTTAATATGTGTAAAAATGGTGAAAGGTTAAATCAGTAATATCTTTGTACATATATGACCTATCAACCTGCCTCATTAAGTATCGCGTAGTGTTTAATGACACGCAAAAACAAAATAACTGAAATATTGGTTGGAAGAAACCGTTTACCCTATTAGCATAGCACATACTTCTAGCGATAATATTCGTGATAACAGTACTCCAGCATAAGTTCAATTGTATATGTCAATAACGAAACATTAGAGCTGGATTCATTTGTATAGCAGTGGTGCGGCCTAGAAACGTAAAAGTTGAAAAATGTAGAAGACATACCTCGGACTAGGCGCCCTCTGGTGGTGCGTAGGACTCGGGAGGTATAAAGCCTTGATGTCGCGCTGAACGTCTTGGTAGAAGGCCGCCTCCCAAAACTGCTGGCTCGTCCACACTTGGTGCTCCTAGAAGATTATAAACTATTTAGAAACATAATAAACTTACAAATAGCAATAACAATATGTATGTACCTACAGTCTGCAACACACCTAATATTAATACAGTCAGTGTCAAAAAATAGGGCTTTATTTCTAGTACATTAAGGTCATGTATACATTCTTATCACTTTGGCTGTATTCATAGGTGTGTTGCGAAATGGTCTCATTATAAGATTAACGACGATTTTACCGCAGTGTTTATTAGGGTGGAGCGAAAAAACACTTTTCTGGAATTAGCAAATCTAATAGTTATCAATCAATGCCCCTTAGTCTATGAAACCTATGTGCAAATTTTCAGCTTTTTAAATCAACATCTTCAGCCTCCGCATTAGGTTTGAAATTTTGAAAAACTCATACAAACCTGAAAATTGAACTTTCAGATAAAAAATTTTTTTCGGCAGTATTATGTTCAGTATACATAATTGATACATATTATTACAAGAAACTACCAAAAGTTGCGAAAATAGCGTCAAAAATCGCCAAAGTTTGCCTAGTTTCAGTACATTGGCCAAAATAGCCGCTAAAATACTGAAAATTGGCGATTTTTAACGCTATTTTCGCAACTTTTGGTAGTTTCTTGTAATAATATGTATCAATAATGTATACTGAACATAATACTGCTGAAAAATTTTTTTTATCTGAAAGTTGAATTTTCAGGTTTGTATGAGATTTTCAAAATTTCAAACCTAATGCGGAGGCTGAAGATGTTGATTTAAAAAGCTGAAAATTTGCACATAGGTTTCATAGACTAAGGGGCAATGAATGATAACTATTAGAATTGCTAATTCCAGAAAAGTGTTTTTTCGCTCCACCCTAGTGTTTATTATCGTTGTTAACAACTAGTTGCCACCAAGTCTGCCACTTAGGGGTCCCGAGTGACCAGCAGTCACTTTTCGGTCGCCAATACGACTTACTGAGTCGCCCAGGCGCCTGGCGACTAAGGCCGTTTTCACATTATCCGATCCGATATCGGACGCCATAAGGATTTCAATGGAAAAAATCCAAGATGGCGCCTGTAATGTATGGGGTATCGGTCCGACATCCGATATCGGATAATGTGAAAACGCATTAAGGGTCCGTTGCACCAAACCATCTCACCGGATTCAGCGTTGCAGAGGGACAGCAGTAGTGCCGTGTCTGTCACTCTACAGTCTGCACCGACCTGTATACACATGTAGGCGTACTGGATGACGCCGGTGCACAGCTTGCGGCAGTAGGCGGTCGCGAGCGGCATGGCCGCCGCTGGAGAGGGACGGCAGTAGCGCCGTCTCTGTCACTCTACAGTCTGCACCGACCTGTATACACATGTAGGCGTACTGGATGACGCCGGTGCACAGCTTGCGGCAGTAGGCGGTCGCGAGCGGCATGGCCGCCGCTGGAGAGGGACGGCAGTAGCGCCGTCTCTGTCACTCTACAGTCTGCACCGACCTGTATACACATGTAGGCGTACTGGATGACGCCGGTGCACAGCTTGCGGCAGTAGGCGGTCGCGAGCGGCATGGCCGCCGCTGGAGAGGGACGGCAGTAGCGCCGTCTCTGTCACTCTACAGTCTGCACCGACCTGTATACACATGTAGGCGTACTGGACGACGCCGGTGCACAGCTTGCGGCAGTAGGCGGTCGCGAGCGGCATGGCCGCCGCTGGAGAGGGACGGCAGTAGCGCCGTCTCTGTCACTCTACAGTCTGCACCGACCTGTATACACATGTAGGCGTACTGGATGACGCCGGTGCACAGCTTGCGGCAGTAGGCGGTCGCGAGCGGCATGGCCGCCGCTGGAGAGGGACGGCAGTAGCGCCGTCTCTGTCACTCTACAGTCTGCACCGACCTGTATACACATGTAGGCGTACTGGATGACGCCGGTGCACAGCTTGCGGCAGTAGGCGGTCGCGAGCGGCATGGCCGCCGCTGGAGGGACGGCAGTAGCGCCGTCTCTGTCACTCTACAGTCTGCACCGACCTGTATACACATGTAGGCGTACTGGATGACGCCGGTGCACAGCTTGCGGCAGTAGGCGGTCGCGAGCGGCATGGCCGCCGCTGGAGAGGGACGGCAGTAGCGCCGTCTCTGTCACTCTACAGTCTGCACCGATCTGTATACACATGTAGGCGTACTGGATGACGCCGGTGCACAGCTTGCGGCAGTAGGCGGACGCGAGCGGCATGGCCGCCGCTGGAGAGGGACGGCAGTAGCGCCGTCTCTGTCACTCTACAATCTGCACCGACCTGTATACACATGTAGGCGTACTGGATGACGCCGGTGCACAGCTTGCGGCAGTAGGCGGTCGCGAGCGGCATGGCCGCCGCTGGAGAGGGACGGCAGTAGCGCCGTCTCTGTCACTCTACAGTCTGCACCGACCTGTATACACATGTAGGCGTACTGGATGACGCCGGTGCACAGCTTGCGGCAGTAGGCGGTCGCGAGCGGCATGGCCGCCGCTGGAGAGGGACGGCAGTAGCGCCGTCTCTGTCACTCTACAGTCTGCACCGACCTGTATACACATGTAGGCGTACTGGATGACGCCGGTGCACAGCTTGCGGCAGTAGGCGGTCGCGAGCGGCATGGCCAACGCTGGAGAGGGACGGCAGTAGCGCCGTCTCTGTCACTCTACAGTCTGCACCGACCTGTATACACATGTAGGCGTACTGGATGACGCCGGTGCACAGCTTGCGGCAGTAGGCGGTCGCGAGCGGCAACATGGCGGCCGCTATTGAATGCTCGTCTAGTGCTGAGGAGGACTGGAGGGCGCAGTTCATTAGTCTGTAACAAATAATAGAGCATTACTAAATGCCTAAATAGTTGCATAATCATATTTAGGTAAACAACAGGGTCTGTAGATTAATTGGCACGTTTACACCAAGTAGCAAACGAAATTCAACTGCCACTATTACCCTTTAATATCTTGATACTTTTTGGTCTATACAAATGTATATTTGTTTATTTATTATTATACAGTGAAACCTGGATAAGTGAGACTTCAAGGGACGACAAAATGTATCTCACTAAAAGAGGTATTCCACTTATTCAGGGTCTCAGTTAGACAGGCATAATAAAATGTTTGTCTCATTTACAGAGGGTATCACTAATAGAGGCCAGAATAGGAGATATGTCAGTTATACAGGTGATAAATAAGGTGTTTTGCATATATGTATTAATATACATGTATATAGTGGTGTGTTTAAGTAATTGTATATCTATCTGATACCATGTGTATAGAAAATTTGCAGTTGTACGTTTTTAAATTTATTTGTCATTTATCGTCAATTCACTTCTACTGATTACCTCAAAGGTTGACTGGAAGAGATCCCATTTAAAGATAAGTTCGCCTACATTTTATATTACTGACTCTGTAACTGTGTCTCTTTTGTTTCCTTTATCTTATACTTTTAAACGAGCAATTCTTGTATATTTATTTATTTATTTATATATATATTTATTTACACTGACGATCTCGGAAACCGCTCTAACGATTTCGCAGAAATTTGTTATGTGGGGGTTTTTGGGGGTGAAAAATCGGTCTAACTTATCCTTAGGTCCCGGAAAACGCGAATTTTCGAGTTTTCATGCGTTTTTCTTCGCGCGCCATCTCGTGTGCAGTAGTTGTACTGTTAAGACAGAATTCTTTCGGTCGATGTAAGTACTATTTATTGCAAACACTAGATGGCGACACAGGTCAAGGCTAAAACGAATAGAAAATACACTATTTGAGTTTTTGTGGCGAAATGCGCGCCATCTCGTGTGGAGTAGTTGTGTTGTTAAGGCTGAGAATTCTTTCGCTCGATGTAGGTACTATTCATTTTTGAACTAGATGGCGACACATGTCAAGGATACGAAACAGAACCGAGCGAAGCTCGGTTGCCCAGATATTGTACAATAAAGCTACATAGGTACACTTATATCTTGACGACCAGTCAGGCCTAGCGGGTAGTGACTCTGCCTGCTAAGCCGCGGTCCTGGGTTCGAAAAATGTATAAGAATCAGTTGGTTGTCATTGAACACCCATTAATAGCTACGAATGGCAGTGAAACTTGAAGTCTCAAGTGCTCTACCCACCCCCTTTAGGAATACAGGCGTCTCAGTATATGTATGTATGATTTCCTAATCAGTTCTAATATCAAAAAATTACAAACTATACTACGACCGATACTCATGTTCAGAATCTGCAGCAATGTTTTCATACTACCGGTACATAAACATCCTTGATCTGTCAGTAATCATCACGAACGGAACAATAGAAAAAAAACAACGTTAAAACCGATAAAATCGACATAGGAATACTGCACGAAGAGATCAATTATGTGTAATGATATAAATAAATCGTTTCAGGCACGGTAGAGGCAGTTTAGTTCAAAATGCGGAGATTTCTCGCAATAGGCATTATTGCCTGTGGCTATCTATTTTGTGAGACCAATGGGCAGAAGAATGTGGTAAGTATAAGTCAAAGACCTTTACAGGGGACAGCTCAATCACATTTTTTGCCATACTAAATTGAACCTTATCACCGAGAGAGAAAGTTGATCGTATCAGACTAGCGAAAACGGTCCACATGAGAGGGCATTGTTTGGGCTGGTGTCCCTCTCGCACGTGTGACCAGTGTTAATGAAGTTACCATAGTAGTAGTATTTTTATCTGTATATTACCTGACTTTAAAACTTCTTATTTTATTTTAGTGTTATATTCAAAGTAGGGTTTCGATATATTTTAAAGAATTAGAAAATAATTATAATGTAATTATTTTAATGCCCATAAATCAAAGATTTGTATAATTAAAAAATAACTTTAATTGGGTATTAGTAGATTTAGTAGTGACTTTGAAAATTAACTGGTATCCCCAATGTATGACAGTGATGACGTCACTGAATAATGTTGACATTGTCAGTAAGTGCGAGAGGGACACCAGCCCAAACAATGACCTCTCATGTGGACACACTTTTTGACCTAACTACACAATCTAGTTTAATAATTCTAAATCTATGGTATAAGTATCCTAAAATTTTCGGTTTCTATTTATGGTTTCGGGTGACTTGACTTGAAGATGTCAAAGAGAAACGCTAGGTTGAAGCAGAGATTTGGGAAATTCCAATGTATTAATTGAAAAATCTATTGGTAGAAGTTAAATAATTTCGGCGCAAACACTGATCCTTGAGGTAGACCGTTATTCAGCTTCCGCCTCTTATTTTTTCAGCCTTCCAAGAAACTTCGAATTTCGGCTCGCTCAATAAGCTATTTATAAGGTCTGCTACCCCTCTACTCGGAATTGCGCCTAAAACTTTACTCATGAGATCGTGTTTCCACACCGTGTCCTAAGCAGCAGTAAAGTCAATAAAAACTTGTGATCCTTATTGCTATCATGATAGTTGCTTTTTAACTACACTGAGACTATAGCGAATGCCGTGGAGACGGGAGCTGGCCGCCGTGAATAATAGAAACAAAGGCTTTTGTTTAACATATTACGGAAAAAGCCAAAAAAACATCTCAGAAGATTCATACTATACCTACTTACATTGCAAGTTAAATAAAAGCTTGTACAGTCGAGTTCATTAATATGTGTACAATTTATCACCTTATGGGGCTTATGGCAACGAGCCAAGGTAAAAAAATGTACACATATTTATGAACTCGACTGTAATAACTGTGTTCTTGGTTCCAGGGCCCCGGGAAATGGTCAGTGCTGAACATAATGAAGTGTGACAACGACGACATGATGCCAATAAAGCTGGACGCCAACCGGCGCAAGCTCAACCGGACGCACGACTGTTTCAACGCTAAACTGGTTTTGGAAGAGCCCTTAGATGATGAATGGGCGGTTAGTTGTATGGCACGCCTGATGCTATTTTTTTTATACTACGTCGGTGGCAAACAAGCATACGGCCCGCCTGATGTAAAGCGGTCACCGTAACCTATGGACGCCTGCAACTCAAACAGTGTCACAAGCGCGTTGCCACCCTATTAGAAACTTGTACACTCCCTTTTGCTGTGTTAAGTACACAGCAAAAAGGAATGTACAAGTTCTAAGGAGGGTTCGGGTTGCCGACGACTCAAAGGACAATAGACGGAACAAGTTAGTTCCGTAAGTCCTCCCGTCATCAGCACACCGCACCCTCGTTGAGCTCTGGCAGCCTTACTCACCGGCAGGAACACAACACTAAAGCTAAAGCTTTTATATAAAACTAGCTTTTTTCCGCGGCTTCGCCCGCGTACTAATCTAATCTAGATTGTTGTCCCATACAAACTTTGGACCCCCAATTCACCCCCTTAGGAGGTGAATTTTGAAAAATCCGTTCTTAGTGCTCCTCTACCTACCTTAGGAACCTACGTGTCAAATTTGGAATCTCTAGGACCAGCGGTTTCGGCTGTGCAGTGATATGTCAGTCAGTCAGTCAGTCAGGCAGTTTCTTCTTTTATATATTAAGACATATAAATAACTCGTACTCTATCACGATTAATCTCAGTTTCTGTTGTTAAAAATAAATTGTTAACAATAATAAAAGCTCCTATGTTGGTGATCAATGCAGCGTTAAACGCAGGCGATCATCGAAATATAGGGGAAATGACGTGACGCTCCTACATTGTATTTTTTTATAGATTCCGGGATCGCAAGCGTTCGATCAACTTTTCATAAAACTAACTATAGAGTTAAATATTAGGTCAAAGAAAGCTGATGGTGATTTAACCCGGTAGCAACGAAATCGTAACGGAAGGACCTCCATAAAAAAATGGAGGGAAAGGTCAGTTTTCCAAGTCCAATGGGGAACTTGACTGTAGTTAAAATAAAATATTTGATGCACGAAATAAAGCATCAGATATAAGAAAAACATGGACAGAAGTTACTTTTAAATCCAATTTCTATTTAATAAGTCAGGTAGAATATATAAAGTAACTGAGTTGACTCAGTTGACTGTGACGTCACTCAATTCGATTTCATATAAATTCCATATTAGCAAGTCGTTCAAATTCGTTTTGACAGTTCTTAAAAAGAAGCTGATTTGACTAGGAGGCAAGTAGCCTCTTTATGTTCATAATTCTTCCTGCTCTTGGCATCTTGGCATTATTTAGGGTCGAGTTACATAAAAATATAAACTTATTTCCAACAGATTCGCCTGGATATTTGCAAAGTAGTAGACGGTGGGTGCAAAGACTACAGTACAATGGCGGACGACTCAATGATAAAGTTCGCTAAGAAGTACGCCGAAGGAAACGTGAAGACTGCATTGGAGTGCGCCGAAATAGACCCGCCAGACTTCCCTGTACCAGCCGTAAGTATTCATTTCAACATAGATTAAATACAAGAAGATCATACCATCCCATACATTAAAATGCGACCGCCTAAGAACGCGCATACACTACACCACACATAGATGGCGCCTGGCGCCAAAGTTTTAAGCTTGTGTCGAGACATGGCAGTCTATGCACTGTGATTACACATTTTACTTTCACAGTAACTCTCTATAATATTAGATCCTCTTTGGTACATCTAAATAATTGTTTTGCAGGGCGAGCACAGTATAAAGAATTTCCTATTCGATTACGACGAGCTACCGCCTGAGGTCCGTACGGCGAGTTCATGGCCTGCGGCTATCTTATAAAACATGGCAGGGAACATATGTGTGCCAAGGTCCACGTCTTGTTCGAGGAAGTCGAGGAAGATGAATGCGAAGACGAAGAGGAGGAATGAAGACAAGACTAATAAAGGTGGCGGTTCGCGGCGCAACAGAGACAGAAGACTGAGACAGAAGACCGCAACCGTCACTTGACTTGACATGATAAGCGGCAGTTCGCGGGCGAGACAGAGACATTGTGTCTGTCCCCTGTCTCTGTCTCATTCTCAAACTGCCGCTTATATGTTGCCTACTCTCAACTGATGGTCGCGGTCTTCTGTCCCGTTCTTTCGACTCTGTCGCGGCGCGAACCGCCAACCTTAAGAGCTGGCACGACTGGAATGAATTATTCGATAAAATTATCTATTTGTGGAACACATTAATCAATATAATGGTGGCTCTGACTGTCACACTGCTGCCAACAAACTGCTGTGCAGTTAGGCAGATAAGTTTAAAACATTACTGTAATTTTACAGTCTGATCAAAAAGAGCAGAAATTAAAAAGTGGCAACATCGTAGTGTCGTCCCGTTTTCTCACACATATTGATTTGAAAGGGACGACACTACAATGTTGCCACTTTTTAATTTCTACTCTTTTAGGTCAGACTGTATACGGTGTCGTTTATTCCATTCATGCCAGCTATATACTACGTCGGTGGCAAACAAGCATACGGCCCGCCTGATGTAAAGCGGTCACCGTAACCTATGGACGCCTGCAACTCAAACAGTGTCACAAGCGCGTTGCCACCCTATTAGAAACTTGTACACTCCCTTTTGCTGTGTTAAGTACACAGCAAAAAGGAATGTACAAGTTCTAAGGAGGGTTCGGGTTGCCGACGACTCAAAGGACAATAGACGGAACAAGTTAGTTCCGTAAGTCCTCCCGTCATCAGCACACCGCACCCTCGTTGAGCTCTGGCATCTTTACTCACCGGCAGTAAAATGTAGGGTCTAGTGATAGGCGCTACGAGTACGTGAATACAAGTAAAATGTATAGGATACTTAGTTCCCATAGCGGACCCCATGCTTTCATAAGCTTGGAAATTTCCGGGTTAGCTCAAGAAAGAAGACCGTACGTTCCTCGTATTTGACTGTTTTTTTACGTTGGGTTGTATGGGTACAGTCACGAGTTTTAATTTGTGAGTTTGTGACCTACTTTCGTTAAATGTTGTCAGACCATTCATAATATTCATAATAAGGTCGAACCTTTAGTACAATAATGTTGAATTTCAAGTCAAGACACAAGTCAACGGTCATTCTCAAGACGTCAGGGCGAATTCTAATTACCGCGACTCATTTGTTTTCAGTGAAATTTTAGTTCTAATTTTAATTTATCAGAATTCAATTTTCACTAAAAATGGAAGTGTCGCGGCAATTACAATATGGACTAGATTGAGAATTACCGACCTAATCGACTCTCGAAATGATAACTTCTTTGCAAAAAGCTATCATTAAGGTTTTCGACATGTATCGTGTCAGTGTCAGTCAAGAAGATAGTTTAATGAGAAGAACGAAACGTAAGGTGTCGATGGTATACATTAAGACATTAAAATAATAGCTCTAAATAGCGAAAGTTTGCTACACGATATTCAATCTTGGGGGGTCCCAAATTATTGTGATTTATTTTTTCTTTTTATTATTTCGTATTGTATTTCTTTGTACGGTATGGAGTTGTTTTTACGTTAAAAAATAAATAAAACGAAATAATAAATACAAAGACTTATTTAATTATTATTTATTACTAATGAACCCACGAAAACTAATGAGTGACCAGAGGGCTGGCCCCGTAGCCGAATGGCATTTCTACGACGCGAAACGAAAACGAAACGCCACGAAAGGTAGTCTGGCTCTGTCGCGCCAATACGAAAGAGCGATAGAGATAGATATCTATCTACGAGCGTTTCGTTTCGTGAGCGCATGTGCATTCGGCTACGCAGGCTGGTATGATATTTGTCAGCGCAAGTAATAACATGGCGGGGAACTATAGGCTAGTTTCCTACTAGTCAAATCAGCTTCTTTTTAAGAACTGTCAAAACGATTTGGTAATATGGAATTACTATGAAATACTGAGGAGTGACGTCACGGTCAATTCATTTACTTTATATCTTTCTCTTTGATTTATTAAATAGAAATTATGTTTAAACATAACTACTGTCCATGTTTTTCTTCTAATTATGTGGTGCTTTATTTCGTGCACTGCATAAAATATTTTATTTTAAGTATAGGAAACTAGCCTATTTGCGTGCGTCGCTATGTACTTGTACCTACATGCTAATATTACTAATCGATTGCGGTCCAGCGCGGAAATGCAGCTAGCGTCTTGGGAACCTTTGCACCTAGAATGACTCGTGGGGGGTTGTTTGATTGAATGTTGTTGTGGAGGTTTTCTGTTTTTTTTTTAATTGTTTGGTTGTATATGGTACATTAACTATTGTAAAGTGTGTTTAAAAAAAATATTACTAATAATTTTTTATTTATTTATTTTTATGTACAATGTTATTGTAATAAATAAATAAAAAAAAATTAAAAAAATAATAAACTTACCTGACTAGTAACTCGAACTGGTGGTGGTGTAACAGATGCTTGTTGCTAGGTAACCGCGCGGCCAAGTCTCGTACGAGCGCAGCGCGCGCGGCGCACGCGCGTAACGCTAGTAGTACGGCGGGGAACGATTTGCGTGCGTCTGCGTAGCGACACTCGAATATGGCCGCTATGCATGCTCGGAGGACCTGTGAGAAAAATAACATGTATGATGTAGGAGAATAAATTCGAAGGAATTAATCGGGCGTCACTTTGCAGCAATCCATGCTGATTCGATGGAATTGTAAAGTACAGTGGGCTAAGGGACCGACCGGCGTGGCGCGCACCGCGTCGCCTGGGGGCGCGCAGCGCCACAGGGCTTTTACACGTCACATGTACATATTTAGGAGCGCGTCTTACGTCCTTCCTATACAAAATGTACTGAGGAGACGTTTTTTGAATTACATTCAGGTGGCGTGGCGGAGACGTCCGTTGCGCGCCGCAAGACACGCGACGCCTAAGTGGGGTCGGTCCCTAAGAAAGTGGTCTACGAGTTTTGACAAGTTTCTGTGAGCTCTAACGATCGCTAAGGTTAACTAGACACATGGCATGATGTAAATATCACATATAGACAGAGCAATGAGGAGGCACTCTGACATTTTATCCCGCCAGGCAGCGCCTGTCACTGTCATTCATATGTGTGAGAGAGAGAAAATATATCATGTTCTGCCTTAAATTTTAAGGCCTTGTATGGTGAAGTAAAGCGCGAAGCTCAAAACCGCTCGGGATGGCGACGCACTGTGGATGCCCTCTGCCCCATCTAGGACACACAGGACATTAAGTGATCTATTTGAGTTAATAAGATATCGGTTAGGTAGTGACCTCGAGCCGCCGGGCGGAGTTGGTGACGAGCACGTGCGGCGCCTCGGCCGCGCCGGCGGGCGGCGCCGCGGGCGGCACGATGCGCGGCCCGGGCGCGCGCAGCGCCGTCAGCCTGCAACGGTGTAATATGTCAGCTTACTGATACTAGTCTGCACTCACTTGCTTTCTAAGGGCCGGTTGCATCGACGACATTTGACAGACACATCATCGTCACGCAGCAGACGTCTATGGAACTTCCCATACGATAAAATTAAACGAAACGCTTTAATGGTGAAAGATGGTTTGATGCGACCGGCCCCAAAGGTCGGCACCGAACCTTACTGTATGGGAAGTTTCATAGACGTCTGCTGCGTGACGATGATGTGTCTGTCAAATGTCGTTGATGCAACCGGCCCTAAGTCTCTATTGATACTGAACAGGAATAAATGTGATAATTCTAATTAAGGTCTTAATTCATTTTCATCAAATTCTACTACAAAAGTTTTCTTCAATTCATGGTATTTCTAACTGGAATTTTTTGGTCCTATACAACTTATACGAGCATTTAATCTTACATACGTTAAACTTTCTCGTCCCGTTTTCTCGATAAACTTCTTATAGGCGTTTACTCTTAGTTAAAAACGATATCGATTGGTATAAAAAAAAGGTTGGCAAATGGACTTTTTTCTCGCATCCTGTATATTGTTTCCCAAATCTGTAAACTGCGCTGTTCATTAATATGAAATAGAGGAAAGGTCTCCTAATGCTAAGGCCACATTAAAGAGGAATGCCATTAATAATCGCGATAATGCAAGTATGACCTAAGTATTTTCTTCCCTAATCGCGAAAATTAACGGCATTTCTCCTTAGTGTGGCCCTATCATAAGACCATTCTCGCAGAGCAGTACGGACCTGGTAGCTGCCCTCATTGACTTTATAGTCTATCAAAATACGCCCTGTATAAACGGATAGTGAATTTACTTCGGATATTCTGCATTCCTGGCGTATCAAAGAGGTCACCTCGGATACAACGTCGGCAGGGGAGACAGGTGTATGTATGGGCTGACCCTCTTTCTGGTAGCCTAGTAACGCACTACAGGTATATCAAATAACGTACCCTGTGGCACGAAGAGATAGTCTCCTTGACATATAAACGAATAGTGAACGTACTTGGGATGCTCTGCGTTCCTGGCGGTGACCTCGGCAATGACCTCTTTAACTCGCACCGGGTCCAAAGTTGGTAGGGGAGGCTGGTGGATACGAGCCGACGCTCCTTCGGGTGGTCGGAGAATACGTTGCTGGTACGTCTGCAAATTAAATAAATATTTTGATTCAACCGATTGATAATAAAACCTTAAAAAAAAGGATGAAAATGAGGATGAATTATGTATAGATTAAAACAGAAAATAAATTACACATATGAAAGAAAAATTGACCAAAGCCTCTAGTGCCTGAGGCTGGAATCGAACCAGCGTACTCTGCAATCGCAGCAGATGCCTGTTTATCCGCTCGGCCACCCAGGTCACAGTTGCTGAGGTCGAAATTATCTCTCATATGAGTAATTTATACAAGGACTCGTAGCGCACTCTGACCACCTCTAGGGAAGAACGGTATGGTTCTTGCCCCCCATGTGAACCAAATTCAGGTTGGTTTCAACACAGCTCGAGAGATGAGGCCGCTAAATCAATTCTAATTAACACAAGTCAAATTATAATATTTTCAATAGATTATAATTTGACTTGTGTTAATTAGAATTTTGTATAGATTCGATAATAGCCGGTAAGGTCCGACCGAGATCTCGGTCTCGGTCTCGGTCTCGGCATTCTCGGCCGAAAATCGGGCCGAGATCTCGGTCTCGGTTCTCGGCCAAAATGGGCCGAGATTCTCGGCAAAACCGAGACTGCGATTTTAAATTTATTGCGCACTCGCGTCCGGTTTTTAGCTTTCAGTTTGTTACATCGCCCGTTTGGTATCCCGATTTTAGTGATTTTGGTAGGATCTTTATCGATATTTTAAGCCAAAAACAAACAAATACCTAGGTATAATTCATAAAAGAGTGTAAAATATTTACGACAACGATAACGACGACGCGATAAATCAAAGCAGCAGGTTAGAATAATACCTGCCGTACATGATAGAAATGGCGAATTACGGAATATCGGACGAAATTTTGAGCTTTGTGGATGCTGTTTTGAGTTTTTTTTAGTAAATATGGGTTTTTCATAGTCATGTTTTTGATATACATACATAAAATTTTGGAAATAATCGCTATCAAAAAAAAATTCGTGTCCCTTAACTTTGAATCATGTGCCTAAAAATACGTCAAAATCAAAGTAAAACTTAGTAAAGACTTTCAAGGAAAACCTGGAAAACTACCCGTAGAAAACACGATTCGACAACCTGTTTTATGATTTCTTGCAAAAAGTCAGGGTATTAATCGCTCGTGTAAAACCTCTGAAATTGCATGCGGCTCTATAGGCTATGGCGACTGCTTACCACCGGGCGAGCCGTAATAGTTGTTTTTGTCACTGATGTAGTCTATTTTGCTACGGTAGATAGGTAAGAAGCGCGGGTAGGTTTGGGTAGTTACGGAACCAAACACTAAGCAGGACCCAACATACTCTTGGCACAGTATAATAAAAGACATGAAGTGGTGATAAATACCTGTGGGTTGGGATTCTCGTTGAGTTGCAGTTGCATCGCGAGGTCTTGTATGTGTTGCAGCTCCAGGTTCGGATTTAGTGATTCTAATCGCAATTGTTCTGGCAGGTTCCTGAAATAACATTATACATAAATCTTGAGCAGTCGGATACTGTTACGGTTATAATTTTGGTAAAAGGATCGATTGTATGCATGTAGAAGAGCATGGTAGAATAAAGCCGAATGCACAAACGCGCACGAAATTGGCGCGACAGAGCCAAACTACATTTCTGCGACGTTTCGGTGGCGTTTCGCGTCCCAGAAATGCCGTTCGGCTACGCCCACTGGTCTGTCATCAGGAACACTCATCAGGAGGACTCACTACACGAACTCGTCCCATATGTAGGAGGTTCTATCTTGACCACCAGTTCGTTGAAGAACATGAGAGCCTGCAGCACTGCTAACGGTTACCCAGAAGCTTCTTGCAATGTGCGGCACTCACAGTATGAGATAATCCCGTTTGTATGTAAGGCACCAGGGCAAGCTGCGCTCAGCTACTAGAGAAGCTTCAAGATCACCATTCAACAAGATCCCTAGTGGAATGTGAGGTACTCACTGCACGAGCTCGTCCCATATGTCAGTAGGTCGCCAAGGAGGGCCTCGCTCCGCGACCAGTCCGTTGAAAAACATGGAGTCGAGCAGGCGGACGGCAAACGGGCACTGCGCCAGACCTCGACTGCCGAGGAACCCAGCTTTGTGGAATGTGAGCACTGGAGACGGGTGGATACGGATGATCGTGAGGCAGTGTCTGGAAACAATAGATAAAGGTTTAAGAGACGTTTGGCCATGGTAGTATTCATTTTCTACCAGTGCATAAGTTCGATTCGTCGTGACGTTTTAGAGGAGGCTTATTATACTCTTTTTATATGCAGCTTTTTTTGTTAAGCAAGCTTCGTAGGTCTGGTTATGAGCCCTGCTAAGGACTTCGTCTCCCTTAATAACCTTATGTTCAGAATCAAATAATGTGCTGAATCTTACTGTAAAACTGATGCGGCTGGTGATATTCCAGGAGGAATTTTAAGTCTTCTACTAAATATGATTTAGAAGGAAGAGTCTTCTACGGAATAGACCTCACCTGTAACCCTGCAGCAACTTGGCTAGCGTTCTCATGAAGACTGCTCTGATCTCTTTATCTAGCATATTTTTTTTTAAATCTCTTTTTTTATTTATTTGGAGCCTTGGTCCATGGGACTATGCCGGCTCCGTTAGGCCACTTCATATTATTAACAATAACTATGGGTCAAAAAGATTTAGTAAAAACGTCACTTCTGTGGAGAATATTATAAAAGTTAACGACTCTTGTACATTCGTATCCCGTTTTTCGTATTTGAGTGTCAAGAACTAAAAAAATGTTTCCCGTCATTAGAATTTCGTCTAAAAATTGGCACTACATTTTCTTAACTTTTGTAATGTCCACAGGAGAGATATAACCAATTACCCATACATTAAAATCTGTTTGACCCCTATACAAACTCATTATAAAAAACAGGTCAAAACAAAAGTAGAAAAAAAAAACAACCGAATTTGTATATTTATCTATAAAAGAAACTATACACAAATTCAGCAGCCTTTGACAGGGGTTCCGCGAGAATTGATTGGAACACCCCTATGTCAGTCATCGTGTATCCCTGGACCTCAGAGAGCGGAATTCTCTTCGCTCTGAATCTAGCATATGAGGTGGAGACGCTGCTGCTGGTGGTGGTGGGAAGGCTGAATCTTCAGACCGTAGCTCTGGTTATAGAACCAGTGCTAGGTCTTCTTGCAGGGATTGATAAGTCTTCTACTGAATAGACCTCACCTGTAACCCTGCAGCAACTTGGCCAAAGTTCTCATGAAGACTGCTCTAATCTCTTTATCCAACATATGAGGAGGAGACGCTGCTGGCGGTGGTGGTGCGAAGGCTGAATCAGCAGACCGTAACTCTGGTTGTAGAACCAGTGCTAGGTCTTCTTGGAGCGATGATAGGAGCTTGCCGTCGGGCCGGGGGATGTTCACGCCAGCAGGAATGTGGAGGGAACCAACGTCCAGGTCTGCTACTATTACGTCTAGCTGGAAAGTAAAAGAAAAATAATGTTGATAAGAAGTAAAAATATCACCATTTGCCTGTCCTTATCCCAGTCATGGGTTCACTCACAGGTTACGGTGACCGCTTTCCATCAGGCGGACTGTATACCTGTTTGCCACCGACGTGGTATAAAAAAAAGTAATTTGGTGTTAGTGCATCATATCCTTCTCTCTTCATCTCATCATCCACTGCTTTCGTTTCATATGATCTTTCACACAATTCATCCACCTCTTCCTTAGTTTTCCTCTTCCGTTACTTCCTTCGAGATTCATTTGTAATACATTTATCTTTTCTTTTGTTTTTATGGTAAAAATATACGATACAATTTCTATTGGTGGTTTATAGTGTTAGTGTAGATGCATCAAGTACTTACCAGCTCCGACACCTCTTCCTTCAAACTGGAATGTACTCCAATAAGGAAGGGCGTGGGCGTGGCCAGCACCTCCACCAGCCCGGACGGCAGCAGCGGGATGTACACGTGCGCGTAGCGGAAGGGGAACATGAGCGCGGCGAGCGCCCTACACGCGCCCGCCAGCCGGGCCGCCGCCAGGGAGACTAGGAGGACTTTGTGCTCGGACATCACGGCGCACCAGAGGGTTACGGAGTTGTGGATGCCTGGAAACATTGGTTGAATTGGTTAGTGATGTATCGATGATATTACAGCAGTCAATAACAGCACCAATATTAACATATTCACTACCAGACAAAAAATGGCGCTCTACGGCAGAAACTGGTCGTAATTCATAACCGCCCGCTTGAATGGCGAGAACCCGCCTAGCGGGTTCTCCGGCATCTGAGTAAAGTTCATGAATGCCCATCAGGCGGGTTCTTGGTTGCGAAAGTGTTAATTACTATTTATAGATTTATTTATTTATTTAATCGTATGGCAAACTATATATTAAAAGCAATTAGAGTGTGGCCTTGAGGTTGTGTCGTAACGATGTTCAGATCTTCGTCAGGCCCGGGGTATGAGTGGAGTGGGTTTCTGTAGATTTCAAACAGGAAATAGAAGCATGCAATGCAACTGGTCTCCGATCGAACGACACGTCGTTAAGTTTGACGGTAGTGATGCGGAACAGTAGGTTACCGAGCATCATCAACGTTTACTCACCTGCATGTGAACGATACTGTAAGTGACTGGGGCGATGCTGAATCACATAAGTAGCTCCAATGATGTAGCGGACTTGCGAGTCGCCCCTGGAGGCACCAATACACAACCCAGAAGGTTGCCCACCAATGTCTCCAGAGATCTTTAACTACTCACCTAGTAATCTCAGTAGCATGTGCACAGATGTATGTGTGACGGGCAGTGGCGGAGCGGCAGGCGGTTGCAACGCCTGGCGGTCGCCCGCTCCAATACTGAAGCGGACCTGCGGACCGCCCGCTGGAGGCACCAATACGCAACCCAGAAGGTTGCCCACCAATGTCTCCAGGGGTACGCCAAGGTTTTCTACCCATACTGTGTAGATTATGCCTAAACAGTTCTGAAAAACAACATAAACCGATCTTAGTAACAATTTACACTCAGGTCGATAGTCCAGTATCATATGTAGAAATATAATCATAAATCTGTATGCCTCCCTTTTTCTCCAACGTCAAGAAAAAGGACGGCATGTTGCCTATGATCATATTTCTATGACAAACATATGATACTGGACTATCAGCCTTAGTAAAAATGTTGGTATTTAACCAGGAACCATGCCAGGCTTATGACAAGGAAGGCTAACTCCAAATGGGGATAAAGGTACAGGATGATTATGATGATGAGTAAATTTAGGTGACCTCCAACCTCTCGTCTCTACTTCAATACGTCAATACAAATTTGAGCCCATAGCGCAGAGTCGTAGAGTTAATGATTGGAAATAGCGAAAACAGTGAAAGAAACAAAACAAATGCAACTCAACAATTTCATCGAAAGTGTTCTACTGATTTATTGACTTATCAATATTCGAATTTGTAATAACTATTTATAGCAGTTTAAAATCCCAGTATAAAAGAAAACGAGAGCGGCCAAGCCGTATTGTACGCATTGTGGAAGCGGCCGTAAAAATGCCGGAGCATTGTTAATTCGTCACGTCAATTTCCGTTACGCGGAAAACCGTTACGAATTCCTTATTTATAAACTTCAACGGAATGGCGAACTAAAATTGAAGTGCTTGAAGTTCTAATGTGCAAGAGCGGGGTTCAAATTAAAAGCGTCTTATCGGTATGAGTTTTTTGCAGCTATAACTTATCCTGTTTACTAGGTAATTAAAATAACCATAATAGTCAAGTATGTCAATAAGGGCCCATTTAGACGGTACGAGAACTCGCATACGAGTTTTATTAGCCAGCGTTCCCACTTAAGCGTCGCGTGTCTCGGGGCGCGCAACGGATGTCCGCGCCACGCCACCTGAGTGTAATTCAAAAAACGTCTCCTCAGTACATTTTGTATAGGAAGGACGTAAGACGCGCCCCAGGTGGCGTGGCGGCGGCGTGGCGCGTCGCCCGAGACACGCGACGCTCTGATGTGGCCGGTCCCTTAGGTACCGGCCACATCAGAGCGTCGCGTGTCTCGGGGCGCGCAACGGACGTCCGCGCCACGCCACCTGAGTGTAATTCAAAAAGCGTCTCCTCAGTACATTTTGTATAGGAAGGAGACGCTTTTTGAATTACACTGAGGCGGCGTGGCGCAGACGTTCGTTGCGCGCCCCGAGACACGCGACGCTTAAGTGGGAACGCTGGCTTACATTGCGGTATTTGATGGCTGTGCGAAATTGAATGTAACTTCAACAGCCTGCAATGTAACTAAAATCGCATGCGAGTTCGCACGCCGTCTGAATCAGGCCTAAGTTCTGACAAAGTGCATCTAGCTTTACTCGTACTATTTACTTTAGGTCACTATGTGGATGAGGTTGTATACAATCGAGGCGAATCTATCTGGATATTCTCGACCTACTCTCGACTCGCTCGATGAGATTTGCATGTTTTGGCAGCTTGATGTTATCATGAATAATCAGGTAAATGAATGCATAAATTCAGTAAGTAAGAATAGCAGGCTAGATAATATCTGCGATTTGTACGGCGAGGCGACATCGCCGACAAAATGCAGGAGGAGTGTAGGCTGCGAGCTGCAATGATATAGCCGATTGGCGATTGGTCGCGCGTAAGGAAAACTACCAAACTACGATAAAGATTTAGCTCTCCAACTTTTCACCCCCAGTAAAATAGGTAATCCGAAAAACAGCTGCAGGAACGTATTGCTAAACATATTCATCATCATCATCATATCAGCCCTTTATCGCCCACTGCTGAGCACAGGCCTCTCTTCTAGTACGCCACTTGTCCCGGTCTTGAGCTAGACCCAAAACATATTACTGAGTGCAAAGAATCCGAAAAGGACGTCAAGGATAGGGCGAAGTGTAAACGAAAGATACGACAAACTGACCTAACAATCATATGGGACTAGCTTAGAAGAAGCAGAGAAAGATAGGTACAATCGAGTTCATAAATATGTGTACATTTTTTCACCTTATTGCACCGAGTTAAGTTGAAGAAATGTACACATATTTATGAACTCGATTGTAAGTGAAGATCTTACCCGAAAGGTGTCCAAGTAGTCCTGCCGCGATACTATGACGAGACATTTGGGCGCGTACATGATGCTGTGGTGTGTGATGTTGGCCACGGGCCGCGGCTCTAGAGACTCCTCGTCCTGAAACAATAAATATATTAAATTATTTATTTCATTTTTCTAATCCCGAACTATTATTCGTCATTTACAGGGTAGTACATCTTTAAAACCCTACATAAAAGTATATTTTAGTAGCGCGTGAAGCCGGCGGGGGACGGCTTTGGGCAGCTGGCTCGAGAGGTGGCAGTGCAAACCTTTGTGTCAAAATTCCTGTAAACAGTAAGAATTTCACGAAAATTCTAGAAAACTATTAAAAACTAAGTGCGTCGTAGAAAAAGTATTGTATGCAACGGTGTTTAACTGAGTCAAAAAATACTCGTGGCGTCTTTATTAACAATTTTCGGCTTCCCCTCAAATTGTTATGTTACCCACGCCACTCGCCTTTTTTCACCTCCTTTATACGACGGTTGCATTAAATAATATTATGAATATTATGATGTTTAAATATTTTCTTTAAGGATACTGTAAGTCTAGTTTTCAAATTTTCCAGTGTTATTCATAATTTATATAACTATAAAAGACTGTTTCTTTCTTACATAAATAAATAAAAGCTCTTCAAAGCAGATAATGGTAGTTCAGACTGAGTTTTAACTTTCGAAAAGTAAACGTTTTCCCCGTAGTAAAAATGAACTTATACCCTGGTACTACATAAAAATTTTAATATTTACAGGAAAGGAAACACATTTGACTCATATTAAGAAACGCTTTTTCTCAAAACTTTATTCAAATCTTTTTAATTCTTCTAAATGTTTTAAGCCTCTGCTACCTAGCCCAAATTCAAATCCGAGTCATGCGATTGCATTTTATACGGAGAAAGTAACATCTACATTTGTCGTGTAGGTATTTATTATGTTATCGTATAGTTGTCGTTGGCTCATAGTTTTTGAATACACAATGAATGACAAGTGTGGTAATAGTAACGTATGTAATTAGCGTAGTTGTAATTGCGTAAGTGTATTGTTAAAAAAATCGGCCAGGTGTCACACACAATACTGAGGGTCGTTCACGCACGAGATTTGCCTCTAATCTAACATGTATTTAGGTAATTTAAAGATACCGAATTTCTAATAAGATACTTGCCAAAGTCTTGAAAAAACTCTCGTTTTAAGTCAAGTCAGGATTCAGGAAGTATCCTGAGGATTTTCTATATCACACGTATCAAATATGCTACATATATTTTACATGCCTAATTGCCTACTCATGAAACAGCAGAATTGAGATTTAGATACTAATTTCATTCTGATAGCTTCGTACGTTCTCGGACATCGTTAACAGACTAATCTCCCAGTGTAAAGATACCCTGGTATACCTACCTACAGGCGAGAAAGCAGAATTCTATTAAAGTGATTGTTTAAGTTACCTCAGGTTTTTATACGTTTTATGTGGGATTTAAAGCGGGTTTTCCCGGCAAACTACCCCAGCAACTGTAATAAGAGCGGCTTAAGAGGATACGGTAGCGAAAATGCTAAAATGGAAAGGAGCCCCCCTTTCAACTTGGGAATTTTAGTTAAATATACAAGTGTTATTAACTAGATTTATCGAAAAAAAATTGTCCATTAAGAACAACTCAGTCAAAAGATATTTCAAAAAAATCTTTAAAATCGAGGTTCCGCTCTCGACTCTTTCCTCCTTCAAAACTTAATCAATTGGAACGAAATTTGAGAATCTGAATAACAATAAAATAATCTATGTCGGACCGTTTAGCTTTTTTGGTTAATTGTTACCAATCTTGAGTATCACACCTTTTTTTGCGCCACAATGAAAAAGGCCGTTTTTGGGAATTTTTGATTGGCTCTAGAATCTTTAAAAAGCAGAATATCAAAAAAATCAAAACGGTCCGACACAGATAAAAATAATAACAATCTGTGTTGAAAAAATCATTGCTCTATCTTCAAAAACCAGGGAGGAAATAGTCGAGAGCGTTTGTATGGAGAATTGACCCCTACAGTATCGTCTTAATTACAACGGAAACTTCGCCGGCGCCGCTCCGAGATGAATTCCGTAAATGCGGTCTGCTGCCAGTTTCCGCGTGTCTCCGGTGCGGAGCAGCGAGGAGTTTTATTACAAGAACAGGTGCTTCAGACAGACTTGGAACTAACTTTTTATAATATGATTGAGAATTTCGCCGGTAACGTTTCCGAGGAGATAAATGACAAGAAACGCGGTCTGCTGATTGAATTTTGATATGGCTGGTACCTTTTTCCGATTTGATCAAAGTATGCATAACATAGTAGGAATTTCGCGGACGAAGCATGCTTTTGAGATGTACCTATTCCGTAAATGCGGTCTACTGCCAGCTTCCGCGGTGTCTCCGGTAGTGAGCAGCGAGGAGTTTTATTACACGAATAGGTGCTTCAGACAGACTTGGAACAAAGTTTTTGTAATGTGATTGGGAACTGCGACGGTTCTTTGGAGATGAATGGCAGATAACGTGGTGTGTGTTGATGCCTAGCTTCCATGATACCTTGGAGCAAGTACGAGTTTTAGCAGTAGCAGAAAGTGCGTGCACTTTCGACACTTGGCGCTAATAAATTTTGATGTCTACCTCAACTTGAGTTCGAGTAAATATGGGAAGAGCGTCTAGCAGATAAGACCGTCTACATTCTTTTTGTCGCTTTTAAAACGTGGTCGGCAGAGCAAAATGAGCGAAGCTAGGTCTGAATTTGAATGTCTACCTAATATGTATATATTTACATAGTACCTAGACAATCCGGCGGACCGTATGCTTGTTTGCCACCGACGTAGTATAAAAAAAATCTACACTACTGCAACCGTACAGTATCAACGTATCTATGGGTTTTACATATATAGCCATTTTGACACTCTAATAACTTCCATCACGTGTTCAGGGAAGGCAGTCATACTCCATAAAACACTACAATGCAAACGTTTGCTCCGGTAGCAGTTTTTAGGGTTCCGTAGCCAAAATGGCAAAAACGGAACCCTTATAGTTTCGTCATCTGTCACACGATTTACTCGGAAACTATAAGTACTACAGTGATGAAATTTGATGGGAATATGTGTTGTATGAACCGCTACAAAATTATGACACTAAATAGTAAAAAAAAAGAATTGGGGGTGGGGCCCCCATACATGTAACTGAGGGATGAAAATTTTTTTTTTCGATGTACATACCCGTGTGGGGTATCAATGGAAAGGTCTTTTAAAATGATATAAAGTTTTCTAAAAAACATTTTTCTTAAAGTGAACGGTTTTTGAGATATCACTCAAAGTCGGAAAAAGTATGTCATCCCCCTATCATTTTTATAACTAGCCATTATAAACTCGAAAAACTTCCATCACGTGTTCAGGGAAGGCAGTCATACTCCATAAAACACTGCAATGCAAACGTTTGCTCCGGTAACAGTTTTTTCCTCACATTCCGGTCCTACGCAAGTTCCCTCTTTGTTTAGTAATTAATGCATGGTCTGTACTAGATATGCTGATGGATATGTAACTGCTTATACAGACGATTGCATATGCTACCGCAGTTGGGTATTCAAGAGAAAAATGTATCGGACTTAGCTTATATTAGGGGGAGATCGGCATGAAAGGTATTTTAGTAGTTTCGGAACGATATTTGCACTATTAGCATTTATTGTTTTCAACACTATACTCGTAGTTTCGATACAAACAATTCGCCCCAAAAGTACCAAATGAATGCCGATAGCCCTTTTATAAACTGGCTCGTTCATGCCAATCTTCTCCTACACACTAAAGTCAGACTTTAGGTGAAAAGTTGTGTGTTATTGGTACTGATTGTTTGGGGGCGCTGCTCGCTTTCTCCATATAACAAATGTCATTTTCATGATGTTAGCGCAACGAATAAAAAAAATTAAGAAATATAGATTTACTTAATAAATACGTTTGGATCAATTCCGTCCGGTGGTTAGGAACAACACCGGAGCCATATGCAAATCCTGCCATTGTCGAAACGCTAATGACCGTGACAACATCGCTTAGTTGACAAATGTCTGAACTAACCAAATATATACTAAGTAGTTATGGCGTTTTTCTTTAACTAAAAAATAAAACTAGATATTTGGAAGATGCTATTGATGTTTGTTTTGGCTTTTAAACGTTTTTTTCTATGATTGAGTTACTATGCGGTGTCAAATCAATCATCATCATCATCATCATCATCATCATCATCATCATCATCATCATCATCATCATCATCCTCATCCTAGCCGTTTTCGGCCACAGCGACTGCGTTTTACGGTTAAGAGCGTCGCTGGTGTGTTCTCAGGTACCTGACGTATTTTCAACGAATGTGCAACCACACTCGCGGTGTTAAATCAAACAGTAGGTACATGTACTGTTTTGATTTTCTGATGTAGTCTAGGTGCAGGTGGGGAAGAAGGCCGGCCGGCATTTGCAATTTTGATTGGGAAAACCGTCACAAAAAGATCCTCTGGAATATTGTACTTATGCGATTTGACGAATTCTAGTTATTTATTTATTAACTAGAACGTACTTGCAGTTCAAATATAAAATGTGTGGATGAATCTGTTAATAGTTCGCAGCGCCGTGCCTTTTTAACATAGTTTACGAATATTGCATTACAAACACATTTAAGCCAGAAAGCAATCTGGCATCCAGTTGCTTCACACCTAATACATTCATGCATATAGCAAGTTTCTATAAACAACACATATAAATAGTATAGACGGATGTGTATAACTGTTTTATTGTATTTTATAAAATCTATCTCATCATATCAGCACTTTATCGCCCACTGTTGAACATAGGCCTCTCTTCTAGTACGCTACTTCTCCTGGTCCTGTAGGCCTAGCACATGATTGCCGCGGGAGTATGTCGCCGCGAGATAGACTACCCGTCCTTATGTCATTAATACAGTTAGAAGGAGACGTGTGATCTATCTCGCGGCGACATACTCCCGCGGCAATCATGTGCTAGGCCTACTGGGCTAGTATCATCCAGTTGTGACCCGCAATTTTCCGAATGTCGTCTATCCGAAAATCTAGATATACCTACATTTCCGCCGAGCTTATGCTCAGATACTGGAATAATACCTATATCCGCAAAGAATGACTCGCAAGTCGCATTTCACGCTAAACGGTAGGTACTCATTCATGCTGCTCACAAGTAAGTACCTAAATATGTAAGAAATATTTACAAATCCTAAGATTTCCCTGAATGAATAAAACTGTTGCAAAATGGACCCTGTATTAAAAGCCATAGCAGAGAGCAATAGCTGTATAAGCATGACGAGAGAACGAAGAAGTTATTTCATTCCACAGATTGCTAACGCGTCAGGATCTCAAAAGTCCCTTTGAAAAAATCTCTTTTGTGTACATTTTCGACGAAGAGAAAGTTTCTGAAGGCGCTTTTGAAATGACGAGCGAGTTTTATCATGAACACTATGAACTGGATGCTGGGAGTTTGTAAATTCTTTATACATTGGAATAAACTGTACATATTTCGTAGATTTATGGTTAAAGTTCTTGTGTAGTAGGAATTCCTACAGCCTATATTATAAGAACGGCTAAAGCATAAACAAAAAGCTTGGAACAATTAATAGCAGTGAAATACGACTACAAATTCTACAAAACAGCCCACCGGAGGTGTGATCAAAGGACCAGAGTATTGCTCCGCGTTTTAACGCTGATCTGATACCTATACAAGCATGTAAACACACTGGTTGCCAACATTTTCTCGGTTCTAATTCTTTACATACAACTAAAATATGGTTAGTTCTTCTACATATATAACATAAACGTAAAAATAAATCGATTAAGCAGCGCTTATTTCGGTTGAGTAGCAAAACGTTTTGGAAATAGCTAGCTTTAGTGCCACAGCTAACATGAATAAACCGAGTACATAATACGTTTGCGTTATGTGAGCAGAATTATCGGTTTCTATCACACGTTATAGCATCGATATACCTATATATATTGGTGTATCCTTATTTGTGCAAAAATCTCTCGATTTGTACGAGTATTATTTGTGTCGCTTATCTTCAAAAGTGGGTAAATCCTTTCTGCTATAAGGTTGATTATCTGTCAGATCATATTATATTTTTTATATAATCAACCTTATAGCAGAATGGATTTACCCACTTTTGAAGCGACACATTTGTGCCTTGCGAAGACACCAAATCATTTTCCCAACATCAAATTCTACGCGTACGCGTAACGCCATAAGGTACCAGGGAGAAAATCGAGCCAAGGTTGTTTAAGAGTATTTGCTCATTCGTGATTCCCGGTCGGTATTCGTAATTGTGTTTACCGAGGTTGTCTGAGATATATTACGTGCAACGTATGTGTTAGCGTCGAATTGAGAGGATGAAAAAGATTGTTTATAGATTGATTTGTGGAATTGTTGAAGTGCTTCGTTTAGATTTAGAGCATACATCATTTTTCATTGGTCTAAAATAGACTAAATCCAGTTTGATCCTTGTTATGGAGAACTGTTATGTTGCTGTATCTCATACATTGACTTATGGATGTTAGGCACTAGGTTTCTATCCTTTACAACTGGTTGGTTGTGTGTCAAATATAGGTATCGATAAGGTTTAATGTTGATTTTATTATTATTAGGTAGGTATTTATTTTATTCCATGAGCAGTTGAAAGGCAAAATTAAAATATGTACAACATAGATATGATAGACATTACAAAAAAAACATTGAGTGTTTAGTTTATATTACAATTAAACTCTAAAGTAAGTATGCGTGTTTCCAACTTTCCAACCAATGAACCATCCATATGCATATTGGGTTGTTATGGAAATATGCTCAGTTTCGGCCATTCGTTCGACGATACGAAACACCTGAATCCTTATCGGCAAGCTGCATTTACACAAACTTGGCTTAATAACGACGACAAGCACTTCACTTTTCGAAATAAACCTTGATTTACTTTTGTCATCCAGAATTTGTAGACTGGCCATGTCATCTACCTATGTCACCTACCTAGACCGGCTCCCTGCCTACACCGGCTCACTGAGTAGCTTCGGACCTCCCTATGATCTTCTTATGACCTTCTTATTATTCCTATACCTATGCTCCATCCTCCTTAATCTTACTTCGTATGAAAACTTAGGAATGACCCAATTCTGAGCTATTAGTTCTTCGTAATTCAAGGCGCTTTTGACACGTTAAATCGAAGATTACACGGAGATGATGTACCTATTTGAAATAGGTAAGTATATAAATAAATCTTCGAGATGACGCGGACGTATGAACGATTCGGCTAGATGAAGAATTCTAAGACATAATCAAAAAAATAAAACGTTTTTGCTTATGTCACATCTCTATCATCTCTACTTTTATTAAAGTTACTAATATCCGCCCTCGTCTGAGCTTTTGTCCAAGCCGAACAGATAATCTGGCCATTGATGTTGTCGCTATTTGTTGACAGAGTAAAATAGTAGACCTTCATTTCAGTTTGTGCACAATTCTGTCGTATATCCCAATTCCCAATAAGTATATTTACAGGTCTCATGTCTCAAATGTGTATGTAAGTATATTCACTCTGTTAACGGCAGTACCTATCGTGATAAGGACCCACTATGAATAGCAAATTAAAGGTCTTAGAAGTTTTAGATCGTATCATAAATATAAAATCCCAAGCCTACAAATCAACCAACAGATCAACACAGACAATCCACACACAAGGAAGAAAGGAGCGCTTAATGCCCACCCCTGACGGAAAACCACACAGTGCCAGAACACCATTAACACTAAAACAGCTGCTACTCAAAAGAGCGTAAGCGCCAAACAGTTCCCAACACAAGTAAGTACCCTCTTTCAACCATATTACAAGGGGGAAACGTTTAGAAACATATGGGTGGACTGTACGAAGTATGCCTTACTGAAGGAACAGCGGTCGTGGCGCCCAATAAATCTATTTTAACAAGCGATATCCAAACAGAGCGTTACTCACGCGTGCCCATAATGCTGAAAGCGATCAAACCGCCGGATATAATCGAACAGCGAATAAAACTATTCCAGTAACTCAACTTGAAACAAAGTTTCTATTTTGGCTCCTTGTCCTGAATGACCTGAATGAAGGTAATTTATGTCCTGTCAGCTTGACGCGTAGTAAAAATAGTTAAACCGAAAACAGAAAATATTGGTCCTTTAAATTGTGGCGTAGGTGATAGGCTGGCAACCTGGCACTGCAATGTTACAATTTTTATTTCAAACCCTTAATAGGCGTCCATAGGTCACCGTACACAGCTTTCCATCAGGCGGGCCGTATACATGTTTGCCACCGACGTGGCATAAAAAAACTCTGCCAACCCCTTAATGGGATACAGGCGTGATTGTATGTATTGCTCCCTTGTAAATAAGATCGTATCTAAAATGTTTTCATCATTCGCCACTTCAGAGTAAATAAGACAACATTGTACATTGTGTTGTTAACCGTTTTCAAAGTTTTTGAAGTCCAAACTATTATCAATCTGAAGCATATTCGTTTTGTTTTGACTGTGTCTACCGTCTACACTATAATATCGACATGTAATTAGGCTAATGACTGTCTAAAACACCTCCAAGGCACCACTGACATTAATTCAAAAAGTATTTAGAAGTAAATCAGTATATGTTCCGACCTAAATAGTTAATTACAACAACAGATACACCTAAATGATTCTTATGATGAAGACAATAAGGGCAGTTCGGTTTAACAGTGGTAAATATCGCGTGACTAGATCAGTAGGACGTAGTAAGAACAATAAAAAGCCTAAAGCACTGACACATTTAAGTATTAATAGATGGGTCTGAGGACGAGTGCGTTGAGTTGTTTAGTTTCTTGATATGTAGTACAATCTTGTATTTAGTTCATTAAGGGCCGGTTGCATCAAACCGTTTGTCACCGTTAAAGCGTTCGTTAATATTTATTGTATGGGAAGTTCCATAGACATCTGCTGCGTGACGATGATGTGTCTGTCAAATGTGGTTGATGTAACTGGCCCTTAAAATTCATAAATCTTATTGTAACAGTATAAGGTACAACAGTGGTCAGAATAAGACCGATTTAAACAAAACAGGACAAAGTATGTTTGTGTAATTTTAAACGTCGTATTTTCTTAGAAATCAGACGTTTATACAATACAGCCTGTGAGATTACAAAAGGCATTTGGTTTTCGGATAAAAACGCCTTGATTGTGAAAAGGACACTGACTTGTCTTACAGATTTAGTTGAAATCTGATACGTTCTAAAACCCGGCGGCCTTTCTGAAAGCATACGCACTGTTTTCTTTATTGCACAGTGTGTACACCCCACATAATTAAAATAAATGTACAGGAATAGCTTGAGGAACAATTTCACGTTAATGGTGATATATTTTGCCATACTTTGTCCTTGTGAAAATCGTGCAGAGTGGGCTTGGTCCGACTATGTGTTAATGTAGCTCTGTGTGTATATTAGGCTAGTAAAGGAAAAGTTTAATTGACATTGGCTTAACTACAGTTACCTACCTGATACTGATACATTTATTTCATCGGAATAAAAAATACTAACCAATATCGTCATTTACTAAACTATTGTGTCATAAGGATAATCTTCATTAAGTGTTTAATTTTTACAATAGCTGTGAACGCTTCATTGTGGTCAACCACGGTCTACAAACTACTTTTTATAAATCAATAAAACAACTAATAAGTCAGCAAAAATATTCCCACATACATACAATAACATTTTGATATTTTTTGTATTTGACTAACACTATCCAACCGCCATAAGAGAAACATGCCTATTACAAATGTAAGAGTATATTCTACATTCTAAACGATCTTTGTACGAATATTACAAATTATTAATTGAATGCTTTTAAAACTGAGCACATTCTAATAAAACAAAACACAACGATGAAACACCCTAAATTTTATCGTAAGCCACATCCGCCATAAGAATGAAACTCTATTTAAGTACCAATCTTCCGCATTTCCTTAAGTGCTACTGCCACTGATGATCAGACGAAAAGTGGTAACAACGTTACGAAGTTACTGGCGATCCGCTTTGATCATGATCACTGAGTTTTAGTTATTAAAATGTCAAAGTACAAGACAAGAATTTTGAATTTCGAACGCACGAATTCGCCGTTCGAAAGTGTCTGGAAAACGATGAGATGCTATTTTGAAAAAGGGCGGCTAGTAATTTTAAATCTAGTAGGTAATGAACACTCGTTTCGATTCTGTTAGCAGAATTTGAATGGCTAGTAGTGGAAATATTATATTATTCATGAAATCAAAAAATATAATTCACGAAATCGAATTGTCGGCATTCAAAAATCGGCCCACAGCATCGAAAAAAATTGATTAGTTTTAGTTAGTTCAATTTCTGCAGGGCAAAGGTCCCTTCATTCATCATTTCAACTTGATCAAGTTGACATCTAATCACTATAACGTGATCGATTCAAACATTTTTAACTTCAAAAGTCGTTGCAATAACATTCGACTCATGTTTTATTTACCATACGCTGTGACTCTATTACAATGCTGTATCTAACATTCGATTACGAATGTTTCTGTAATAAGTACCCTCGAACAATTAAAACTGGTCACTAAGTATAGAGCTCGCATCCAAATTGCCCCGTCTTTATTACCTCTGAGTATAGATACTCCTGATAGCACACCCACCAAACAGGCCCCCGAGATTCAATTAACAGAGGCGCAAAAACACGTACAAACAGAAAATCTTCTTCATTGACTGTCAGTGGACCTTGTGCCCTTACAATGAGGCTCAATACATGGCAGCCAAGACGCGCGATGTTTAAATTGGTCTACGATATAATTGGGCGATGCAAAAAACTCATAGCGTTATAAGATAAGCTTCAATGATTAGGTAGTTACATTTATTTTGTAATCTTTGCAATCGGAATGGCAATGGCGTATATCTTTAGCAGTTCAGACATATTTACTTATTCAGAGACCCAGTGATAAACTCGACTTGATTTTGAACTATGGAGCTATTCATCATCATTATTTTTTGCCTTTATACGCCAACTACTGCGTAAACTCATCTCTTCGTGTACGCCTTATCCCGGTCCTGCGCTAGTCTCTTCCGAACTATTAGCAGTAGGTATTCAACCTTAAAAGACAAATCTATTTTGGTAGGTATATTAAGTATTTTTACTTAGGTATGATATTTGGCTATTAGAACCTGTAACCTTCATAGTTATGACTCAACCTAGCAAGTTTTTTATCGTCAAGTCAAGCGTGATAAGACATGGGTATTTAGTTTAAAGAAGAATATACGGGAAAATGTTGATACTTATACATACATATATAAACTCACGCCTATATGTGTATTCTCAAGAGGTGTAGGCAGAGCCTGAGAGGTAGAGCACATGAAACTTCTCGAGTTTCAGTGCCACTCTTTGCAATTAAGGAGTTGAAAAAAAAGCAAATTTTGATATTACAGTGACGGTCGTCAGGGTGCGTATCGATCGATATAATTTTTTATATATTTTTAGTCGTTATAACGATCATTTGATATAATTATTGAATCATATAACAACAAATAATATACTAACAAATTGTATAATTCTTATTTAATATAATGATCACTTATTCGAATAACATTTATTATAACATACTTTGAGTATAATGCTTATTTCCGATAATAAATAAATTGTATAACACAAATTCTGTCTAAAGCACAGTTAGAATAAAAACAAATTATACAATAAATTAGATCTATCGTGTACCAAAAAAGTAGATTAGGTTAGAACTGTGACCCCTACACACAACGCGCTGCCAATAAATTAGATCCATCATGCATGAGAAAAATAGGTTAGGTTAGGTTAGAACTGTGACCCTTAAACATATGTACTGCTCCCACCCCACACAATGTAACCAATATCCTACAGCTGACTTAGTGTTATTATTATTATTGCTTGTGTCCTAAATCCGCCAGTTCTAACAAATGTTGTAAATATAGCACTTCAAAGAGCCCATAAACAACGTAAATAATTCCATATCGTCCGTCAAAACTTGACGCCAATCCATTTAGTTGCGCTCTACAAAGGACCTTCTAAACGGGCCATATTTTCACTGTACTATGTGTCCGCCAACTATTGGTGTCTTTCTGTAACATTTGAGTAAGAAAAGGACACAAATAGTTACCGGCCAATCCGGCCACATATTGCATTGAGTCTAAACATATAGTTAAAACATCATAGTTGGGTATAACTTCACAAACGTTCTATCACACACCGTTTTGACATAGTAAAATATACCTTAGTATTGAGAACGTAAGATGCGGGTTAGGTTGAAATGAAAATGTAGTACCTACATATCTGAGCCTGTTGGAGATATATGATTTCTGGAACAATTGGTCTTAGACGCGAGGCCGTCGAACCCTACAAGCTATGTTTTGATGGATATTGTTAATATCTTATGAACATGATTAACAATTTTTACCGTAAATTCTTTCTGGCGTAGATAGATACCCATATTTAACGGATCCGTATTATCCGTTTTATCCGGATCCTATGAGACTTCGGATCCAGATCTCAAATTCAACGGATATCCGGATAATTCGGATATCCGGATATCCGGATAACAAACCCTAATTATAGAGGTGGACAGAAGTGTGATTAATATTTCTAAGTGTTAATTTCTTGTATCTAGTCTAACTACGAAGCAATACATTGACGTATAAATTGCGTCCATATACAGAGAGGTCAATCATAAAAATATCACTTTAGGTAAGTTATATATCTTTTATACAATGTGACAAGCATTGACCACACATCCCAATTCACCCCTCTTCCGACCCTAATCACCCCCTTCGTAAACCTATTCACCCCCTTTGCGACCCAATTTCCCCCATTCCTGATCCCATTCACCCCTCAGGCCGCGGATATTTATTCATCCCGTAAAAATTCCCTAACACAGTTGCATCGCTTTCTTCATGAAAACCATTATAAAAATGAAAATATGTCTTATGATTTTCTGTTATACATAAACTTTAGAAGTGTATACACATTCAAAAGGATAATGAACGATTAAAATGAGTAAAAATCCAATAAATTTGGACGTCAACTTTGACAGACATGAAACTGTAAATATATTATTTTCCTACTTTGATTGCGGAAAATAGAAGGAATATGTCAAGAAATATAATAACATTATATACCCCCGGAACCCCTTTCACCCCAAATTACGGTATTTATTAAATTGTCATTATGTATAATGTCGGTTTAATACGGAACCCTACACTGACGCGCTCTTGGTCGGTTTTTCTTCTTAATGCTATATTTAAGAGATAATAAAAAATTACACCTCCCAATTTATACTTAATAAGTTTTTTATGCAAAAATTTCATTTTTGGCACAAGCTATTATCGCCGACTGTACCTTTCTTTCAACAATCATCTATTGCTCTCCGAGACATTTCTAAAAACCCCTGACTCTATAACAGAGTTCCTATGATCACCTTTCTACTTCATCATCAGATTAGCTCCATGATACCATAATATTACATTGTTACTTGATTTACATATGTGTGCAAAATTTCAGCTCAATCGGAAACCAGAAAGTGGGTCAAATTTAGCTTCTACGTTTTGACTCAAACTAACATACCTAATTACCTAGTAACAAGGCAAGTTGAATAAAAGCTTGTATAAAGGCTTCTGATACTAGATTTGCAATAAGTTTACTTGTCATAATTTAAGAACAAATGAGACAGACATATCCAATGAAAAGTCTACACCGTTTTGGTGAACTGTCAAATCACCTCATACAATTTACGGCTGTAAGGCAACCAGGTAGGGTTTGTTATTGCACTTTAATTACATATTAATGATTTCTAGCCCGTAAGATATATGTTTGCTTTAACAATGGATAGATATTTATGCGGGTGAGAGTGTAATTTAGGCTTATGGCTAAGCCGCGCTGACGCGGCGTCTTTTTCCATACAGTTCCCGAAACTACGCTCGCGAGACGCTAGAAAGAGAGACGATGTTTTTGCCGGTCACGGAGCATCACAAATTTTTGCCGGGAACATGTCGTCATATACCTACTTATGGCCCCCTATAGAAAATCAGATATTTTTGCACGGCCGTTCATAGTCATTTATGCTGGTCACCAGCTGGTATTCCATGAATATTTGGTCTAGTTGAGTGGAGAAGTACCATTCAAAACAAGCGCTTTCTAAACAACGATGTATTTTGGTACTTTATAATTATTATTGTTTTCAACTTACGATTACGTGTTAGCGGTATGCACAGAGTAAATCTTTAATGAAATTGAGACATTTTTTTATATATACAATTAAATTTGAACCAGAAGCACTATACCTATACCCGCTCGCATTCCCCTTTTTTCTATTCTAAGTAAGAATCGATTAATAAGTATCTGAATATGTATGGATAAATTAAATTGTAATTGTTTACATACAACCTGTGAAGTTTGGTTGACAAAATTTGACGTAGGTGCTGTCATATATATTTTTAAAATGACGTACTGTTAATACCAGCGTAATGAAAATGTATTCCAATGAGTAAAAGAAAACATGAAACTTTTTCAATTTAACCGAACTAGAATGAAATCATTTATACTCATTCGGTTGTGTTCGTTATTTTCTTTAATAATGTGATATATTTTTATTTATTTTTTATGCACAAGCCATGCACCTTTAAACTTTAAATGAGATTGGATCTCCACCTGACATATTTGATTTACCCTATTTATTTTGAGCACAGTTTTACACTGGTATGGTTTTTCGTTACGTACTTAAAATTTCTTTGTTGCCTTTGAGAGGAAAAATATAAAAAACGTCAAAACTTCTAGTCCATTTATCTGGCTTTTAGAATCACTTAATGTTATAACTAAAGTATTGAATTTTTTAACAAAGTTTACTAAACGGCAACATACGTTTTTCTCATTTTAGGTCAACTTTGCGTGGGTTTATTTATTTTACCTTTAATATAGTCAAAAGTTGTAGACACACTCTTTAAGATAATAACTACATTTATTTTACTTTATTAACAGTATTGACATTATTGAGATGTCATGAAAAGCACTCCTATAAACCGTACAAAACTTTGTTCGTTTTGAATCCGGTTCAAATAATGGTTTACTTACGTTATGATCATAAAACCTTGCCGAGGGATTTGGCTTCATACTACTTCAATAAATGAAAGACCATGCCTCCTACATATCAATATTATGATAATTTACAAAACATACTCGTATATCATTATTTAAATCATGAATCATGAGATACAGTCACCTACAATAATATTTTAAACATGAGGGTCGCAAAAGTATCTGACACGATTTTATTTGAGCGTATCACATATTTTTACGGCTTTCGAAGAGTAACATGTAACAGCTGATGACTGTATAATATGACGTACCGATTTATATGTCATCTGTGAACTAAACAGGTAATAAACATTTATATATATTATAACCTTGTGTTTTGATTGAAAGTGCAACACTGCAACGGATAATACGAACGGACTCAACGGACACAGGACGTAAATTGAAATACCTATGTATACCTCTATGTATGTATTTAAGAAGAATATTATGTTGACAATGGTATACTAATGATTACTATTCATGAACTTAGCGTAAGTGTCGTAGTTTTATTACCTGCATTAAAAAAAAACTAACTGTCTTAAAATATATGTTCTTTGCTTTTTTGTGAGGTCTATGAACTTTTCCGTAACATATTTTTTTGGCACTAACCCAAGGAAATGCAAACCAGAACTAGATCCAGAACAAGCCATTGTATTAATGTAGACCTCATTATTAATGAAATACGAAAAAAGTTTACTTTATTGAAAAAGTATTTTGGCACAAGTCTCAAATTTCAGTAGGTATGTTGGGTTGGGACATATGAGTGTTTCAGCCGTTTTATTTAGTCACATGTTCATGTATTCTAAATTTTCTTGACAGGATAGAACACCCAATGATTGGCTTTTTCGCTGCGGTACCGTAAGTATGGTTAAGTACGAGTTATGCCTACTTATTGCAGTTATTGCTACAGCGAAGGTATTACATTATTATGCCTATACAGTACCACTGCACTACTACCCTTTACGAAGGTTTAAGTCGCCAATTTTCGCCATGTTTTGACTACCCTATATTCGGTTGCTATCTATTTAGGCAACTCACTTCAACGACCGTTTTATTAGGTAGATAATATTTATTTACAAAAAGATAGTTACAAATATTACAAATACGTATCAAAGCATCAACAAAACAGGGAAATTTATGAAATTTATTTAGGTAATACGGATCTTTTAACAAATAAGTTTATCTTAACTTTGTGAACTCGTGCAATACTGCAACATCACGTTTTACCCTCGCTCTACATTGTGGTGTTCTGGTAAATCGTTTAGACGCCCCGTTTGACAACATCCGGCAAAGTCTGGTGCGTAAGACAGCCCCTTCAATATTTATAAGAACGATCGTTTGCACGCTCGTTGGCCAACATTTTGTAAAACGGAAACGTGTAAATCTTTTTGACGTAAATATGGTGGTGGAGTCATATTTAGTTTTAATGTTATATTATCAACACTGAAACTGGCAAGTTGTCCAATAATGGTGTTCTGGTAATGTGTCACGTGCTCTGTGTAGTTATCCATTTTGAGAATACCAACACAGGCACGAGTTTATGTATGTATGTATTAATATCCAATCATCAGTTATCAAATTGGACATGTTTTGCATATGTTTGTTATGGTTCAACCATTTGCCAGTTTACTAACTTTACTACTTCTACAATCAATCAATCAAAATATTCTTAATTCAAATAGGCTTACAATAATCACTTTAAAATGATCAACAATGTACGATTTTCGTCTTATTCTAAATATCTAAGTACTTGTACTTGAATTATTATTATATTCTATGATTTTACAGTTGTTAGCATATATATTGTCCATTGTATTGTTATTTGTTAGGTTTCGCCTGTTAATTTTATTTCTTAGTTTTTAATTTAAAGAAATAGCTTTTTACCTTAAGCGCATAGGCTGAGCTACCCGCCAAGTCTCAGTCTGCTTGTAGGTTTATAGGCGCGTGGACTCGCGGGCGACAGGAAATTCATAAATGCGTTTAGGTGGCTTCGCTAATAGCAAACATAAATGATCAATTATAACTGCATTTTGTATAAAGTATGTATAGTATAGATCGATACTTGAAGCAGTATCGTTGATTTTCTAGTTGCTAGTGCATAGGTTTCCAAAATTAACTGGGCTCTGACGCCTTGCCTCCAACCCACTTATAGAAATTTCAATTTTCCATTAGATAATGGAATGAGCTCCCTGCCGAGGTAGTTTTGATGAACTACAGCATGGGGTTCTTCAAAACAGGAGTGTACAAGTTTCTAATGGGTCGGTAACGCGCATGTGACACCCCTTGAGTTGCCGGTTACGGTGACCGCTTTCCATCAAGAGGACCGTTTGCCTTACCTGTTTGCCACAGACGTACATATAAAAAAAAAGATAACAATACTAATAGGATAAAATGGATAAACCTGTTAATCACGTGACATCGCAGTAATTAGTGTATATTATGTTTTCAAACGCGATATAATTTGCTACAGATAACACCCGCGTCACGCGTCTCATGAATGCATCAACTTTCTACTGCTTTCGACATCATGTGCTTCCTTTTTGGACGAGCCTATTCGCTCCGCTTTTGAACTAATCGATATCTATTCTAAATATGGAGATTTGGGTTCGTTTTGCACACTTTTCCTGTTATGTAGAATTTTGTATATAACCAGGATAACAATTTACCTTTATGATGTGACCAAATCGCAAAATCGCTGATTTTACCAGAGGATCAACTACGTATATTAAAAGAATTGAATCAGAAAATAGTGAAATGAATATACACATCTGTGGTATCCCTATATCGATTTTATATTATAACCCTGGACTGTCTACATTTGTATGGAGACTAATGGAGAAGAAGTCACAAGCAACCAAAAACGAACGAAGTGCGATACCTAGGTAATTCACGACTTGACATAGTTTATATGCGGCATCGCCCTTTGACATATATTTGAAGAGCTAACACGATTTAACTAATCGTGTCACTATGATAACTTGATAAGATAACGATATGTACGTGTCTAAGTATCTGTCTATCGCTAGTATCGCTACCTACCAGATATATGTGTCAAAGCGTCTATCGCAAGCTAATACGACCCAAGCCCAAGTTCGACCAGACAAGGTTATTTGATAGACTAAATAGAGTAGATAAATAAAGAAGCTATCACGACGTAATCAAAGTCCTGTCCTGTGTCAAAGTACCTACCAGGGATGTAACGGAGTTCTGCTTCTGCTTCCGTTACTGCGGAACTTCCGTTTTGTTTTACACATCCGCTTCTGTTCCGGTTCTGTTATTTTTCAAACGGAAGTTATAACGGATGTCGGAACCTAGCGCGACGGTGGGACATGAGCGGCGTACATCAAAGACCAACAGGTCTATACCTATCATTCGCTCATCTCTCCGCTTGCCACGTGCTGCGATACTAAACATTAATCGCTTCATTCCATTGCGCGCCAATATTTGTCCTGTCCACCTAGTTAGTAGCGAGTGAACAACTATTCAGTGGTGCAGGGCTTATCTATACGATCCCCTTAGAAGCTCCCCTTAGATTTGTCTATTAAATACAGTTTACTTCTTTTACAATCACTCCATTTAATTTAAAAATTTAATTGTGTGCTAACAATTACACATATAGTTTTTACTGGTTAGTTTTGGATTGTATTATACTACCTACGAGTAAGTTTTCTTTTCGTTTCTAAAACCTTTTACGGCATAATAAAGGTTTAAAAGGATTCTTATGTGATTTTTAGTGATTACCAAAACAACAAACAATCTTAAAGTTCAAGGTGATTTAAATTTTTGGATTGTAATGAATGATATACTTAAGATAAAATATCAGGTAACTTTTCTTTTCGTTTTTAAAACCTAAGTGGGCCTAAAGGCTGATTACAAACTGCTGATTACAGGCTGAACAGTAAACACCTAAAAGTTCTAGGTAATTTAATTAGTTTTGGTTTATATTATACCTATGTGGTATTTTTTCCATTGAGGTATATGTACTACGTACTAGAGGCGACGTTACTAAGAGAATTTTTAACACACCCCACTGCGGTCCATGGACCGCAACGTTGTCAGTCGTCTACAGGCCCTTGCAGTGCAGTGATGTGCCGTGATTCATTTACAATCCACGTGAATAATGCGTTCTTGTGTGCTTAAAAATTGTTCTAATCACTCGAAAAAATCAAATAAAAGTCAAGGTGTGACATTTCATCGGTAAATTAAACAAAAAACTCGTCTATAATATTTTAAGATTGAATATTCTACAAACACGCGAGCGGGAGCGGACTGCCGCCATTTTGGTGACGCAATCATAGACTAAACTCCAATTGCTAATTCGAGTCCAAAAAAACTACGACAGATACGTCAATGTCACAGCTGTCAATGTCACTTATGTCACTGTCAAAATACTTTTCAGGTTTTGCCAACCTTCTACATTCTTTATTTGGCACGTAAGAAATCCAAGAATACTTGATGATAAAATTGTGAAGAAAATTCGTTTTAGTTTTTTTGTTTTAATTCTCATTCTCTGGTTCAGGTTCCATCATACTCGTACTTTTGCGCTTGCGCTCACGCAAAGTCCTCGTAGAAAACACAATCTTAACAACGATTTGAAATAACAGTAACTGAACAGGAAACAAAAACTTAACAAAAAACAAAAACTCAACAAGGCAAAAAATCACCACGGAGCAAAAAAACATTCAAACAATCAGAACAGAAGTTAGACGTCGAATAAGAATGTCAAATTCAAATACAGTTTGACAGACCATGGTGTCATGGCCGCTTCCAAAACAATGGCGGCCGTGGCAACCATAAAGCCCACTATACACTATTTCGCTGATTAGCTAATTGTAAAATATATGTATAAAAAATTGGTCACAATATTTATATCATCAATAGTTTGTTCTATACCGCAAAATATAGCACCAAATGTTATTGATACCTGAAGTGATACAAGCGCAATACCAACTTTACAACTAAAAATCACGGAAAAAAAGAAAAAAAATCGAGCGACCTAGTATTTATGTAAATAATAAAAGACTATTAAATATATAACTAATCAAAGGATTGAAATAAATAATAAATAATTTGTCTTGGCGTGTGTTTTTATAAAAAAGGATCATACTATTTTACAAACATTTTATTGCAGTGGCAACATCGTAGTAGTTTTTTTGGACTCGAATTAGCAATTGGAGTATAGAAAAAGTTAACCGCGCAGATGTGCCATTTACATTGTTCCTACTAATGTGTTTCACCTCTAATATATTTGCGAAATATATATATTTCTATTTGGAAAATTATTAGGTAACTACTTACTACTTCATGAATGATGTTACTATAATATTAAAAAAGTTTATTTGTTTATAAATTGTTAATATTTTTTGAGTGAAATTGTATTTGTAGCACGCTCACTTTTTGCAGTTTTCTTTGGCCTGGTCATGAAAAAGGGAACAATGGATACGCTTTATCCAAAAATTGTGCTGAGGAAACTTGGTTACCAACTGACCACACATATTGTTCATTCATTGTATTTTAAAGAAGAAAATAAGTACAGTACAATTATATTATTTTGTATTGTTTAAGTTGTAAATAAATAAATCATTTTGACCAGAATAGCCGTATTTTAACTAAATGTAAAATTCCCATTAGGCAGAATATAATAATGTGTCACATCTGATGGTAGACCTACTCTATGCGTAAATGGCCGCTCCCCCCACCCCGCGCATTTGTCAGCATGTGCAGTGTTTTCGCTTGGCAACGTCGCCTCTAGTACGTAGTACATATACCTCAATGATTTTTTCATTTCGTTTTTAACATCTATAACTTCCGCTTCTGGTTCCGGTTCCGCTTCTGCTTCCGTTAAACTAAATTCAAAACTTCCGCTTCCGCTTCCGGTTCCGTTAAAACCACATCCGTTACATCCCTGGTACCTACTACAGCTATAAGTGTCAGTCACCATCATGGAATATAGTGGTCATGTTTAAGCAAATAAGTATGCACGACTTTCTCAAGACTTCGTACTACTTCTAAAGTTAAGATTTTCATTTTGCACTCAATAACATTTTGTTTTCAACTAACTACTATTGTATTGTAATATATATCAATACTTAAATACATTACGTATTACGTAGGAGCACAAAGCTGTACTGAAGTTGCAATTTTATACTTTGAATTCAATTGATGAATGAAATTCAATGCCCTTTCATGTTTTACAATCGGTACCGGCAACAGACGTAGCCAATACAAACAACTATTCTAGATTCTCGCTAAGGTAAAGTAATATTAACCCGGGAACGTTGATTGACCAATGCTTGACAAATTAATTTAGAATTTTTCTGATTCCTCGAAACATGCAAAATAAAACAGCAGCAGAATTCAAGTAGAACATAATCTGCATTCAATCATAAGCAAATACTAATAAATAGGCAAGAAAGGTTGCTTTTAGTTTAGATGTCAGGGCATATACTCAAAAATAGGGACAAAAATGTTACTGGACTTTGTGGTGGACACTTCGAAACGAAACATGGTTTATAAACATTGTTTCTCAAAAACTATGTGGTACCTATAACCTGTGTTTCGGAACAAAAATGTTTATAGTGAATACACACCTTGAGACCACAAAGTCCACCTTCAGAGTACGAAAAATGATTAGCACTTGTTCTTTACGCCTAGGAGTTTTTAAATATGTCAGATCTTTGGATCGGCTATGTTATGCTCGGTTGTCGGAGTTAGGTACTCTAAACGAAATATATCTACGTGCACTGCGCACTCACGCTTCGCCTTTCCCCTTAAATTGAGTCACAATTAAAAACAAACTCGGTCTTTTGTGTTTCAATTATTTTCTGTTAAGACATGTGGGCAAAGCATAACCAGTGAGTCATATGGAATATGGGCCGGAGCGTATCTCCTGTTCGTTCACAAAGGGTGACGTCAGATCTGTGACATCATTTGTTTTCGTCATAACAAAGGTCGGTTGTTTAAGTGTTTTTCTTCACCTCAGAGAGTATTTTGAGGTTTATTCTAATCTGTTATGATTGGTGCTTGTACCTTTCTTCCCAATAATCTCAATCTTGCGAACCTAACTCGACAAAGAAGTATAGATGAAGGTCAATTATAGGTCAACCAGTTCTCCAGGTTCTCTATGTGTATGTAAGTGGCTACTTACATACACATAGAGAAAATTGTAGCTTGATGCCAAATTGGGATTAGGTACAGGTATGAATTAGGTACAGTGCAGATAATGAAGTAAAACAAACTATTCTCAATAGTTCTCTAGTTTTCCTAAGAAACGTCTTTGCCTTTGGCTAGTCTGTGGTCAAGAGTAAGCCCATTTATAAAAAACCGGCCAAGAGCGTGTCGGGCCACGCTCAAACCCTTATTCATTTTTAAATACCTATCCAACAATATATCACACGTTGGGGTTGGAATGAAAAAAAATATCAGCCCCCACTTTACATGTAAGGGGGGTACCCTAATAAAACATTTTTTTCCATTTTTTATTTTTGCACTTTGTTGGCGTGATTGATATACATATTGTTACCAAATTTCAGCTTTCTAGTGCTAACGGTTACTGAGATTATCCGCGGACGGACGGACGGACGGACGGACGGACGGACGGACGGACGGACGGACGGACAGACAGACATGGCGAAACTATAAGGGTTCCTAGTTGACTACGGAACCCTAAAAATGTACTTAATAAAAATTGCTTGTGAATACAAGGCCCTACTGATATTTGTTTATATCAAAATGACTCAACTGATTCAAGTCACTTGTTTCTAATACTGATTGCATTGATTGTAAATGCCACTTACACCGCGATAGAACTTTCAAACAGGTTATAGAAGTAGCAAACGGCTACTGTTTTCTTTATATTATTTACGGCTGTTTTTATTAGATTTAGTGACGACCAGAGTTCTTTATTAAGTTAATTATGTGTTAATGTTATGACTAATATCGAACACCAGAAATTTAAACATCATACTCGCGGTTGTTTATAACTTTAAATACATGTAAATCAAAGAAAACATTTATCGCGTTAATATGAAACCTCTAGCCATTTGTAATTTGTATGCACTGCAATTTATGATGGAAAAGAAATATCTATAAATCGTATGCTTTTTGTGCACTGACGATAAACATTGTAGAACAAATTGAATGTAGACATTTACGGATCAGAGCTTTACAAATTAGAACTACTTAGTCCTAATAAGAACTTTGATACAAACACCGCTTCTAACGCCCGATCTTAATGTTATTAAGTAGCCGCCCGCGGATCAGAAACTATACTAATTTGTAATGAATGACAAATTGAACATCATTACAATATTAGTATCTGTTAAGGATTGTAGCTTTAAAAATATATTAAAAATAATTTCGCCTGGCAACATTATGCAAAAAAGTAAAAAAAAAATATAACCGTCGATTCACTTGATTTTTTTCCCGCGTCGTCTCGAGGAGCATGTCGCGCTAACCTTTTCGAAATTAAAGTAAAATATAACATACTCCCAGGTTAAATCTAGAATTCCTTTTCTTTACGTGAAAAAATCGTGTGTGAGTTTGTGGAAGGCTGATCGATTGAAGAAGCACGTCGTCTGTTCCATTTTCGGTGTCTGAGCTGGTTAAGGTAACTCGGATTCAAGGTAAGTCTGGACAAGCCGAGATTCGAGGAGCCTGGCCAGCCACCGCCGACTGCTGCATCGTCACCTACAGCCGAACAAGGTGAGTGCTTCCCACAATTGACCCAGCCTATCTTAAATTCCCTAATTTCTTGTCGTGTCGTTAAGCTATAAAGTTAATCGAATACAGTCCACATATATAATTTAAAGATATCGAAGTAAAATAATCCCCTACAGTATCCTCTCCCAAATCTAGTCACTAACTTAATTTTATTAATTAGAAAACCAAGAGTTCATCAGTGAGTCATAAATCTATTCCCCCGCCAAAATCAATCAAGACGCAAGTCTCTAATGATGGGGCTCCTCAGTTCAATAGTGTCCATAAATAATGTATTGTAGGGAGGGTATTGGCAGTTGAAACAATTTAATTAAAGCTAGTAATGCAGTTATCCTCAGTGACAGACGACTTACTCTCAAGAATCAGTAATTGACCCCTCTAATTTAAATTAAAGAAAATAAGAGTAAGGAAGTGATACGCCAATACGGCACTCGAGGTAATAATGGTGCCAGGTAGCCACATATTTTTATATAAAATAAAATATTTATGTCTCAAATGATAATTACTTATGTACGTTATTTATATAGCAACTTCTAGGCATTATTATCGAGTCTTAGAAGTGAAGTTAAGTTGGCACCTGACACGAACAAATCTCGGAAATACTTGTGATAATTTAAAAACAGACATGATTTATTAAGTTAAATAATGACGTGATTTTAGTGGTATTTTAAATCAAGACCAACTCACGAAATAAAAAAACTCAGCTATGTTACTAAATGAAAATTTTCTACACTCTTGATTTAATTAGAAATCTAGTGTCATGTACACGCAATTCAAACGACAATAAAAACCGCATATAAAAATTGCGTCTGGCAGTTACTCTAGTGACTGTACATGCACGGTCTAGTGAACAGCTAGACTGCAATGGGCTGGTAGTTGCTTATATCTATGCAGACCGCAGGGAATGCCAGTGTGATGTGCGTATACATGATAAGGCTGCCGTTTGGTGATGTGCGATTGGCGGGATAAGATGTTTTATACGCTAGAAAAACTCAATGTTACAATGACGTCAATGACGTAAAAAAATTTGGAATCAAAGATCTATCACCGCTTCCTTTTCCTTTTTCCAGAGTAGAGTCTCGAAGCAGCTAATTTTGTGGTGTTTTGTGTCAGACCGTCTAGTTGAAGTTATCGATCACATGTCTAGCGAGTAAGCTAGCGTGAGGCGAACTTTGATTACAACGCATCCACTCCCACTCGCTTTGTATCAGTTCACTAGTTTAAACTTTAAATTATCACCGACGATGAACGATGTCGTTTCCACAGGGTTACTTTTATGTCGAGGTACTATTCTGTATAATCGGTATCCACTTCCGCCACCGCCTCAGCAACCGCGCCCGCTCGCCCCGTGTCCGCACTCCGCAGTCTTCCCAGTTCAAATTACCAGTCACGTCGCCTCGCCAGCCAGCGCACATAATGCAACGGCGATGCGCTTTTCACAAAGCGTATAACCGCTCCCGCTACCGCCTCAGCAACCACGCCCGCTAGCCCCGTGTCCCCAGTCTTCCCAGTTCAAATTACCGGTCACGTCGCCTCGCCAGCCAGTGCACATAATGCAGCGGCGATGCCCTTTTTTACGCTGAGCGGAAGGCGATAATCAAATCTAACAGGTGTAGGGTGCATTCGGAACTATAGGACTGTGACGTTGTGGTCTATTAAAGAAGTAAAATGGTCCCTTTGAGTGTACGTTTCTTTGGGGAATTAAATTGACATTATACGAGCAATAGCAGCAAGAAAACAGAATTATATTGTAGCACAGGCAGGTAAACCTTTTTACTTAGTGATTAAACTTGTAAAACGGCCTCTACGTGTATTAGAGATAAAAAATACATGATATGTCATGCACCTGTTAAAAAGCAGGTGCGTGAATATACCTGTGAAGGATTTTTGATGCGATTATTCGTTTTCTTAAAGAATTTCTATTCAAACCGTGCTAGATTAGAAATATACCCCAATAGACTGTTCAATAATTTGCATGCTTCGATGCATTGCTAACTACAATACTACAGTGTACAATGAGTTCAGTTGATCGACCAAATACCGCAGCCCAAATCAAATAGGACTTTACTATACTACTGTATAATACTGTAGGCCACTGTAGAACCTTTTCACAATGAGAGAGTGACTTCTATGGCAAATAAAGCACGGTGTCAATAAGACAATCTTCTAGGATTCAAATTGGTTAATCGTACTTAAACTACAGTTGTAGCTTCCAGCGCCATTTTGCTGTATCCTGGGCGCACACTACTACACACATACAGACACAGTTATACATTAGGTGGTCCTTTTATCACAAGCAAGTATATAGCTTGCCTACCATCTTTATGATGAACTAGCTTTTGCCCGCGGCTTCGCTTGCGTCAAATTCGAATTGCGGAATGCTCCATACACACTTCCATTAGAAAGAGACAAAAAGTAGCCTATGTCACTCTTCATCCCTTCAACTATCTCCACTTAAAATATCACGTCAATTCGTCGCTCCGTTTTGCCGTGAAAGACTGACAAACAAACAGATACACACTTTCCCATTTACAATATTAAGTATGGATGTGCATACTGCATACGTACTTACGTGGTTTTATTTGAATTTATTGGGCATGCCCGGTCTTTACCATATAGTGTCCATATTTATATATATATGAACACAAAGTAAAAATTATAACAATAATTAATAAAAACGTAGAAAACAGGGGCACTGTAACATAGGGGGGTAAAATTACATGGTTGGCTGCCCACCCCACCGCGGATTGTGGCCTGATCATTATCTAACTTCTTATAGTCAGCACTTGTTATTTACTTTTTTGCTGCTTTACATTTTTAATATATATTCCACCAAAACAAACGTCAAAAGGGATAAACATTTTTGGCTTGGGAAGGTGAAGTGAACTGTAGTATTTGAATAAAATTAAACGCAAGCTTTACATAACAAGTATAACAAACTACTTTTTTTTATTTATGAAATAGGCAACAAACGAGCAGTCGAGCCGCCTGATGGGAAGCAGTCATTGCCGCCCATGGACATTTAAAGCAACATCAGGGGAGCCACTTATGCGATGCCGACCTTTGAGAACCGTAAATACCTGCTTCTTGAAGAACCCCATAGCGCAAGGGAAACACCCCTTACTTATAACATAAAAAAAAAAAAGAAAAACCTTCTCTCGGTCTAAAATATATCGTGTGCTTACAGAAAAAATACATGTTTTTCTATTATGTGAGTAGGACATTAGTAGCCTTCATGAATTAAAAAAATGAACATGTTTAAATCTTTTCCACTTCTACACATGCAATACTTGTTGCTGGTTAACTACACAAGATAAAAAATATGGCAGGTAATGGAATTTCTTATCTGCTACTTAGTGAAACTTTTTCTTGCTATTCTTATTCTATTATGATAATGTCTTATCTCTTCGCTGTCACTCGTGCATCGTGCAACATCGTAAAATGTACTAAAGTTACTAAACAGTCATGCAAGAGAACCCCACAACACAAGATAAGGGATTTCGTGACTCTGAATCATGAATTAGGATTCCTGATCGGGCTGAGGGGAAATGTTTACGACCCCTGTGTATTCCAAATACTGTTTAAATACAGAAGGGCGTATGTCGTTAAGAATTTGTTGTAAGATAATGTCTTTTTGTGCGCGATGTAGTGTTCAGTGCATGCATTTTAGATACCCGGGGAGATAATAGGGAAATTAGACTTTAATTCATGTGGAATTGTTGGCGATCACTGGAGATATATGGTTCATTCATTGGAATTGTTTAACTTTTTTATTACCTTTTTTTATTTAAATTAATTTTAATAATAATACACGTAATTCCACTTCGATATGGTTATCGCGTGTTATATCAACGTATATTATCAGTTTAATCATATGATTGCGTAGGAAATGATAATAAAAAATAATATATGAGATAACTCAACCATGTAAACGAACGGCTAACACTCTGAAATAGAAACTGCAAATGATAAACAATAACGCTGATATTATTATAGAAACGTCCAATAATCGACTATAATATATTTAGATCGTTTACTATCGATCGATTACCTACATCAGTCACAAATGAAATCTGCCGTTTCATGAACCGCATGACATGGCCAACCGTTTAAATGTGTGGTGATGTGGTCAGCTGTGTCCGAGCCATTCGAATATGCATTTTCATGAAATGCTCACATTTAGCACGCCTTGTGCTGCTCACAAATAAAAGAAGTCATGAATAATGTTCAACGTGACCAATGATGGACGCAAAAATGTCAAGAGGACTTTTGTCTCAGGGTTTATAGAAACTAAACACTAGTTAGCTAAATATTGATGGAATAGGGATGACGACTACATTTAAAAAAAATGGAATTCTGTTTAGTCCGTCAGTTAGATCGTCTAAAAATACTGAACACATATTTTTCGCTTTATCTAATTAATGAAAAAATACAAAGATACAGGGCATCAAAGTTCCGGAGTGTGGGCTTGTGACGTCAATTAAAGTAAGAATTGTACCTAAGCGTGACATCACGCGAAACTTCACTGGCACTTTACCGTCGTCATTTTTCGTTTACGAGAAAAAATAAAAAATATGTGTCCAAAATGTTATGATGATCTAACTGACGGACTAAATAGTTTTTTTTTACTTGTAGCTGATTAAAATAAAATCGAGATATGGAGACATGAGTACCTAATAAGAGAGATCTCGTAGGGTTAGGAGAAGTGAGCGTTCAGGAAATGTCAGTATTTTTAGGGCCATGTCAGGACTTTGGCCATGCATGACATACTCATCTTTTACCTAGCGTTTTCCCGGCCTAGTGCCAGGATTAACGATTTTTACTTCTAACTAACAGGCTGTTATTATCTGACGGTCTCTTTCATTCATGTGGCAACGTTAAGTTCAATGAAGTAAAAACATGTATGTTGGCATTACAAACACACTAGCTGCTATCTCTACCAACTATATTATCTTAAAAATTGTTACATAAATCAAATTATACAAAATGTAACGTCCAGTACATCACGTATTGTGTCCTTGAGGACATGTCCTTATCGACGGAAACGGCGGCGTGGGCGGCACAATGTCGGTCACTCATTGTAGGGCTAGGTTATTGTCTAGATTTTACGCAGATATACTAAGCTAAGGTGAATCTGACACTTAACAGTAAGATGTTCGTACAGCTAGAAGATGTTGATACAACTCCCAGCCAGTCTACCCATGACCACGGACATAATGTCATGTCCGAAACGTCGGGTTAAATATACATACATACATACATACAATCACGCCTGTGTCCCATAAAGGGGTAGGCAGAGCACATGAACTACTAAAGTTTCAGTGGGGTTAAATATAAACGTAAGTTTTACGCGATTAAGTCCCGTTTTAATTTAATAATATTAGTGAAGATCGTGTTAGTTTAAATCAATATTACATAACAGTGAGACAGAAACACACTGGCCGTAACACAAAATGTACCTAGCGTCCAGTATGTCACGTAATGTATCCTTGAGAACACGTCCTTAAAGCCTCCGCCACACATAAAGCGTTTTGATAGCGCAGCGTTAGCGGAGCGCAATGATAGCGGTGCGCTGGCGTTCCGCTCGCAATCCGCGAGCATTCCGCTCGCAATCCGCGCGCATTCCGCTCGCAATCCGCGCTCGTTAGTTCCCGCCGGCGTCCGCTGGGCGCAACGCCAGCGTTCCTCCGGCGCACCGTTATAGTTGCGCTCCGCTGACGCTCCGCTACCGCTCCGCCTACACTATCAAAACGCGCTTGTGTGGCCGAGCTTTAAGTCCTTATCGACGGAAGCGGCGACGTGGGCCGCACAATGTTAGTCGGTCACTCATTGTAGGGCTAGGTTATTGTCTAGATTTTACGTACCTACGTTACATCTAGGCTATTGTCATACAATGAGCAATAGCTATGAGCAACGTAGACATTACAACCTATATTAACTGGAAGACGTTCCTCGGATATGTTTGCTTTGTTTTGTAGTTGTACTACTCAATATTGATATTTCTGCTGACAACAGTAACGACCAATGTGGTATCCACTTAATAGGAATTTCATAGAAAGGCGTAAAATTATACACCTCAATTTATAATTTATGCACATCAGCCGGCCTAACCGAAGTGACTATCATTGACGCCACAGATGTAGTGCGAAAAGGGATTCCTTCGTATTTTTCCGGAAACGTTCGTATTTGTCATGCGAATTCAGTCAATGTCAGTACATCTTGTACTGAGACTCACTGAAATAGCATAACACGTTCATCGTTTCCGTGACAATACGAAGGCAAATCTTTTCGCACTACATCTGTTCGTGGCGATCGAAACGCAACTGGCTCCGTCGCGCCAATACGGAATAGAAACAGAGCGTGCGTAGCTGAATGCACAAACGCTCGCGACAATATCTCCTTCGTAGCTATCTATCTCTATTGCCCTTGCGTATTGGCGCGACAGATCCAGACTACATTTCTGCGGCGTTTCGCGTTGCAGAAATGCCGTTCGGCTATGGGGCCAGGAATAAGCTACAGAGCGTAAGCAATTATGAAGTTGACGAGGTACCCTGGTCATAAAACATTAATTATACCGCTGAAAGTTGAGGAAGGAAAACGAAAGGAAAAAATGTTAAGTTATGGTATACATTACGGCATACCAACTCTATTAATAAAACTTACAAACTATCTGAATATTTATCACTTCCTCTAGCCTCTGGCGACATCTTAAAGTACGATCGGAAATAATAATACGATCCGGCCGAAATGAAACCGCCTAAGGAAAAGCGACTAAACATTCTACAACCGACAAAGACATTCCTCCACAATCCATTGTTATTTTCTCATTTCCTTTGTGGCTACAGATCTGAAAGGGCTGCGTTACAGTTCGCATAATGTAATTTGACACTCAAAGGCTTTTGGAGTTTTGGTGAAACTCTTGAAGGCCATCAAATACATATATCGGAGCAGACAAAGCCGTCATAAATATCGGAACACGTCTCTTGCCAAGGCGTAGCGCATGTTCCGATATTTGTGAGAGATTTGGCAGCTCCGATAGATCTGGTGGCGACTGTACAGTCAACCAATTGGAACCCTAGGCCACTGTAGAACTATGTCATAGCGACGTTATAAATCAGACTGTAAGGGACCATCGACACTCACATCACATGCATCCACACTCGCGCGCTGCAACTCCGCCGCAACTCCGCCGCAACTCATGAGTGTGGATGGTCCCTAATAAGAAATCTCTTACTGCTTGTCATTTTGAGATGGTTGTAGAGTGGCCTGTACATTTAAAGCTCGGCCACACATGCGCGTTTTGAGAGCGTAGGCGGAGCGTTAGCGGAGCGCATTGATAACGGTGCGCCGGACGAACGCCGGCGTTGCGCCCAGCGGACGCCGGCGGGAACTAACGAGCGCGATTGCGAGCGGAATGCGCGCGGATTGCGAGCGGAACGCCAGCGTTCCGCCGGTGCACCGCTATCAATGCGCTCCGCTAACGCTACGCTATCAAAACGCTTTATGTGTGGCGGAGGCTTTAACGGTGCTGTTACACGGGCAATACAATTGCCAGCAATCTACATACCACTGCCGCGTTTGTTCAATACGCACCAACTAACTTTGGAGCAAACGCGGCAATGGCATGTAAATTGCTTGGAATTGTGTTGCCCGTGTAAGAGCACCGTAATACTACAGATCGGCTATCTGAGCCTAACTCAAAACTTTGTAATGCTCTAAATTCCGCAGCGTTCCAGAGTTCAGGTTAGTTTTAATATACAAATTCCTGGGCTTGTGTTTATTGGATCTGCGCTCGCTCCGGTTTATAACGAGTTTGCTGCCAAATATTCCGCTAGCTCCATAAGTAAGGCTCCATTACGAGGCACACAATTGCATACTTCATGGTTAATTATGTTCGTAAGCTGTTCTCTGTCAGCTTGAGTAAACCAGAGTTTAAGTTAAAATGACACGGGTTAAACCGTTTATAATTAGTGTTTTAGCCTGTCCCCAGATAGCCCAGACATCTAACGATTACTGCGAAATAATATACTTGACGTTTTTATCTTCATTTTCCATCATCGACCGACAGAGAGTAATATAATAGACAAAAGAACAAAATACATGCATTTAGATGTTCCGTCTAAAACACGTTAAGTATATGGTTTGAGCAACCAACGTGATTGTATTCCTCATCTTACAGTCACCGGCAAAAATAAGTGACGATTTCTATACCTTGTCGCTTTTAATCATTTGACAACTTCGTATGACATTTCAAACAAGATGTTAATGTGATAAGGTACAGAAATGATCACTTAGTTCCCTTAGTCGAAAGATCCCGAGACACGACGAGAACGGCTGTGTACAACTGTACAGTCAACAAATTGGAACCCTAGGCCACTGTAGGACAATGTCATAGTGACGTTATAAATCAGATTGTAAGACATCTCTTACTGCTTGTCATTTTGACATGGTTGTAGAGTGGCCTATAGGGTCCCAATTGGTTGACTGCACATACGTCTCCCTTCTCGTCTCCTAAATCTGGTTGGTTCGGTGCAAGTGGCTCTCGACTAGTGCGTACCGCCAATATCAGATATCAAGCTCAGTATAGTTTATATCTTACCTCGTCTGCAGGCTTGGTGGGCGTGATGGCGACGGTCTCGTTGAAGCAGAGACACGCGCAGTAGTGTCTGTTCGCGTCCACGTCCGTGAGCACGGACACGTAGAACCGCGGCTCCGAGCGCTCCGTCGACAACGCCCATCCTTGTGGCTGGCAGAACTGTGGGGACACAGGTTTATGTAGCTTTATGAACGTCAATCGTCAGAGGCAAACGCAAAAGGTCCGAGCATGCCTACGCTAGAGCTGGAAGCGCACCTTAGGGATCATCCCCACACAAGAGACGCATGTCTTGAGGTGCAGAACGGACGTCCGCGCCACGCCGTCTGAATGTAATTTAAAAAACGTCTCCTCAGTACATTTTGTATAGGAAGGACGCGCAAGGGACGCGCAAGAGACGTCTCTTGGCGCGCGCCAAGCTCCGCGTCGCCTGGGGGCGCGTCTTACGTCTTTCCTATACAAAATGTACTGAAGAGACGTTTTTTAAATTACATTCCGTTGTGGACGTGATGATCCCTTAGGTTATGCCAATGCCAAAGCAACCGCATATTTGTTGGCCAAAGTCTTAAAAACATTTTGTCACTGTCAGTAGAACATTCTACAGGAGTGACAGCATTGTCTTGTCTACTATGCAATATTAGATGTGTAACCGCCGCACCCAAATCTCCGTCGTTACTGGACCGATTTTGAATTTTTTTTTGGTCGAATGTATGTGCATACAGTACAGATTGTTAATCTAAAGGAGCTTTCAAGAAAGAATCGGAAAGCATCAATGATACCTAACGCAGAAATTCTGCTAATTAGAGGAAAACCTTGAAAATGCTCGTAATAATAATACAAAATGTCAATAATATTGAAACTTCAATGTTCTCTCTATAGTGCTCAAAAACTCCACCTCCGCAATTAATCTGAAAATGTGCCTGGTAAATTGATAACTTACCCATTCTATCCCTTCGTGGAAAGGTGTGTCGTCCCAGTTGATCTCTGGAAAGCGTTGTAGGATGACGCCACTGCTAAGCCCGCCTCCTGTGAGAAACATACAATTATCATTGTCAATGCTTACAATAACAATACCTAATGTTATTAGTTCCCCTTTAAACGTGACTCGTGTCATGTGATATCGTTTCCCGATGGACACCTTGGACGGATTATTGATTATTCTTTAAAAAAAAGTTGTTATCGTATTGGAAATTTGCTGTAAGGTACAGCGGGGCAAATCTCGACTGGGAGACAAATGTAACTGGTCCATTTTTTCCATGTTTTACAATGTTTGCATTATTAAATAGTGTCCACTTATATATGGTAGGCGTGTTCAGTGGATACATGTAGAACTCAACATCATAGTGAAATAATGGAAAAAATGGATTAGTTACAATTGCCCCCCAGTCGAGATTTGCCCCGCTCTACCTTATTATTTAATATTTATTATCTTAATCTTAGTGTAAAGTACCTAACCTAATAGTATAAGGTTTAATTGAGCGCAACGCCAACAATCTGTCTCACAGTTTGGCGAAAATTTGACTTTTTAAGGTAAATAAAAATAATTTAATAAATAATTAAAAAAAAAACCTAACATCAGTTATGTGACGTACTCCTATTACTATGAGTTACAGCTGAACTATCAAAAGCTAGAATACCTATCATTGTGACATTTGTGACAAGTAGGAGAATTATCGTTTTGCCGAGAGGTTACTTTTTTGCTTTTGCCATGTTATGCGTGTAGGGATGAAAGCTTAGAAAAAGTAATCGTCAAAAGATCAGCTAGAGATGATTGGACAGAGTTTAGAAAGCCACTTTAAAAAAATAATGATAGTGAAAGGGTTACGGGAGATCGATATTGATGAAGACAAATCACACGGGCTGCAAAACTAAGTGTCACGTCATGGTCCTCAGTAATGAGCTAACGAAGGGCCGACGAAGAAGAGAGACAGCACTTTTCTAGTCCCAACTATGTGGCTTGCAAGACTGCAAGTACTCAATACTTTTCTTAAAGGCGCGGTTGTTTTATGGTTTAGACGCAACGTTGACCGCATGATGCGATCAACGGAATGTAGGGAAAATGACAAACATGTGGTAAGCTGAAAGCTCAAACGCAAAACAAGTGCTCGATTTGTATCTACTAGAAATTAGAAGCGATAGAACGTGGCAATGAAATGCGCCATCGCAGCCTACGAGAAAAGCCGTCAACGGTCGGAAATGTATGCAAATGCTCTATTTATTAATTCACAGCGCGCCGCCGCCGAGGACGCGATTCTGCAACCGACTCACGTATTACAACGGACACTTTGTTATTTAACCATATTACGCTAGGCCTGCAATTTAAAAGGCTTTTTAACGAACAGAATAAACTAGAGTTACAACTGTTTGGGTTTATACAGTAGCTTATAGAACTGAGTAGAGAAAAAGCGGAATGCGAGTAAGTTTCATGAGGTTATATTGGATTTTTACTTTACAGGCTTTGTGGTTAATATTCGTGGGAAGTATATAGTGCTTATGTGTTATTTGAAAGCATAAATTGTTAAGCGATTTTGGTTGTTGGTTAAATTTAATGGAAGCGATGCATTCTGGATTCCAGCACGTGAGCAGCTTTGTTTTCGGTAAGCGATGTGCATTGTGCATAGGTATTAGGTACAGTTTCCGAGTTGTATTCCTAGAATTGCATTTAGTAATTTTGATATTTGGAAGAAGTTTTTGGGAGATTATAAATATTAAGCTTGAAGTTCTAGCAAGCTAAAAGTCCTATTTTTGTGTTTAAAAATTAGTTTTTTACAACAGGTAAAGATTTGTATAAATATATGTATGTCATGATTATGGCACTGAGATGTACTTTAATACATTCATCGCTGTTCTTTATAGTCCATAGCAACATCCGGCCAGCGCATTTAAAATGTGTCTACACTAAAAAGGGCATCATACTCGCATGCAATGAAAATGGCAACACTACGTAACGTGAGTCAATAACCTCGCCATTCCCAATATTTAATAGGTACTGCTTCAAAGACCGCTTTGCCTATTAAACTATTCTATGCAACTTCACACATGTATGTGATGTATGCAAACTCAAGTTACTCCAGGTCCAGCATCCTTGAGAGTACGCTAGGCTAAGTATAGCGTTACAGTTCCGTGTCAAAACAGCTTATACGCCTTATATGTTTATGCGTATACGTCGTTTTAGACATGCGTAGGCTGCGGTCTGGTTTCGTTGCATAACTGGAAGGTGAACTGGTGGTATCAGGTTTGGAGGCCGCGCGGCCAGTTCTATGCATCTCACGGTTCCCCGAAATGATGTTTCTATGCCTTATTAGCAAAAGGAATCTCTAGGTTTGTTTGCCTTATTAGCAAAGGGAAATCTTGATATGATGGAATTTATGTGACATTCGAAATTACCGCAATGCACCCTACGTTAAGTTTTTAGGCAACATCAGGCACCAACGTCTGCTCAAGTGATAACATTAATTTATAATAGAATCTTTATGCATAGGCACTGGTCCCACTGCAAGCTAGTAAACTATGAGCTATCGGCTATAAAAACGAACAAAAGATAATCACTCCCGCGTAAATAAAAGAGACACGGCGATGTTTATAGTTACTCGCCCAGCGGTGAGCTATCAATGTCGCCGTGTCTCTTTTATTTGCACGGGAGTGCTCATCTTTTGTTCGTTTTTATAGCTCATAGCTAACTAGCTCGCAGTGGGACCAGTGCCTTAGCCTTATCTTCCGGCAACAGACGCATATTTTGTTAAAATACGATACATACTTAAAAGAGGTTCTGACGAGACAGTGATTAATGAAGGAGGGATTATATACGGAAATCACGTAATCAACAAAAACGCGCGAACTTATGTATACACAGATATCATCTTTAGTGTTGCCAAATATCAAAATACTAGCTTGTGCCCACTGCCCACGGCTTCGCTCACGTTAGAAAGAGACAAAAAGTAGCCTATGTCACTCTCCATCACTTCAACTATCTCCACTTAAAAAATCAGTCAAAATCAATTCGTCGCTCCGTTATGCCGTGAAAGACTCACAAACAGACACACACTTTCCCATTTATAATATAAGTATTTACAAACGAATCAGAAAAGACAGCCAATATTTTCACGAGTTGTCATCTCCGCGCAACTTTTTAACGGCAGGCTCCGAAAATAGGCAATTTAATAAGCTCAGCATATTTGACCTATTTCAGTCTGGCGATGGCGCCCCGGCGGGGACGCCCAGGGCAATTTCGCCGTTGATTACAGGCCCTGACTTTTTCACGCTTGCCTAGCTTGGATGGAATTATAATGGATACGCACTTCGAATGTTTGGGTATGGAATTATGTTGTGGGGAACTCGAACATACAGCATTATGCCCAATCGAATGTAGATATTTAGTGTTCTAATATGAACTTTTTATGATTTTAATTATTAATCTGTGTAATGTAATTGTACTCGTTTTGTGGCAATGACTATGAAAATAATTATGATCATAAGGAACTCCTATCTAATATTACAATGTTTTAGTAGCATTAATTGCAAAAATTTGTACAAAACGTCTCCAAAACAATTTTTTCGCTTAATGAAACACATAACGAAATAGAAACTGCACCACGTCGTCAAGTCACGCCTCGCCTATGATTTATGATAATGCTACAATCAAAATGAGTGCAGTGATAACAGCTTCAATTGAGAGCGTTTAGATTTAATGACACCACGTAATATCTTTGACCGCATTGTTATGGAGTCATTTGCAACTAACATAGTTAAGTATACTCTGACGTCTCTGACCATCGGTGCACTTAATGTCTTCGCAATAAGGTTTATGAATTGTCAGATTCAAACAGTGCATTGCAGAGTTGTAAATAATCGTATGTTTGTAATGTTTTTATAAGCCATAATATATCTACTTAATTTGTACTAATGAAGTAAGTAATGCTCTCGCAATTTAGTTAGTGTTGCCACACCTGTTTAATGCCAGAATGTATTAGTTAGAGCAATTCCCGAAAAGTTTGTACATTTGGATCACGTGTTTGGTTCTAATAAAAATTGGTAGGCTGATAGAGACCATGATGCTGAGCAAGATCCACTAGGTTTCCCAGAATGTCTTAGGTAGTTTTGTATGAATCCTTCCTTTTTTGTTACCAGATTTCTATACATTTTCGGTAACAAAAAAGGCAAGTAGAGTCCATGATCTCTATCAAAGTACAAACTTTTCGGGAATTGCTGATTATATTGTATACGTCATGTAGCATCGCGACAACACTCGATAGAGAAACAATACAAGATATTAAAGACTAAAGGATTTATTTTGTGTCCTTCTGTTCTGCAGAAAACCACAAAAATTGAGGAGACCAGTGGGAAATGTGGGAAGGGAATGCTTTCGGGATAGTAAGCTGCAGCTTCAAAACAAGGAATCGAGGTGAATCGCATTCGATTTGCAATACATTCCGGCTTTGTTTCATAGATTGGAACCGTTACTCTTTTTGGCTCACTTATGGAGAATAACTGGACAAACACCCGTACACGACGAAATCCAGACCGGAAATAGCATTGGATTGGACATATCCTCAGAAAACCTGATACCCACCTATCCAAAGAGGCCCTCACCTGGAATATACCCGGCAAGCGGAAACCATGCCGCCCTGTCGACTTGCGTCGGTCTGTTTAGCAAGAGCTCAGGGTGTTAAGGATGGGGTGTGAGGGGGTGCGCCAAAGTTCATATAAAATTGTTATATAGATTATTGGTAGTCCGAAAATGTTTCTCATACAATTTTACATTATAACGATCATTATTTATAACAATTTTATGTTAATAACTATCGTAACTTCGAATGACTTATGTTCATAATGTCATTCATCATAAATACGTTTTATACTAATGTTTATGTTTATATACGTATTGATCATAACGATTGCGAGTAATATAATTTATCGTTATATTATTGTTAACAGAACAGACCTCACATGTGACAGTCCAGTTAGGTGCGACGACGAGCGTAGCGAGGAGGAGCGTGTTAGGTTGACCGTGAGCGAACCAGAAACGAATTTTTAATGTAAATTGTATATGCCACTGTAAAAGCTTCAAGCGCGCTTCTATAAATGGCACAAGTTTTTCATAGAACTTCCCCAAAACTTTTTAAATAATTTTATGATGAATGATTTTCTTAAACACAAAATTATGAATGTTATTAAATATTTGTATAGAATTTATGATTAAAAATTTTCGACTAAATGATTATTATGAACAGTGATAGTAGTACTATTGATGATAATGAAACAACATTATGATAAGTAAAATTATGAGAAATGATCATTCGGAGCATAAATCGGTATAAACAATAATTTTATAACAAATAATTTTATATGAGCCAATATGGACCCGGTGTGAGGAGGTTATCCAAACTGTGCCCATGGTCGGAGTAATAGGAGAAATATGATTCGAGCCCCACACCCCAGCAGAGGGTAACAGGATATAAAGAAGGAGACTATTTTTGGCAGCAGGTACATTATCAAAAATCGAATGCCATTTGTGTGCGTGCTGTCTAGAACCCATAAGACGATTTCACCTTAAAAACAATAAAGCGGCGTAGCCAAAAAAGGCGCTAAATTAAAATAAAAAGCCTTCTTACAAAAACTCCTAGGAATAAGGACTATTGCTAATTTTCAAGTTGAATTCTTGAAAAGTGAACCTTATTCATGAGACCATTAAGTTGAGTTATGAAAGAGTTTATTTGAACAAAACTCGAGTTTCTGTTACCCTCGCGTCCTACATTTGTGCGATGAATGGAGCCCTAATACTTCGAGACAATCTGAGGATGGAAAATATGAATTTTCCGCAGCTTGTGACGGGAGTATACCTACTCGGTCTATGTATAAAGATTTGTGATTCAACATAAGCGTTTCATATCTTACGTGGGTCATGGGTGTTTCAGTTTTATTGTAAGTACTTAAATGTTGTCGCGCGCAAGATTTATTAGAATCGAATTGATGAAAATTCATAATTAGTTACGCCTAGTTTCGTTTGGTGTATAGGTAATAGGAAAATAACGGGGTTTCCCTTTATGGCAACAATTCATAATCAAACGGGAAGTGTGACAAATATGAGTTCACGTTATTTCGATGAACCAGACGAGAAATAAATACCTGTTATCAAAGTAATTATATATGTAATCTTGCAAATTAGCTGTAAACATGCTTTAAAAGACAATAATACAATTGTGAAAATTGCGATTTTGAATACATGTTTATAAAATTCTTAAGCGTGACCTCACTTCAGTTTACTATTTCAAAAATATATGTATACATCCTGTCCTGTCCTGTCCTGTGTATACGGACTATGGTGTGCTAAGAAATAACTTCATATATAAGTTGATATAGTATAATAGGTATCTATATTGTCGTCGCGATCAGGTACCCAATTGGTTGCATTTTTTTCTCTAGCCTAATAATCATATCATATAGACAGTGACAGTGAGTAGGTTAGTAGTAGTAGTGGTTAGTAGGTAGGTAGGTACACTGCATTTAAGTTAATATAGGTAGATGTTCGCAATCGCAATGCATACACAATTACACACATTTGGCACCATCTAAAAATGTATCAGCATGAGATCAGACCAAGTAGAGCACTAACATGTAGGCCCAAGGCCGATTCAATAAGATGCATAGATTCAATAAGAGAGCGTGATATCATTCGCGTCATAATTACTTCAATAGCCCCTATTGCTGTTTGGGCCAAAATAGACATCACTTAATAGTCACGAACTGAGAAACAGAAAATGAAAGGCATCATACATCATCAATTCTTCAGTATTATCATGTGAAATTCAGGTATTGGTGATTGAATTTTGTTGACATGTAAAACTATGTTATCCATACTAAGGCAAAACGCAAAACAGAGCGACGAATTGACGTGATTTTTTAAGTGGAGATATTTGAAGGGAAGTGCCATAGGCTATTTTTTGTCTCTATCTAAGGCGAGCGAACACCGCGGGCAACAGAAAGGGCCCTCTCGGTTACCTCACAGTTACCGCCTGTCAAAAACGCGAACGGTCGACCTGTCATATCTCACACAATACAAGCATGGTACGCGTTCACCTACACGAGCTTAGAATGTGTGCTAGAAACGCGCCTCTTTCATATATTTGATTTGATCGCCAGTGTACGAGATGTGGTGTTAGTTAGGTCACTTCATTAGTACCTACAAAAAAATGTTGTGTGTTTGTTTACTATGTGGAGGGGTTACTAATGTATTACCGAATGTTATTTGCCAGATTTTCACATCCCAAACAATGTATCCCAAAAATTTAAAAGGCAACTCATCATTTCCCAACTTATCGTGTGACATATACATATTTGCCAAAATAATGATATCCAAATAAATATTTAGACATTTCCTTACTTTGGCAATGTTCATTTTACCAAACTTCAATTAATCAAAATGATTAATTGCCAACCAATATTATCCCAACAGAAAAAAGCCAAATCTAACATTTGGTAAAACATTTCTTGGGCATTTTTTATTTTAACAAACCTTGTTTACTCAAACCGAGTAGTTGACAAAAATATAAATAAACCACATTTACTTTGACATTTTTTTATATAACCAAATCTTAACGTATTCGAAATAAACCTACTTTTTTAGTAATATTTTGTGTGGGGGTCGCAGTTCTAACCTAACCTAAACCTACTTTCTTAGCAACATTTTGTGTGGGGGTCGCAGTTTTAACCTAACCTAAACCTACTTTCTTAGCAACAGTTTTGTGTGGGGGTCGCAGTTCGAACCTAACCTAAACCTACATTCTTAGCAAAGTTTTGCGTGGGGGTCGCAGTTCTAACCTAACCTAAACCTACTTTCTTAGCAACAGTTTTGTGTGGGGGTCGCAGTTCGAACCTAACCTAAACCTACATTCTTAGCAAAGTTTTGCGTGGGGGTCGCAGTTCTAACCTAACCTAAACCTACTTTCTTAGCAACATTTTGTGTGGGGGTCGCAGTTTTAACCTAACCTAAACCTACTTTCTTAGCAACAGTTTTGTGTGGGGGTCGCAGTTCTAACCTAACCTAAACCTACTTTCTTCGCTACAGTTTTGTGTAGGGTTCGCAGTTCTAACCTAACCTAAACCTACTGTTTTAGCAACATTTTGTGTGGGGGTCGCAGTTCTTACCTAACCTAAACCTACTTTATTTAGCAACAGTTTTGTGTGGGGGTCGCAGTTCTAACCTAACCTAAACCTACATTCTTAGCAAAGTTTTGCGTGGGGGTCGCAGTTCTAACCTAACCTAAACCTACTTTCTTCGCAACAGTTTTGTGTGGGGGTCGCAGTTCTAACCTAACCTAAACCTACTTTCTTAGCAACAGTTTTGTGTGGGGGTCGCAGTTCCAACCTAACATAAACCTACTTTCTTAGCAAAGTTTTGTATGGGGGTCACAGTTCTAACCTAACCTAAACCTACTTTTTTAGCAACATTTTGTGTGGGGGTCGCAGTTCCAACCTAACCTAAACCTACTTTTTAGCAACATTTTGTGTGGGGGTCGCAGTTCCAACCTAACCTAAACCTACTTTTAGGTTTTTGGGCTATGTTTAGGTTTTTAAAGATTATTTGACTCGTCATAATTATGGTATTTTCGTCAAAAGTGTTTGTGGGAAGCAAACGTGTAAGTAGTTGTTAAAATCTGTTTGGGAAATGAAATTCGGTAAATGAAAACCATCGTGTTAAAACACTTGTCAAAAACTGGTTTTGCATAGTGTGTTTTTAAGGAAAAATTTTTTTACTAAACAAATTATTTGACTAAATAATTTTGTCCAGTAATTAATTTGACGAAAGTAAAGTTGAGCAAACTTTTCTAGTCAAAGTGAAACATTTGCGAAATTAACAGTTGGGGTTATAAAAGTTGCATTACAACAGTTTGGGAAATTATCATTTGACGGATTTTAACGTTGTCAAATGTTATTATGGGAAAGATTGAGTTGACAAACGTGTAGTTGGCAAAATTCGTTTGGGAAATGAAATTCGACAAAAAAATCTTCGGTAAATTAAAAGGATCCCTATGTGGAGACATTTTCCAGAATTCAACAATGTAGGTATATGCAACTGTTTACTTTGTAACACAGCTGCAGCATGCAAAGTCAGAGTTCAAAATATAATTATCAATTTGCTTTATGAAAGTACTGGCATAAAGATAATAATGTTTATAGACTACTATCTTACTTTCTTATTTGTGAGGAGAGATCAAAACAAAGGGACTTATTTCTTTATGAACTCTCTACAACAATAAACTTATTTGAAAACGAAGAAGAAGAAGAATTTCTCAAAATGAACAACACACATTCGTTTTTTTAATAAATTATATTTATGTTTATGTTTTTTGTATACATATAAAGCACCTACACAGTACTACTAACTGTTTAGATTTCAAAACAGAGTGAACAGGCATCTTCTGGGCGAGCTCACTCCATCGTAGGCCATGTCTTTGCCTTTGGCTAGTCTGTGGCCAAGGGTCCATTTACAATAATAAAAAAAACTGCAATGTAACATTAGACTTATATTGACCAGGATATAGATCCTGATTAACTTTTTGATTTTTGTCGAGCTCCCGATATTTCGACGCAATTGCATGCATCATGATCACGGAAAACTGAAGAGGGCGAGTATGTCTAATGAAAATAAATGTGAATAATTCAAAACTCTACAGTGTAACAGTTACACTGTAACCTGAAGTTTTTGCAAGTCAACAAGAGTGTTTAATTAACAATGCCCACAGCATAATGCAGGCTGTTCTGTTGGCTAATGAATGAAGTCATTTAGCATGTTCACACTGTTGTTTAACAGTTAAGGTGTTGCTAAGTGGGTTAAGTAATATCAACAAGTGAGAATGTAACGCTTTTTTTACAGGGCATGAAAATGACAAGGTCTGTTATAAACTTTATGGTAAGTTTAAGTGTTTGTCAAAATTTGAAATATATTTGTATTTGTATTATAAGATTTTGTCTAATAAAACACATTTTCACATTAGAAATTTTACATAGTAAGTAAGTAAGTAAGTAAACACTTTATTGTACTACAAGAAAAGAATGCAACACATATTTAAAATAAAAGTTTCAGTACAAAGGCAAACTTATCCCTTTAAGGGATCTTTTCCAGTTAACCTTTGAGCACAGTCACAAGTTTTCTGGATAATTGAAGTTCTACTGTACTGATTTCTGATCATTTCTTATTTTAAATTAATCAAATAAGTACCTAACCACAGCCGTTGAATAGCTATCAATTAAACTTTAACACATTAGTATGCAGTTCACACAGACACACACATACACACACACATATATATGGAGACACCCTGACCCTGAAGTTCAACGAACTTGATGACTCAGTCATTAAATAGATCATGGTTGCTGCAAGAGATAACACTGGCAGTTAAAAACATTGATGGCCGTCATGTGCAGTCAGGAAGTCAAGAGCGTAAATTAAGATATAATTTTGATATATGGATAAATACTGAATAATGAGGTGATTGATGAGAATGATTTTGGTTTTTTGATCTTTTTATAGATCATTTGAAAAATATAAAGGCTAAAAACTTTTTTATAACCCTTAGGTAGGATCAGACTACTACAAAGAATGAATATCGATATTTGTCTATGTGCCACTCTATTTTTTTATTGATATATATATGTGCAAGTGACTCTGGACCTCACAGGAAGTATAGATAAATAGTTATCAAACTATTAGTTTCTCTATTCAATGCTCTTTATAATCTTTCAATACTGAATAATAAAAAAATCTATTTAAAAAAATCAAGAGTTAGGCTAATTCACTAGAAAATTATATGAAAATTAGTTAACGCAGTGTTTGAATTCCAGGGTTGCATGTTCGGTGTGACGAACATTGCCAACTAATCGGTGGACCTTATACCAAAATATTTATTTCACAAAAGAGCACAAAAGTAAATTTAATTACATTAATATGACGTCTAAATAAAAAAAAATGAATAGCTAACTCTAACCTAATTACGCACATCCCGATGCAAAAGTACCTAACCGTGTTCTTGCTGCTTTACCGTGTTGAACCGCGATGGATCTGCATCAGGAAGGTCCTACAGCGAAGATTCAGACCCCTTTTCCTCATGAATCTTCCCACTTCCCCAAAAATACTTTCTAAGGCAGCGTTCCCACTTATGCGTCGCGTGTCTCGGGGCGCGCAAAGGGCGTCCGCGCCACGCCACCTGAGTGTAATTCAAAAAGCGTCTCCTCAGTACATTTTGTATAGGAAGGACGTAAGGCGCGCCGCCAAGCGGCGCGGCGCGCGCCCCGCCGCCGCCACGCCACCTGGGGCGCGTCTTACGTCTTTCCTATACAAAATGTACTGAGGAGACGTTTTTTGAATTACACTTAAGCGGCGTGGCGCGGACGCCCCTTGCGCGCCCCGAGACACGCGACGCATAAGTGGGAACGCTGCCTAAGAGTAGATTCATCCATCATCATTCATCCAAGTAAAAAATTCTCAATACTCTCATCCGAGGTTCGCTTCACTCAAAGTGTAGTTAGGCGCGTGCACTTTTTGCCCTCGGTGTCAATAAGTCCAATGGGCCTGATGGTATTCCAACTATTGTGCTGACAACGTGCGCTGCGGAGCTTACCCTAGTTTTAATTCGGGTTTTTTGGCTTTCATACTGCTCAGGTAAATGCTCGTGATCTTGAAAGACTGCTTGAGTCCATCCAACCTCAAAGAAGGGTGATCGCACAAACCCTGCACACTGTCGGCCCATTGGGGCCCAGATGAGAGAACCTCTCTTCTCTCCAAGGCAATGAAGTAAGTGGATAACCAGCTTTTGGCGTACCTGAAGAACATCAGATTATAGTGGCCGGCAATACGGCTTCCGCCATGGTCGTGGCGCTGGTGATCTTTTGATATACTTATAGTTGGGCCACCGCCATTGAGAACAAGGGAGATGTACTGGCAGTTAGCCTAGATATCGCTACCTAAGGTTTTTGATAGAGTTTATCATAAGACGCATCTCCCTAAGCTACCCTCGTAAGGGCTCCCAGAAAGGCTTTGCACGTGGGTCGCCAGCTTTCTACCTGGGCGAAGCGTTTCAGTTTTCATCGACGATCAATACTCAGAAATCCGGCCCATTAACGGAGGTGTATCCCAAGGATCTATCCTATCACCGACCCTGTTCATCCTTCATATCTATGATAAGCTAGAAACTAGCAATATCTATTGCTATGCGGATGACAGCACAGGTGATAGCCAGTACACAGGTCGTGCAAATGCCTATCGTGAGCAGGTTTTAGAAAGCAGAATGCAACTTGTATCTCAAATCGATGCCTCTCTTGAGCAGGTATCCGAGTGGAGTAAGCATAATCTCGTCTAGTTGGACCCCAGTAAGAAGTTTTGCACATTCTCCGCATATAAAACCCCATTTGACATAACATAGCGCCTAAATTCCAGGACATTCCCCTTACCGTCTCCAAGAGTACCGGGATATTCAGTATCAAAATTACGAAGGAGGTCTAGTTTCAGGGTCACAAAGTACAAAAAGGGCACACAAAGTGGAGACAATACTTCTATGTTGATTTTCTACGAAAAATTTGTATGTTTCTTAACATTTATGTAGCAAATTATTTCACACTTTTAATTCTTGATTAGCTGGCAGTGTTCGCCACACCGAACATAATTTTCCTGAAAAACTGAAACATTATGATTTTTTTCATTATTTTTTCGGGGCTCCTTATGACCCATAAAAATAGTATTCAACAAAAAAAAACGGTATTTTTAATCTTTCTATGTCTGCCAAATTAACCCTTAATTTGGCAAAGTCCGGTGGGACGGACAGGTGATAAAAAAAATATATTTCGCTTTTTAGGTAGAATTTTATTTAATTTAACATATGGAAAGAGACTCTTTTACGATACATGCTTTGTATAAAAATACTATTTGACCACTGTCAACACTCGTTTGACAGTTACTCGTCAAGATGGCACCGCAACAGAAGTCAACTGTTTTTAGCAAAATATTTATGCGTTTTTCTTTTGGTTTTTGTAAGAACAGGGTATTTCTGTTGTATAAATAATAAAATATATTACATAATAGTTGCAAGTGGTTATGTTTTCAATTTTTTCTCAATTTCTAATACTCATAATCATCATCTAAACAAGTTGTCCGCCGCACCGGACAGTGCCAAATATATACTAAATACGATTTGTCCGCCGTGGCGGACTATGCCAATGTTGCGGTGACACGTGTTGTAACAAATTATTATATTGTTTTGTTTATTATTTTGATTTTCTTGTTTTGGTGGCCTGCTTTTATGCTTAGATTTTTTATTTAATCCAACAGCGTGTGGTGCTGGACCCAGCAGTTAAAATTTTGGCACTTTTAGGTATACGTAGTGCGCGGATATTGTGAATGTTACATGTCGCGCGAGGGCCAATAAACATTAAAGAAAACCGGGTAGATCAAAATTTATAATTTCTTTGTCTGCCCCGAACATTGATATAATTAATTTCGGGTAGTTTTGTGTTGTTTACATCTTCGACGACATTTTGCTGGGACATCACTGTCACATCAGTCTGTCGTGATCACGGCCTGTGTAACCTGGCCAAAAAGTCGGAAAAAGTTAAAATAATGATATTTGACTATAAATATGTGTCAGTTTGATTTTCATACAAAATTATTATATTTGTTAATTTTTAAAATAAATATATGTTAAGAAATACTTGTTTATTTTAAATGACCGTATGTTTGGCAGTGTCCGCCTCAGCGGACATATTAATTTATCCCAATATTTGGCAGAGTCCGCTGTGGCGGACATATTTTTTTTCCAAAACTAATAAATCTAGATTTGTTAACAAAACCATATAAAAATGCAAATGTATAATATTTTTTAAATCATTACTGTCCAAATTAGACAACCATAACTCATTCAAATTATAAATAACTGTTATTCAATCAATTACAAAATCAAATACAATAATTATTGTTTATTCAGGTGAAATAAGATGACCTTACATTGAATTCAAGTGTGTTATAATAGTAATTAAAGGAGGACCGGCAAAAATGTATGGAGGCTGGTCCAAGAACCAATAGCGACGTGACATATATCATTAGAAAGGTATTTCAATATACTACTATAGTTACTATGGGAGCTCATTTAAAATCACTGTGTGAAAAAAGTTACGGCGATATAAAAAACTTATTTCCATAGACGATTTGAAGTAATAAAAATGAATTGTTTCGTATTCCATGACATTGCAGTGCTAGTTAACGTGTTTGTGCGTAGGTCTGGGGGGTGCAGAGGGTGAGGGCCAGTTATTGCGTCGTTCTTCCATGTTGCACAAAGTCGTTGTTGAATAAGTGCCGTTTTCATTAGTTAGTAAGCACAAAGGCTTGGACAAAAATGATGCGGATGACGTAAAAATGACATGAATTTAAGTATTGAATATTATTGTTCATCTGATTGACAATGCCGGCCAAAGAGGTAGGTACTCATTTCAAGTGGCGATATCGTTTAATAAAGAGGTTGATTAATGATAAATCCTGCACTCCGCACTCCCCAGATATTATTGCAATTGTTTATCTGGGCGACGCACAGTTGGCACTTGTGCACACATAACATCGGTAGTGTGGTATTTAGGTTTTGGCCGTCATCAGCCCTTCAAGGCACCTACAGGCAATCTGCAGCCCCCAGAAATACTCATAAACACGTTTTAACTAGCACTGTAACGTCATGGAATACGAAATAATTCATTTTTATTGCTTAAAATCGTCTATGAAAATAAGTTTTTTATATCGCCATAACTTTTTTCACACAGTGATTTGAAATGAGCTCACATAGTAAATATTGTAGTATATTGAAACACCTTTCTAATGACATATGTCACGTCGCTATTGGTTCTTGGACCATTTTGTCCAGTTCTCCTTTGTTTACTAATTTATCTTATCAGAATTTATTAACATAGTCAAATACCTATACTGGTTTAATAATTTAATTTATTTATTTAAACTTTATTGCACAGTAAAAAAATGTACAAAAGGCGAACTTAATGCCAGAAGGCATTCTCTACCAGCTAACCTTTGGGCTAAACAGAGATCTATAAGAGCTTAGGTGCAGGAAATATCGCAGTGACGAGAAATGGAATACCTACTAAATAACCATAAATGATTATTTTATTTTAGCTAAAAGGGTATGACTACATGTTTTTATAGTTTATGTTAGGTCTGAACATTTCCTGAGCCTGATAATTATTGAGCAATCAGGAGAAATATTTTAAGAATAAAATTACTAGGAAGTTGTTTAATTCCCTCCTATTCGAGATAGGGATCCTTAGGGGTGGTGGTTACTGAGATGAAATAATAAGGAGAATCATTTATTTAGATCAACCTAATTGCAAACAAAGGTCTACAATAATAAACGAAACATATCAATTATTACATCGGGATGATAGAATTTCAATTATAATCGGCTTATTACAATCAAAACAGTGTCTGATAAGATAACGGCATAGCTGAAATACCAACAGCAGTCTGTTGATACGCGAGATAAAACTTACTTTCTTTCTCGTGGTCGAATCCCACAATCACGAAGTAGTCGACCAGCCGGGACATGGCAATCCTACCGCGACATCCAGCACAGAACACCACAATAACACTTTGTAATTAAATTACACAGATTTACACACATTTTGAACACACAAACTCTTGCCCCTGCATTTTCACTCGTTGACACTCGCCCCGTTATTCTAACGACTTGCATCCAAAACTGACGCAAACTGCACACCATGCACTTCACGGAATGTAAACAACACTTTCATTTATCGCGAGCTAAGGAATTTTATTGCAATAAGAAAAGCTAATTGCTTATTGAGAGGTTATACACTAGACATTTATACAAGTTAACTGTTTAACGTTTTAATAATATACTCCAAATATAAACAGCATAAATACTTATTAAGTGGCCAAAAATTCGCACTGTTTGTAATACAATTTGTATTATTTTTGCACTTTGTTTGTCTGAGACCTTCACTCGGCCTGACATACCCAAAAAACTGTTTTTTTTTACTACTACTACCATTCCTGCCAATAATTATAAAATGTTGCCCTTGCATTATTATTTTTCTCCCATATTCATTTTCAATCATATGTAACACTAATTATTGCGAAGAATTTTCCATGAAAATAAAAGAAGTAATTTTGTCCAATATTTGTGTAGTTTTAGAAGCACTTTTTCTCATGCATTATTTCGTTTGAAATAATTTAGCTTCTTGTTTTTGAACGAAACATTAATGTCAATCAAATGTTGGTGTATCTGATTTCTGAACGTATTAGCTTATTTATATTAGCAACGTATCTGTTCTGTTTACTTTAAAATGTATTTACTGTACATTCCTACTAATAATAGGAAACAAACCAAAACTGATAAATAAGATATTTAAAATGTGATATTAAGCCATGCTATAATTAATGAAAAATAACAATTTTTTCATTAATGGACATTGAATCTAAATATATAAAAGAAGAAGCTGACTGACTGACTGACTGACTGACTGACTGACATATCAACGCACAGCCGAAACCGCTGGTCCTAGAGATTTCAAATTTGGCATGTAGGTTCCTTATGTAGTGTAGAGGAGCACTAAGAAAGGATTTTCCAAAATTCACCTCCTAAGGGGGTCAAATGGGGGTTCAAAGTTTGTATGGGGAAACAAGATTAGTTTGACTATTTTATTCGAAACTTCACAGGAAGATTCCTTAAGACATATGACTGAATACGTGTTTCAGGTTTTTTGAAAATTTAACCCCTAAAAGGGTGAAAAGGGGGTGATAAAGTCAAAAAATCAATATGGGTATCGTTTTTATGGTTTATCGGGTCGCTGATCACGATAAATACAACGTTTTTAAAATATAACGAGGCGGAAGTGAAATACCTTCTCCCCTGTTGTGGTGCAATGGGGTTTAAATATCAAAAATATATATAAAAGAAGATATTGACTGACTGACTGACATATCAACGCACAGCCAAAACCGCTGGTCCTAGAGATTTCAAATTTGGCACGTAGGTTCCTTATGTAGTGTAGAGGAGCACTAAGAAAGGATTTTCCAAAATTCACCTCCTAAGGGGGTCAAATGGGGGTTCAAAGTTTGTATGGGGAAACAAGATTAGTTTGACTATTTTATTCGAAACTTCACAGGAAGATTCCTTAAGACATATGACTGAATACGTGTTTCAGGTTTTTTGAAAATTTAACCCCTAAAAGGGTGAAAAGGGGGTGATAAAGTCAAAAAATCAATATGGGTATCGTTTTTATGGTTTATCGGGTCGCTGATCACGATAAATACAACGTTTTTAAAATCTAACGAGGCGGAAGTGTAATACCTTCTCCCCTGTTGTGGTGCAATGGGGTTTAAATATCAAAAATATATATAAAAGAAGATATTGACTGACTGACTGACATATCAACGCACAGCCGAAACCGCTGGTTCTAGAGATGTCAAATTTGGCACGTAGGTTCCTTATATAGTGTAGAGGAGCACTAAGAAAGGATTTTTTTAAATTCGCCTCCTAAGGGGCTCAAATGGGGGTTCAAAGTTTGTATGGGGAAACAAGATTAGTTTGACTATTTTATACGAAACTTCACAGGAGGATTCCTAAAGACATATGACTAAATACATGTTTCAGGTTTTTTGAAAATTTGACCCCTAAAGGGGTGCAAAGGGGGTAAAGCCAAAAACACAATATGGGTATCGTTTTTATGGTTTATCGGGTCGCTGAGCACGATAAATACAACGATTTTAAAATCTAATGAGGTGGAAAAGAAATTTTACCCCCTGTTGTAGTGCAATAGGGTTAAAATATCCAACATAGCCATAAGAGGAGCACTAAGAAAGGATTTTTCAAAGTTCACCTCCTAGCATGATAATTTGACAGGGACAGGGACAGGGACAGGGACAGGGACAGGGACAGGGACAGGGACAGGGACAGGGACAGGGACAGGGACAGGGACAGGGACAGGGACAGGGACAGGGACAGGGACAGGGACAGGGACAGGGACAGGGACAGGGACAGGGACAGGGACAGGGACAGGGACAGGGACAGGGACAGGGACAGGGACAGGGACAGGGACAGGGACAGGGACAGGGACAGGGACAGGGACAGGGATAGGGATAGGGATAAAAATAGGGGACGGGGACGGGGATAGGGATAGGGGAGGGACGGGGACAGGGACGGGACGGGGATGGGGACGGGGACAAGGATAGAGATAGGGACGGGGATAAGAATAGGGATTGGGGTCGGAAATTATTTCGGTCGGCAATCGCTATCTAGGCAGTGTAAAATGCAGGTGGCTCAGCGGGAAGGGATTAGTAAGTAGGCATCGGCGAGTATCCTGCATCCGTGATAACTATTATATTCAATGTGCTGTAAGAAGATCGTTGTTTGCTTGCCTTTTATATGTTTACATTTGCAATAAGCATAAGCAAAATGGAAAAAATTGTAAGCGATAATGCAAGGAAGTACTTTTTACCCTACCGACCATAGCGTCGAGATACTGGCTATGTGGGTTGTATGAAGTTTCCCCAGTATAAATATTTATATAGGTAAAATACATACATATTCGTACCTACTACCTACGCTGTGGTCGCTGTGTAACAATTCTACAATCATTGCAAGAATTTCTTTTAAAACAATAGTAATATGTGTAAGGTACAGTCAGCCAAAAAGCAGTGTAAGGTTCTTGGCTGACCGTACAGCAAATAGATCAGTTACAATGGCCCCCCAGTCGAGAATTGCCCCGCTTTACCTTAATCGAAATAATCGCGGACAGATGTACCTACAAAGAATCCTACGGATCCAAATGAAAATCTTATTTTTTTGTAAACGTTTCAATAAGAATACTTTTATTACGCGGGCGAAGCCGCGGGTAAAAGCTAGTTAAACAAATATGAGAAGAGGCAACTATAAAAAACCTACTAGGATCGTATGATGCGACTAATTCTGAGAGTCACTTTAAATAGGCGCCATCCTTTTCTTTCGCTTTGAATATAGTACAATGTAAAGAGATAAGCGAACATCTTTTCGTTTAGTCGTACTTTACTGATAATGTAAATAACGGGGTATCAAAATATTGTAAGAAAGTTTTTTTTAATCGATTACATGCTCCGTTTTTCGTCAATATCTCGTAAACGGTGGCCCACAGCAAAAAAATATGTTAAACAGAAAATATCTACATACAATTTCCTATAAGAAAGGTTATATAACTTTTTTCGCTAGGATCTATTTTTTAGTTGGAAAGTATTTTTGAATAGATTTCATTGGCCGTTTTTGTTAATAACTCGAAATCGGTGGCTCACAGCCAAAACTAATGTTTCACAGAATTAATCTTCATAATATTTCCTACAAGAAAGGTTCTTTAATATTTTTCGCTAGGATCAATATTTTAGTTGGAAAGTATTTTTCCAACTTCCCGGACCGCCGGCGAGTCCATCAGGGACGCTCCGGGCCTTAGGCCCTACGCGGAGCTCGGCCTTCGGCCTTCGCTCGGCTCCGAAGCTCCACCGTTGGGCCTTCGGCCCGCCGGTTACGCTTGTTTAAGACACTTTTGTAAGGAAATTGTATGGGAGCACTTTATGCCCGCAGTGAAATTACTTTGATTTGGCCCGGGTGGGAGCCTAAAGGTGAGCTCCGTTCCTGCGGCCCTCCGCGGGGTCGGCCTTCGGCCTCCCACCCTGAAGCTCGCCCTTCGGGCTCGCGAAAATACTTGAAAAAATTATTTTGCCATAACGGCGGCCATCTTGGATTTTCGAAAAATTTTTTTTGACATTTGTATTCTAGAGGACCATACCTCTCCGCATGCAAAATTTCAGCGCGCTCGGACCAACTTGAAAAAAAAAAGTCGGCCATTTTGAATTTTTTGATGCAACTTTTTTCTACTCGGGCTCCTGTATGACATTTGATCGAGCACCCCCGGCTATCTCTTACGGTTTAAAAGTTGCCATACAAAAAAAGTGGAATTTTTTTTCCCATTTGTAGCATTTTTCAAATTTTTTTTATATCATTCTAATCTAGACCCTAGAGAGATTCTATGACCAAAATTTGAGCACTCTAGGATAAACTTGAAAAATTGACAAAAAACAAGTCGGCCATTTTGAAAAAAAATGGCGGCCTCAAAAACTGCCCAGGGTCCTCTATGACATTTGGTCGAGCACCCCCCAATATCTCCCCCGTTTAGCCAGGCCGTCCAACATTTTTTGACCCAAGAGTCGCAGACCAGATTCCATATTTTTCCCACACGTCTCCCCGCTCCCTCTATACAAAGACACTTCGACCGTCGAAATCGGTTTAGCCGTTCTCCAGATATAGGGAGAGGTTAGAAATCAGTGGGGTTGCAGCTATATATAAGACCGTATGCCTGTTTGCCACCCACGGGATCAAGATTTGTTAAGTCGCAGTATACAGCATTTCTCGGAACTAGCTACTTACGAAAGCAAGGAGCGCCGGACGATCGAACGCAAGTCCGTTGTCTACGACCTACGAGCGCTCGGCGCAGACTGAGCGGGCCCGTATCAACACAGTGTATTTTATTCGAATTTTAGGTGCTTTAAAAAAATGTCTGTCGACAGAAAGGTATGTCCTATATGTATAATTTTTTTTATATGTCAACAAGAAGTTCTAGTTTAGGATAATATTATTTAAGAGTTACAATAAATGCAGGAATCCCAGGAAAAATACATAATGTAAACCTCTTTTTATCGAAAAAATGGGGAAGATACGGAAGGTTATTTATTAAATCCACCATTTCAAATAAATCTTAAAATGTCAAACTATGATTACCTCGTACAGCACGGGGAGCATGGTCGCGCGATAGACGATAAAATAGCAGGCCGTCCCTATCGCACTATTTGTAAGTGCGATATCCGGACGGCCTGATATTTTATCGTCTATCGCGCGACCATGCTTCCCGTGCTGGATATAACAAATAGGATTGTGATCATTTATTACCCCAAATAACATATTTAACAGCACAATCACGATTCTAAACGAGTGATCCCACTACGAAATTTGAAAACGTCTACCGAAAAAACTGATTTGTTTTAAGTATAAAAAGACATATTTTAAAATATTATATTATGATTAACTAGCTTAAGATATGTTCTTTTAGGAACATTATCAGTTTTTTAATAATCACTTAAGTATAGTTTCTTTATAGTTTTGAATGAAAAATGTTACATTTTGCAAAAAACGCTCTTCTTTAGGAATAAGGCCTCTTAACCTTGGTTGATTCCGTTTCGCGCTACTTAGATAGAGGGATGCAGGTAGACGTGCTGTACTTTGATTTAAAAAAAGCCTTTGATCGCGTAGATAACGACGTACTCTTAAGCAAATTATGCAGCATTGGTTTCTCGCCTAAACTGTTTTGCCTTTTTGCTAGTTATCTACGTGATAGACGGCAATATGTGCAGCACGGATGCTTTGTGTCGAGTGCCTACCCCACCCGTTCCGGGGTCAGTCAGGGCTCTATTCTGGGTCCTCTGCTCTTTGGTGTTATGGTCAATGATCTGGCCTTGGTGCCTAAGCATGCGCAATGCCTACTCTATGCTGACGACCTGAAACTAATTTACAGGGTCCAGGAAGATTCTGACTTACAATCTTTACAAAGTGATATTGATCGGGTTTATGAATTGAGTCTTGTAAACAAACTTCTGAAACTTCAGTTCAATGTTGACAACTGTGCGGTTATTACTTTTTGTAAAGCGCGTAGTCCCCTGTGTAGGCAGTATCTCCTGGGGTGGAAACCCATCGCCCGTGTCACATTGATACGGGACTTGGGGGTTGTTTTAGATTCCCACCTTAACTTTCATGAGCACATGACAATGCTTGCTGCAGACTGTTACCGCAGGCTTGGGTTTGTTGTCCGCAACGCCAAAGAATTTGACAATCCCAGGGACATAAAGCTTCTTTATACTGCCCTCATGAGAAGTAAGCTTGAGACAGCCTCAGCCGTTTGGAATCCCCATGAAGCGCCCTACATCCTGCTGCTCGAAAATGTCCAAAAAAACATTTTTGCGTTTCTTTTATAAAAAAATGTATGGGTATTACCGATTCTTGTACCCAACAAAATTCCTTTTGGGGACGTTGGGTTTCTTCTCGTTAGAAGTTAGGCGTAATGTCGTGCTGATGTCTGTTGCATGTGGTATTTTGAAGGGGGAGTCAGATTGCCCGGTTTTAGTATCCCAGCTGGTCCGTCTATTTGTTCCCTCTGTGACGAAATATGCTTTTCGTGATGCCTACATTCACGAAAAGCATATAACCCCTACTGGCGGTGCCGGCCGCTCGAACCGTGTTTTGCCACAAGTAACCGCTAGTTCGTGCACTGCAAATAGTGAATGAGTTTTTAGACGTGGCACCTAATGTTGATATTCTTGCGAGCAGATGGGCGTTTATACGTGACGAATGCATGAGGTTTTGTGTGGGATTGGATGCTAGGCCTTCATCTGTTATTTATTAGTTATGTTATGGTATGTAATGTTTTGATTTTGCTGTTTATTTAATATTTAATTTTGTGTTACTTGTTGTAATGTTTATTTAAAATTCACGGTGCTTTAGTTTTGTATACTGTCATACTGTGTAATTTTCTTTGTGTAAATAAATAAATAAATCTATTTAAATATAATAATATTTTTTAACGTTATCATTATCAATTTTAGGATCAATAGATCCTAGCGAAAAAACGTACAAAACTTTTATTGTAGCAAATTTTATGTTTGTTATTCCCGTTGAAGATTGATTTAGCTGTGGACCACCGTTTTCGAGTTATTTGCAAAACACGGCTCGTGTAATCTATTTAAAATACTGTCCTACTAAAATATTGATCCTAACGAAAAATCATACATAACGTTTCTTGTAGCAAATATTATATAGATTATTTCTGTTTCATATTATTTCTGGTAATGGGGCACCGTTTTTGATGTTATTAACAAAAAGCGGCCCATGTAATTTCTATTTCAAAATACTTTCCAACTAAAATATTGATCCTAGCGAAAAAACGTATAGAACCTTTCTTATAGGAAATTTTATGTAGATTTTATTCTCGTGAACATTTTATTTAGCTGTGGGCCACCGTTTACGAGGTATTTACAAAAAACGGCCCATGAAATCTATTTAAAAATATTTTCCAACTAAAATATTGATCCTAGCGAAAAATCTTATAGAGCCTTTCTTGTAGGAAATATTATGACGATTAATTCTGTATACCATTATTTTTGCTGTGAGCCACCGTTTTTGAGTTATCAACAAAAAGCGGCCCATTTAAAAATACTTTCCAACTAAAATATTGATTCTAGCGAAAAAACGTATAGAACCTTTCTTGTAGGAAATCTTATGTAGATTTTTTCTCGTGAACATTTTATTTAGCTGTAGGCCACCGTTTACGAGGTATTTACAAAAAACGGCCCATGAAATCTATTTAAAAATACTTCCCAACTAAAATATTGATCCTAGCGAAAAATATTATAGAACCTTTCTTGTAGGAAATATTATGAAGATTAATTCTGTGTAACATTAGTTTTGGCTGTGAGCCACCGATTTCGAGTTATTAACAAAAAACGGCCCATGAAATCTATTTAAAAATAATTTCCAACTAAAATATTGATTCTAGCGAAAAATGTTATAGAACCCTCCTTGTAGGAAATATTATGTAGATTAATTTTGTGTAACATTAGTTTTGGCTGTGAGCCACCGATTTCGAGTTATTAACAAAACACGGCCCATGTAATCTATTTAAAAATACTTTCCAACTAAAATATTGATTCTAGCGAAAAATGTTATAGAACCTTTCTTGTGGGAAATATTATGTAGATTAATTCTGTTTAACATTATTTTTGGCTGTGAGCCACCGAATTCGAGTTATTAACAAAAAACTGCCCATGAAATGTATTTAAAAATACTTTCCAACTAAAATATTGATTCTAGCGAAAAAACGTATAGAACCTTTCTTGTAGGAAATATTATGTAGATTAATTCTGTCTAACATAATTTTTGGCTGTGAGCCACCGTTTTTGAGTTATCAACAAAAAACGGCCCAAATATCTATTTAAAAATACTTTCCAACTAAAAAATTGATCCTAGCGAAAACAATATTGATGTTTCTATTTCATGATTCTTTTTAAAATAGTTTTCGGAGTCTAAATTACCATGTCGGAGTCTGTAAGCCAGCAAATACCAGGGCTAAATCTCAATAAAGTGTTTAAAATTATAGTTCTAGGCGATTCGGGCGTCGGTAAAACTTGCTTAACTTACCGTTTCTGCGAGGGTCAATTTTTAGATAAATCTGAGGCCACTATCGGTGTCGACTTCAGAGAGCGAATTGTTCGCATAAACAATGAAAATATAAGGGTAAGGACTTGTTACTGTATAGTTTATATCGTTTTACAACTAAGTAGCCTGAAAACCTTGACACAGTTCATTTTTACAAACATATGGAGTAAATTTTCACCGTAAATAACGATTTTAAACTACTGCATTTATAATTTTGATGTATGGTTTGTCTTTATCAAATTGAAACTACAACTAATAAAACATATTTAAATATTTCTTTGCTCATTCATGTGTTTGATATTCTGTGGAAAAAACTAACTCTTAAAAAATATCTTTTAAGATTTGTCAGATAATAGTTATTTTTTATACTCTCTCAAATTTTAAGATCAAAGTTAAATAATTTTCTATATATTATTTCACTTTATTTATACTCCTATGCAATTTTAAAACCTGTACTTGATCTCTTAACCCTGATATTCCAGCTTCAACTGTGGGACACGGCAGGCCAGGAGCGTTTCCGCAAGTCCATGGTGCAGCACTACTACCGGAACGTTCATGCTGTAGTCATCGTCTATGACGTCACCAAACCAGAAACATTCCATGTGAGGACGGCATACATTTTACATTATACATATTTATTACCTTTTTTTCCCATCACGGAACAATGTTCCAGACCTTTGTGAATTATATGCAAAGCTGAAGCAAAAATGTAGAGAGAGACCCTTTAGTCACTCTAATAAAAAATAAAAATTTAGTCGAATTGAGAACCTCCTCCATTTTTGAAGTTGGTTTAAATGTAAGGTCCTTGCTAGAGATGGGCCGAATATTCGGTATTCGGCATATTTGGCAAGTTTTTCAATGTTCGTATTCGGCTGAATAATTCTGTTGCATTGCCGAATATTTACCGAATAAACAAAGCAAATAACACTCCTTGCCCTTGTCAATTAGCATATTATTATTACATTTTTTGTCTCTAAATAAAAATACCAACAATACCAAACAATTAAGTACTACAGTTAGTTTCATGTTCTCAAAAATAAAAAAAAAATTGATTCTTATTTCATCTACCTTATTTTCAGTCCATAGCCAGCTGGATGCTAGAAGTTGAGAGCCATGGTCTCATGAAGTCGCCTCGTGTGCTAGTTGGCAACAAATGCGATTGCGGAACGGCTGAGTCGCGACTTGCCACCACATACGCGCAGCGGCTTGCCGACAAGTATGGGATGCCGGTGAGTTATCTGTCTCTGTCACTGCATGCGCTGGCGAAAGAGCCAGGCATAGATGTAGGAGATGGTTCACTAATGTAATAAACGATCATTTGTATATTTTTCATTTTACCTATTGATATGTTTGACAAATAGATTAATTTACCAAATATTATATAATAAATTGTTATGTGATAAAAACTTGATTGTTGAACGATCATAAAACATTTCCACTCGTATTTTGTCTGTGTTCTCACAAAGATAAAAGGTCATATGATATGATGTTTGAAATGCTGATTGAGTATGGAGCAGAAAATAACATTGTTATAAAGCCAAAAGTATGCGTTTTAGATTTTGAAAAAGCAGCCATCTCAAGTTTGCGATCTAACTTTGAGGGAATAATTTTGCATGGTTGCAATTTTCATTTGGGGCAGATTATTTTGAGGTAAGTTACTAGTTAGTTACAATAGTTGCTTACGTTTTCTGGGTTGTTAAAAAAAAATAACCTCGAAGCCTTAGGCTTCTAACCTAACCTATCCGGATCGGTTTGCTCCGACAGGTTTTGCTCGTTAGGGTTATTCTATGCAATAAACATCATCCAGGAGTATATTTTCTGATTAAGGAACTAATTAAAGAAACGATAAGCAACGATCGAGGGTTTAATTGAACAAAAAATGGCTGGTGCTCCTCCAGAAAAAAAGAAAAGCAAATACGTCACCAAGGACGAACGAATTAACAGAATATTAATGTTGAAAAACGAATATTCAGAGATAAAATTATTAAAATCGCTGGCTGTTCATTTAAAATTACAATAATGACAATCAAAGAGTGCAGAATTTATAATTAATATAAATGATTTGATTCGGAATAATGTTTTTCATTTGACTCATTATATTACTATTACAGAATCACTTGTGAAATAATACATTATAGCAAACATTTTTAGGCTAAACGTAGTTTTATTAGTCAACTTATTTGTCAAATATTAACTTGTCAAAAGTATCTCTTATAAAATGTAATTTTGTAGGTTAATTATTTGGTCATGCCAATAATTTGTCAAAAATGTTTTTGTAAAGTAAAGATTTGCCAAAATATCATTACTGGCCACTATCGGTGTCGACTTCAGAGAATCTGTTGATATTCATTTGCTTGTCCTCAGCTTTTCGAGACGTCGGCCCTTCTCGACGCAGAATGCGGGACCGTGGAATCTATCTTCATGACGCTGGCTCACAAGTTGTACTCTAAACAGCCTCTTAGGGTCATAAGTGTTCAGGTGAATATATACATCATTCTACTGATTCTTCGTCAGAGATATTAAACACTACCTCTTGACTGCGGCTTCGCTCGCGTGAAATTTGAAAATTGCGGAAAGCTGCATACAAAGTTCCACCCTACCCCCATTTTAGGGAAGTGGGGGGTTTGAAAGAGACAAAAAGTAACCTATGTTATTCTCCATCCATTCAACGATGTCCACTGAAAAAATCACGTCAATTCGTTGCTCCGTCTTGCCGTGAAAGACGAACAAACAAACAGACAGTCGGGGCGTCGTTTGGCCGATAGACGTCCCTAGCGTCTATGTCTATTTCGCAGAGCAGCTCGCATCCAAAAACCCGCCGAGATCAAATCTTAGAAGTTTAATTTGGCCCACTTCCTGTGTTCCCAGTGTTCCCACTGAGCTGAAAATTTGCATAACACCTAGCTGAGGTACTTATATAATACATGAGGAGGCCAACTAGCCACGAGAAGTCTAAATTCATCCATCGTATTTAATCGTGTGTGGGTACTGTAGTTAAGTATTATTAACCTGTTGAAAAAAGTACAGGCAGTGATAAAAACTTAATCCAAAAATTTTAAATTCCAAAAAAAATATTTTTAACTCTGAAATGAAATGATTTATTCATGCATGTAGAGAATGGATTACATATAAGGTCTTTCAATAATGTCTAAGGTTAACTTGTCTCTAATAAGATATATGTATGTTTATTTCCAGGGCGAAAACGGACCAGGAACAGTGAACCTAACGCGCAAGAAACCGCGAACCACTCAACCCAACGAGAGCTGCCTTTGCAGCTAAACGATCCATGCACTTCATCGTTAGACGTATGTCTTATTGGTTCTTTTATAATACGACAAAAACTATAACCCTATATAAGGGTTTTTAATCCTTTGAAAGCCCTATCGTGTGGTGCATGAAAGTTGACATGGATTGTAGCCGCGCGCGTCTCGCGTCAATTTATGTCTTTGGCCGGCAAAGGGTGACCCGAAGTAAGGGTTATTTCGATACACAAGTTTTTAAGGGGTTGGTATCGCGTACGGTACAGACAGCCTTGGAATTTTCAATATTTTCATAAGTAGCGTTGAATGTATTTCGTCGTAACACCAACTAACTAAAAACTTGGCTCCGTTCGGCTCGCATAGCGACATAGCAGTTATAAGGGTTGGAACACACCACAGAGAAAATAATAACTTGATTTTTGACAACCCGAAATAGCCGACCAAGATTCGACCCAGAACTGCTGTTATGTTACACTTTGTATGAAGTTTATCTTCTGTAGGTAAGGTATACTACTTATTACCTACTTATTCTGTGACACAAGGGGTACATACAATAATATGTATTATTTACTAGATATAAGTGAAAAAAGATTTGAAATTAGTATTCATAAACATATGAATACCTGCATTAGGTGTTAATCTGTACATGCTATGAGGTGCCAAATTAAATATGATCAGGTATAAAACACCAGTTTTTTGTGACAAGAATTGCCAGTAGGATAAGTGCTGTCTATGAAATACTCACTACTACAGTTGCATCAACCACAGATAACAGATAAAGTCCAACAGATGGAAATTCCCTTTAAAAGATTTAGCGAACGCTAAATTCGATATCGGAAGGTTTGGTGCAACCGACCCTTAATCCGATTAAAATCAGGTACAGCATCTCTTATTATTGAGATATTTTTTTCCTACTAAATAGGAAGTATTACCCAAAACTATGTGATAACACTGATAGATGACACTAGGTAGGATTTCATTATTTGCTTTTTCTGTTGCTTATTTGAGTGATCTAGAAAGTGATGCTGGAGATCGATTTTTGAATTTCGAACGCACGAATTCGCCGTTCGCAAGTCTGTGGAAAACGACGTGATGCTACTTTTGAAAAAGGACGGCTAGTAATTTTAAAACTAGTGGTAATGACCACCCGTTTTCGATTCTGTTAGTAGAATTTAAATCGCTAGTAGTGGAGATATTATTGAATGAATTTCACGGAATCGAATGGCCGAGATTCATAAATCGGCCCCCAGATTGAGTGATAAGACATTTCAATTTTCACGATTTGCGGCCACTTGTATAAATTTGGCAAAAATCGTCTAGGGTAGTATTTACTCCGTCTAAGGTTATAGAATGCGCTAATGCTGCACTCTGGCGGCAGAATATTGCCGTAAAATTCACTATTGATGTATACACATATTTCGCTGTCTAAGAGTCATCAAAATTATAAGTTGTGTATGAAGGTTGTTCTTTTAAAACGAGATGGTACTAATACTAAGGAACCCCAATATTTATAAACGTTCACTAAAGCTAACAAGCCGATAAAAATCATTTGTCCCTTTCTATCACACCAATACGTCGGAAAGGGACAAGCCATTTTAATCGGCTTGGTAACTTTAGTGAACGCAAGCGCGGATCCAGCTTCGTGCCCAGGGGGGGGGGGGGTCACGTGGTAAAGGCCCGGGGCCCCAGGAGGGGTCACGTGGTCTATTTGTATGGCCAACTTAGGCTCCAGGGGGGGTCATAACCCCCATGACCCCCCCCTGGATCCGCGCATGAGTGAACGTTTGTGAATAAGAGGGTTAGTATATCAATTAACTTATGTGTCCTACAGTACAGTAATAATATTACTCATACCATTATTTTGCACGCCTCATTACAGAAAACAATACAGAGAATACAGGAAACTGTTTTTAAAATGTAACTTTCTGAAATTAAATAAAATGATTTAAGATTTAGGATCTTGTTTATAATTATAAAACGCTAATAATTAGTTTCATTTCAGAACTTAAAAAAACCGTGCAATAACTGCTTTATTTGATAGTTAATATACTTATTCTGAAATGTAAACATGAGATGTGCCTTTCAAAATGTACAAAAGTATGAACTGCCAAAGAACTTGCTGCATAATAAACGTGTAAACGGAATTCGGAAATGGTTCGGTGTTACGCTAGATAATGGTTATAAGTCAGCGCCATCTATGAAGGAAACGTGTATTAAAATCAATACCAGAAACTGATAACTCTTTGGATAGGTACAAACTGTACAACTGATAATTGACATTTGTCCTTAAAATACCGTATAGTTATTATCTTATTCAGTATAGCTTTATTCCATTTAATCTATTATATAAAAATTATAACATGCATTTTATGTGTAAAAAAACTTGTTATAAGTTGAATGTATACATTTGTTTTATAGTTCATAAAAATCAAATTGGCACATGTCAATTGTATTACTTATTTTATAATTGTATTGTAGAAATAAACCAAAAGTTATTTATTTTCAGAATTAAAATGTGAAAAATAAAATATAAAAAAAGTTATTCGTTTTTCAATTGTTTATCTGGTGATATTGTAGTGTGTGCGATAGCGTAGTCTATTTTCGCGCTCTCCGCCAACGACTCCGTGGCGCAACGGTAGCGCGTCTGACTCCAGATCAGAAGGTTGCGTGTTCAAATCACGTCGGGGTCAGTCCTTCTCTTTTTGCATTTTTGCGTTGATTGCTATATTTTTTTGTTAAATGTAATACCAAAATACTAATATATTTTTTTTGTTTTTTTTCATCCAGTAAATTAATATTTCTTAATTTTTTTGTTAAATATTAAAAAAAAACAATGTGTAACGGGTCCCAAAACGCATTTGGCGTGTAGGTATTGGACAATAACACTCTTAAATCGTTTCCGTGAATACCTCCAAATGCGTTTTTAAAATATTTTTCAGCACACCAACTGGTAAAGATCAATTTTGCTATTCGGAAGCGGATAGCAAAATTGCATTTAGCCACAAGAGTGCAAAGTAATTTCATACAACAACAAAATTAAATAAAAAATATACATTTTGAATCATAAATATTCAATAAATTGCTGGATTTTATTTAGTTTCTTGTTTTATAGTTACCTAGTATTTTGTTCGTGTTGGTGTGATGAAAAATTTTGTGTTTCACTCGGTGGCAAAGTTTGTTTAATCTACGCGCCTTGAAACCCTCGCAACGCTCAAGATTCCACTTTTTGGACCACTCGCTACGCTCGTGTATCAATATTGGCACGTGCGGTTAAACAACAACTTTGCCCCATTGTAAAACAAATAACTATTGCAATTTTATAATGTCATCATAGGTCATTGAAACGAAAAGCAACTAATGTCTTTGATGTTTATTTATATTTAAATGAGATTTACATTTTCTTCTATATTTAGACAGGTGTGGTCGCAAGCATGACTACAGTAGGCTGCTCAGACGTGTACGGAAGCTCGTCATCCGTGACGTCAGCAAGAGTGGTCCTGGTCCCAGGGTCAGGCTTGAGCACGCTCAGAGGCAGATCCTTCACTCCTGGCACGAACGCCCATTTCTGGTACAATGCCAGAGCTAAACTCTTCACGTCAACGGACGGAAGACTGTCTATCTCTACGTAAAGAAATCGCTCTTCCACTGTTGCTCTTACTAGTCTTTGCGTGCTGGCTTCGTCGAAAAATTCGCCGCGAACCTTAGACATCAAAGCCGCATCTAGAAAAGCTCGCCAGCGCGGAATGTAGTAGTAATGGAACATCTCTGCCCACTGCTTGCACGCGTAGTCCGTAATTTCTCCATTCGGCCCCCACAAAGTTATCTGGTTGCGTGCATTGAGATCGTATTGGAGCGTTTGCTCTGGCCCCTCGGCGAAACCTCTCGCTTTCGACAGCCAGTTGTTCAGCGTGAAATCGCTGTTGCCAGACAAGATTCTTTCCATGTCTTGCATCGCGTCGAGGAATAAACTGATAGAACCGTTGAACACCCAAGTGTTGGAGAAACGGTCGCTCTGTAGATTGACGTAAAGCTGTTCGGCGCGGTACTGCAGCGCCTGCCGCGTGATATCCACCAGGTCGTGGTAGTATCCTGGAGAGTAGCAGGCAGAGTTACATACTTCAACGAACTTCTTGAACGCTTGGAAAAGATCGTGACTCTTGTACCATGCCCAGGGTTTTATTCTGAAGCTGGGTCGTCGAGTTACCACGTATTTGCCTCGGATTTTGTTGAGGCCGTCAAAGCTGTAAACGCTTTTGAGGAGGTAGTGCCAAGCGGACGCAGTTTCGTTGCAGCCGTAGCGACGCTCAGCGTAGGCAGCAATCCAGGTGTTGAGATCCACGGGCTCGCGTCGCCACGCTGACTCTAACATCAGCTCGTACACCACATAGTTCTGGTTGATCCCTTCGGGTGTGAGCCCCACGCCAATCATCGTGCTGTTGGTCTTCGAGCGCGCGGTATACACGTCAGCGTTGATTGTTTTCATGTTTCCGAACATGCCCAGCGTGCCGCCGAAGTTGTGCAGCATGCACCACACGAACGGCTGCCCGAAATATTGTTCATACAAGTCGTACTGAGGCCATTGCTCTGACTGTAAGTCTAACACCAACATACGCCCCGAGGGAACAGCGGTCAGGAACGCTTTAACTCTGTCCATCGGCCAAAGAATTGGGTCGTGGACGAACATCCAATTTTGGACAAGCCAGACGGCGTTATTATCAGATTCCTTTAGAGTTGTGTAAATAGCTTGAGCAGTTTTTTTAACTAGGCTAGTGGACCAGGACTGAATTTTGACCTCGTTGAAGGGATCGGCGGTATAAATATGATTGGTTCCGGATCCAAGCGTGACCGCAGTTATGAATTGTTTTCCGAGATCTTTGAACAATGGCTCGTTTGGATCGAGAAACGACCCACAGCAGTAGTCACTATCGAATTTATTCCACGTTTCGACGGCATGAGTTGTCACATTAGGGAAGATTCTGGATAAAGCCTTCGGTACGTGCCCGTTGAAAGCGGGGAGAACTGGAATAATGCCGAGCTGGAACATGTAATCGAGGACATTGCTCTGTATGTCTCGCTGGATATCGTGCCAGGATTTAGTGAGCGGGCCGGCCCAGCCGCGGACGTTTCCCATGCGGTTCCAAGCTAAGAACGCTGGGCCAGTGAAGTGATCGTTAATCTCCTCATCTGTTAGTCCAAGACTGCGGTAAATACGAGTCCATGCAGCCTCCTGCGCAACCGGAGCCAGCGCCAGATTTATACCGTTGAGAGCCATCCATTCCACATGCTGCTTCCAGTCCGGAGCGCTCCACCACACGAAACTGTATGAGGCCGTGCACACGTTTTGATAATACCGGAATCTGTCGTTAGCGATTACCACTTCAGTCACTTCGGGCAGCGGACTCGGAATGCTGATGCGCTGATTCTGCCAGCCGATATGGCTTTTGCAATACTTCTTCAGGTAATAATTGAATCCCCAAACAGCAGCGACGCCCGTACTCGCGCGTATATGTAGCACTCCCTGGCTCGTCCATAAAGAAAACACATCTTTCTTGTCACTGAATAATATCGGATTAACCTCTACGATTACGCCGCTCATGTATTGCGATATGATATTGGACGCTGCATCCTGTTGAATGCTGGCTGCAGTTTTCGTTTGTAATTTGGTCGGATCCAAGTAATCTAGGTTTAACGCGGATGTTAATATTAAGTTGGCTAGTAATAAAATGAGCGGTGGTTTCATTGCGACGGCGGGGCTCGCACTGACAGCCGAGGCCCGACACGCTTGTTTACAAAGAAGCTACTTGATGGTTTATAGTTGATACGTGACCAATGACCCGCTTGGGTTTAAAGTAGTCTATTCATTGCTCTGCGCTCGCCGCATTTTGTACCGTGAATAGGTCCTTTAATAACACAAGAGCTCTTTTATACTATCCCGTCTTTTGACGAGCACTGACAACAATGTATTATTGTGAAAAAGAATGTCGTGTCTCTTGTTATCCATAAAAACTTGTCCCAAAAATAAAATGTTTGACAAAAACTTATACTTATTCTTGAGATTGAAATTTCGCAGATGTCTGCTTGGTAAAATTGATTAGGTGATGTAACATAGATATGAAGCATTCCACGAGAATGTCCCTTACGAAATGAGATTCTTCTAATAATAGTTCTGAAAACGATAAGAAATTGATTTTTTGTCTGACAATCTTACACATTCTTGGTTAACAGATTGACAATATTTTCTTGAGCTTTACGGATTTGATTGAAGTAGTTGGCATACAAGGCAAAAGGAGTTTGTACGGGAGATTTTCGTGGAATGCGCCATATACCTATTAGCAAAGAGGATCGAGTATTACGGAGTTATATATGTCTTTGCCTTTAGAGATACTTTTGAGCAATACAATACAATACTTTCATGTCACAAATCGTGGGTACAAAATAGTGTATTGAACCGAATCGTTATCTCGCATTCTCTTTATTAGTTTATTTATTTATCGCCCTAGAAACATCATAATAGCCGCCATTACCGTTATCTAAAAACTAATTAATCGTTACTGATTAAAATGTATTGTATAAATAAAACTGTGTCGTGTCGTACGCACTGGCGAGTATAATTCATTTCTTCGAATGAAAGAGTAAGAGTTATATCAAGTTATATAATATAAATTATTCACGACCTTAATGAAACTCCTTACAATTATTACCTACCATAAGTTTTTTTTTTTCACCTGTTCGTTAGTCCGTTTTCACATTATCCGATCCGATATCGGATGTCGGAAGGATTTCAATGTAAAAAATCCAAGATGGCGCCTGTTTTGTATAGGATATCGGTCCGACATCCCATGCGCGGATCCAGGGGGGGGTCATGAGTCATGACCCCCCCTGGAGCCTAGGCTGGCCATACAAATAGACCACGTGACCCCCCCCCGGGGGGCCTGGCCCCTTACCACGTGACCCCCCCCCTGGGCACGAAACTGGATCCGCGCTTGCGACATCCGATATCGGATCGGATAATGTGAAAACGCGCTTACATCAACAAGACTACTTCACCGAAATTGGTAGAAGATTTACGATATCTGGTTAGAATAAATTACTAAGGCCCACTTGCACCAAGTGGGCTGTCAACTGTCAAATTCCATATAAAATGGTGGGTTAACCCTTCATTTTCGTTGGTGCAAGTGGCCCTAAGTACTTAAGCCGGGAGCCAAAGCAGATGATCGTTAAAATAAAAAATTGCGCAGACCTTTTAGAATGTAATCGGCATATATCGCACGAGTTTATTTATGTATGTTAAGTGTAAGATTGTAATAGGTTAGGTCATTCAGATGAGAGGTTAATTTGATTGCTTCAAGTGATAGTTACGTTTTGTGAAACGGTTAATCCCCAGCCATAGACAAGAATGAGTTTAAGCCCGACCAGAAATATATACAGAGTGGGGCCTGTAACAAAGGCGAAGAATTGAACGGTAGGCTATTCTCCTTATACTGATCAACATTTGTTCGGCGACTTTTAAAAATAACTTGCATTTTGATTTTTATCACCCTTGAAAGTTTTTTCTAAGAGGTAATGTATTGCGAATTCTGTTAAGTCTAAAGTGTGACAGACAACGTCAATGACAACAATAATGGCGTACATTGAAGCTAATATTTTTTTGTATGAAAAATAAAAAAATTAAAGACTTCATAATTTTTAAAAGTCACTGAACAAATGTTGGTCAGTTTAAGGAGTATAGCCTACAGTTTAATTTTTTGCTTTTGTTACAGGCCCCACCCTGTATATGACTATTGTCAGGAGGCCGCTGTTATTCTGATATATAGGTTGACAGTTCAGTATTGTATGAAGAAAATAGTTCTTGGACTTTCGATTGATCCATGGAACATGGCGGATCGTTCTCCAAATATGTATTTTTTATTTTTGCATTCTGCTGTTTAATGTATAAGTTTGATAGAATTATTGTGCAGTAAATAGCCTACGCAAAGGGTGCAGTTGATGAAGAATTCGTTTGGACATGCTAATATCCAATTCTACGGACATCACTCGGCAGTTCATGGTCCCGGCCGCCATCATGCTTTGTACTGCTGCTCCAGCTATCCTCCAGTGCATCGCGAAGGCCTCGTTCGCAAAAAAACTACTTATACTGTTTTATACAGAGTGGGGCCTGTAACAAAGGCGAAGAATTGAACTGTAGGCTATTCTCCTTATACTGATCAACATTTGTTCAGTGATATTGTCTTCGGTTACCGCGATAGTTACTCATGAAATAAAACTATGGAAACGGATTAAATCGCGTATAATGAATTTAAAATACATCCCGACGTTTCGAACTCTATGAGATGTATTTTAAATTCATTATACGCGATTTAATCCGTTTCCATAGTTTTATTTCATTTGTTCAGTGACTTTTAAAAATTATGAAGTCTTTAAATTTTTAATTTTTCATACAAAATAAATATTAGCTTCAATGTACGCCATTATTGTTGTCATTGACGTTGTCTGTCACACTTTAGACTTAACAGAATTCGCAATACATTACCTCTTAGAAAAAACTTTCAAGGGTGATAAAAATCAAAATACAAGTTATTTTTAAAAGTCGCCGAACAAATGTTGATCAGTATAAGGAGAATAGCCTAGAGTTCAATTCTTCGCCTTTGTTACAGGCCCCACTCTGTATATCTCTGTAATTTACTTGACATTGGCAAAGTGCCCTGGTAGCAGAAAGCCATTATTATACGAATAAAAAAAAATAGTTCTAATGAAGTTCCGCAAGATGGCGCGTATTCATCAGGCTTTAAAACTGACGGCTCATTCGCACGAGACCTTAGAAAACATTGCGTTAAATCTGACGTAACGAGTTGCGTACTAATCCATACTTACTAAGTAATATTATAAATGTGAAGTGTGCGTGTCTGTTTGTTTGTCCGTCTTTCACGGCAAAACGGAGCGACGAATTGACGTGGTTTTTTCAGTGGAGATAGTTGAAGGGTTAGAAAGTGACATAGGCTACTTTTTGTCTCTTTCTAACGCGAGCGAAGCCGCGGGCAAAAGCTAGTTACTCTATATTCGATTAAACGGTAAACAAAGTCCAAATACCAACGGGTATCAGTTTGTCATTTAAGATCTTATTTAACGTGGTTTATAGAAGCGTTGGCGCGAATGGCCCCTTACAGCATTCTTTGAGCAAATCACTTGCTTGCTTGTTGGAAATGCCTCTTAGCCCAAATATGGTTTCACTTATTCAGGGCCATGTTATAAGATCGTATCATTCACTATGACGCGTGACTTTGTCAATCTAAACTTTAACGGCCAAGAACACATTGCGGTCTATTTGGGTTACATCAAATTCAGCTCACCGATTGAATGCCGGATTGTAAAGAAACTCTCATGCGAGTTCTTGTACCGTCTTAATCATCCTTAATCTTAGTTATCGTTCAGACTGCTGAAGTAGGTATTAATAAATTAATAGTTTAAAAAACACTATAAAACACGCTTTTATAAATGCACGTAAAAGCCAAAAATAAATTATGGATCGTTCAAGTTGTCTCTATTTGTGAGCTGAAGTTTAAAAACTATGTGCTTTTAATTATAATATTTGATTGTAAAAGCGTGGGGCACTGGAACAGGAAAGACTTTTTGTATAACCACAGAATATATAAGTATAACTTGCTGATAAATCAAATTATGCTATGTTACGGGAAGGAGGTTACACAGATTGACGCGCTAACTGGAGTTGCAGCATGACTAGTAGGTTCTACATTAAACAGTCAAATCAATTAAAAGTCAGTGTTCAAAGTAGGTACCAGTTTGTCGAACTCAGACAAAATATGCGAGAGTCGACAGTCACCGACACTTAGAACGCCGCTTTTTTCCGGTAATCAAAGTACAAAAGGGGAAAGTGTCTACAGTGACAGGATGCAGAGTTCTTGTTCGTGGACGAGATATCTTTGGTTCTCTTTTTTAACCCTTAGGCGGCATATGTAAACGTTATGTTCTTATGCAACTTCATTCGCCAGGAAGTTCGAATTAGTATTTGTTTACAAGAAAGTCTTTCCTGTTCCAGCGCCCCACGCTTTTACAATCAAATATTATAATTAAAAGCACATAGTTTTTAAACTTCAGCTCACAAATAGAGACAACTTGAACGATCCATAATTTATTTTTGGCTTTTACGTGCATTTATAAAAGCGTGTTTTATAGTGTTTTTTAAACTATTAATTTATTTTATACTTTTTAGTCATTAATAATGAAATAAATACCTTTTAACATTTATACATAAAATTATTTCAAGTAGGCGGATTTTACATGCCATTTGTGGCTTAACGTGTACTTATTGCTAATTGCTACTTAATAATAACTAGCGGCTACCTTCTTATTACGGTATTATCATAAAAATGTTTATACCTAGTAAGTTATCCGTAAAAGATAGACAATATAGACATGTGCCATCGCGGACTTTTTGAAGACATTAGAGAGACATACTTTCGCCATACATTGTTTTGAAGCTCTCAGCTAGTGGGATTTTGTTTGACTCGATTAGAAAATATTGTCACATTTCAACTAATTCAAACAAAATTTAAGTATTTCTTTTTTGCCGAGCCCCCTTTATTTGCACTTAAGGGTCACAGGAAAACCATTACCCAACTTATTTTAAATACAACGTTGATCTTTCTTTTATGCGGGGGCTTTGCCCCCGAGCCCCCTTTGTTTGCTCTGAAAGGTCACAAGAAAACGCTAACCCAACTTATTTTAAATACTACGTTAATCTTTCTTTTATGCGGGGGCTTCGCCCCCGAGCCCCCTTTTCGTTACTCTTAAGGGTAACAAGAAAACCCTAACCCAACTTATTTTAAATACCACGTTTATCTTTCTTTTATGCGGGGGCTTCGCCCCCGAGCCCCCTTTGTTTGCTCTTAAAGGTCACAAGAAAACACTAACCCAACTTATCTTAAATACTACGTTGATCTTTCTTTCATGCGGGGGCTTCGCCCCCCGAGCCCCCCTTTGTTTGCTCTTAAAGGTCACAAGAAAACCCTAACCCAACTTATTTTAAATACTACGTTGATCTTTCTTTTATGCGGGGGGCTTCGCCCCCCGAGCCCTCCTTTTCGTTACTCTTAAGGGTCACAAGAAAACCCTAAACCAACTTATTTAAAATACAACGTTGATCTTTCTTTCATGCGGGGTGCTTCGCCCCCCGAGCCCCCCTTTGATTGCTCTGAAAGGTCACAAGAAAACGCTAACCCAACTTATTTTAAATACTACGTTAATCTTTCTTTTATGCGGGGGGCTTCGCCCCCCGAGCCCCTCTTTTCGTTACTCTTAAGGGTAACAAGAAAACCCTAACCCAACTTATTTTAAATACAACGTTTATCTTTCTTTTATGCGGGGGGCTTCGCCCCCCGAGCCCCCCTTTGTTTGCTCTTACAGGTCACAAGAAAACGCTAACCCAACTTATTTAAAATACAACGTTGATCTTTCTTTCATGCGGGGCTTCGCCCCCCGAGCCCCCCTTTGTTTGCTCTTAAAGGTCACAAGAAAACGCTAACCCAACTTATTTTAAAAACAACGTTGATCTTTCTTTTATGCGGGGGCTTCGCCCCGAGCCCCCTTTGTTTGCTCTTAAAGGTCACAAGAAAACGCTAACCCAACTTATCTTAAATACTACGTTGATCTTTCTTTCATGCGGGGGCTTCGCCCCCGAGCCCCCCTTTGTTTGCTCTTAAAGGTCACAAGAAAACGCTAACCCAACTTATTTTAAATACTACGTTAATCTTTCTTTTATGCGGGGGCTTCGCCCCCGAGCCCCCCCTTTGTTTACTCTTAAAGGTCACAAGAAAACGCTAACCCAACTTATCTTAAATACTACGTTGATCTTTCTTTCATGCGGGGGCTTCGCCCTCCGAGCCCCCTTTTCTTTACTCTTAAGGAACACAAGAAAACCCTAAACCAACTTATTTTAAATACAACGTTGATCTTTCTTTCATGCGGGGGCTTCGCCCCCGAGCCCCCTTTGTTTGCTCTTAAATGTCACAAGAAAACGCTAACCCAACTTATCTTAAATACAACGTTGATCTTTCTTTCATGCGGGGGGCTTCGCCCCCCGAGCCTCCCTTTGTTTGCTCTTAAAGGTCACAAGAAAACGCTAACCCAACTTATTCTAAATACTACGTTGATCTTTCGTTCATGCGGGGGGCTTCGCCCCCCGAGCCCCCCTTTGTTTGCTCTTAAGGATCACAAGAAAACCTTAACCCAACTTATTTTAAATACAACGTTGATCTTTCTTTTATGCAGGGGGCTTCGCCCCCGAGCCCCCTTTGTTTGCTCTGAAAGGTCACAAGAAAACGCTAACCCAACTTATTTTAAATACTACGTTAATCTTTATTTTATGCGGGGGCTTCGCCCCCGAGCCCCCCTTTGTTTACTCTTAAAGGTCACAAGAAAACGCTAACCCAACTTATCTTAAATACTACGTTGATCTTTCTTTCATGCGGGGGCTTCGCCCCCGAGCCCCTTTTCTTTACTCTTAAGGATCACAAGAAAACCCTAAACCAACTTATTTTAAATACAACGTTGATCTTTCTTTCATGCGGGGGCTTCGCCCCCTTTGTTTGCTCTTAAATGTCACAAGAAAACGCTAACCCAACTTATCTTAAATACTACGTTGATCTTTCTTTCATGCGGGGGCTTCGCCCCCGAGCCCCCTTTGTTTGCTCTTAAAGGTCACAAGAAAACGCTAACCCAACTTATTCTAAATACTACGTTGATCTTTCTTTCAGGCGGGGGCTTCGCCCCCTAGCCCCCTTTTCTTTACTCTTAAGGATCACAAGAAAACCTTAACTAAACTTATTTTAAATACAACGTTGATCTTTCTTTTATGCGGGGGCTTCGCCCCCGAGCCCCCTTTGTTTGCTCTGAAAGGTCACAAGAAAACGCTAACCCAACTTATTTTAAATACTACGTTGATCTTTCTTTCATGCTTCCCCCCTCGAGCGAGTTTTTTTTCTGTTCTTATCTTCCGGCACCATCATCAGGCCTTGAAACCTAATCGTAGTCATAGTTCATTACAAGACTTTTCTAAGAAGCCCAAAAACAGCTATGATACGATGTTCCATCATGTAGTTCCAGTTCATATCTTCCGGCTCCATCATCAGACCTTGAATTCTAATCGTAGTCAAAGTTCATTACAAGACTTCTCTAAGAAGCCCAAAAACAGCTATGATACGATGTTCTATCATGTAGTTCCAGTTCATATCTTCCGGCTCCATCATCAGACCTTGAAACCTAATCGTAGTCAAAGTTCATTACAAGACTTTCCTAATTGTAGTCAAAGTTCATTACAAGACTTTCCTAAGAAGCCCAAAAACAGCTATGATACGATGTTCCATGATGTAGTTCCAGTTCATATCTTCCGGCTCCATCATCAGACCTTGAAACCTAATCGTAGTCAAAGTTCATTACAAGACTTTTCTAAGAAACCCAAAAACGGCTATGATACGAGGTTCCATCATGTAGTTCCAGTTCATATCTTCCGACTCCATCATCAGATCAGCTCAACAGTACCATATTATTGTATTGTCATCGGAACTACATATAGCTGCCAATTTTCATTACGCTACGACTCCTGGAAGATGGTTAAATTAGCCTCCGCAGATTCCATTACATACATAGTTACATACACGACGACCTAATAAAAGCGTGTTAAAAAATTGGGTGGGCAGAAAAACAAAGTTTTCATAGAGGCAATATATTTTTAATTTAAACATTATCTTGTAACCTATCCAATTCACAATCTTCCGCCTGAGTTAAAAGGGGCCACGCATTAATTACGTGAGTTTCGATAAACCAAAAATCGACTTTACGTAATTAACGAACGGCCAGTAAGAGTATTACATAAAAAAAAATCGTAAACGGACTCTGCTATGTAATAAGTAGCTAATAAACAATCAACGCGCTTTATAACATTATATGATATTGATAAGTGGATGTGTTACTGAGTCCAGTAATATAAGCACCTATTTTACAATATTAAGTAAAAGAAAATTAGCAGCTTGCTGCCTTTAAGGTTACTGGTGAAAAAAATCACCAAAGAACACTTTGATTTTATACTTTTATAGCGGACAGCTATGTTATTACATACGACAAAAATCTATACTATAAACTAACATAATATTAGAAAAACAACACTCATTAAAGAAAAAAGTTACTTAAAACATTGCACAAACACAGTTATACGTGGTGTTCTCAAACAAAAGGTACCATAATATCGTTGAAGCATAAGAACGCTCTTCACAGTTTAATGGTATAAAGTTTCGGAAAAAATGTCTTATGGTAAGCGATAATTTGGTACCTTTTATTTAAGAAGGTCACATATTAAAAAATAACCTCATTGCACGATAACGATAAATGAGAAATTTATATTTGAGTTTTACCACAGCCTTATCGTTGGCTCCTGGCCTATATAGTCCGGAAGCCATCATCATGCCTAACCGGGTCATCTCACTTTTTTATTAATACAATCACACCCTATTTTCAAGTTAAGGTATAAAGCCTTTATATGAAAAAATATATCACAGACATAGTTTATTATTTTGTATATAGGCTAATATGTCTGTGATGAATTTTATCATCAATCATAAGAGCTCACAAATATTGTTTTTTACGAAAGGTCTCTTGATAAAGAACTGTTAAATAGTCTTTCATTCCAAATATGGTCCTAAAATAAGAAACCTTTCCCAAAAATCAACGTTTTCATTGGATCAGCAATTCCCGAATAGTTTGTACATTTGGATCACGTCTCCGATTTTGATAAAAATTGGTAGGCTGATAGAGTCCATGATGCTGAGCAAGATCCACTAGGTTTCCCAAAATGTCCAGGGTTGTTTGTATGAAATTTTCCTTTTTTGTTACCGAAAATGTATAGAAATCTGGTAACAAAAAAGGAAGGTTTCATACAAACAACCTAGGACATTTTGGGAAACCTAGTGGATCTTGCTCAGCATCATGGACTCTATCAGCCTACCAATTTTTATCAAAATCGGAGACGTGATCCAAATGTACAAACTATTCGGGAATTGCTCGGATACCTAACATTTTCTTACGGTTAGATTTTAATAATATCAATAACTTTTCAACAACTCACAACTTTGACAAACTCGTAAGAGAGAATGTAAAATAATATACGATTTTTTTAAAGTTGCCAGTTTGCTAATTCGAAAGCCAAGTTCAAATTGAAATATTAGTAGATATAGACAGTACTTGGCATTATACACGTTAAACTTTCGTGAGACATATTCAAATAATTAATTAAAATACGGTTGTACTCACGTTATTATCGCTATTGCTGCGACATGTTTCGGGCCAATTCGGAGGCCCCTCGGAGTACTTGGCATTTGAAATGTACTAACTAAAATGAGTTCTCGCGTGAGAACAAGATGTCAATATCTATGTATTCAAGTGAATATAATCTAATTTTCTCGGCTACGTAAATCGTTTGAGAAATATCTACCTACTTTAAAAAAAAGAAGCCTGATTTTTTTAGGTACATGCCATGGATTTTTTAAATAGTTGACTTCAAGATTTGTAAGAACTTTTTAAATTTGTTGGCTCTGACACCGCGTGGTAGGAAATATTTTGAGCGCGCGAACGATGCGCGTAAACCGTGGCTTAGCCAGAGCATACGAAGAGTTTTATTAGAGCCTTTGATAATACCAGCGCTATGCGTCCACCAATGTCTGAGATAAAGAAATCAATCATACAATGTCTTTTGAAGACAATTCTCCTAATGTGATCTCTACAGTCTCACACTTTTAGCCACTGCGTAGTAACAAGCATGTTTATATCGAGCAGAGCTATTGATAAAAGTATTAGCCCTATGTATACCACAAATTTTAGTTAAATGAATTAATTACTTCATATGATATTTTGAATATATTTTCTCAATGTGATCAGCACTGTCGTACGCTGTTAGCGGACATGTTCTGCCACTGTGCGGAGATAAAGCAGTGTTTCATATAGCTTTTGTTTTTTTTTTAGATAAATTGAAGATATTTTCTTTCCGTGAATCTTGATGTTTTCTCCCAGTGTCTCACATGTTCTGCCACTGTGCGGTGATAAGTATGTTGGTTTCGAGCGTGCGCGCGATGCGTGGCTTATCCATAACAAACAGATCGCTTCATAGAGCCATTGAATAAGTATCAGGACCTATATGAATACCAACAATTTTAGATAGACGGCGTGTTTTGAAGATATCTTCTTCCTGTGCATCCTGGGTGATCCCTACAGTGGCTCCCATGTTCTGCCACTGCGTGGTAGCCAGCGCGATGTGCTCGAGGCCGTGGCTGAGCCACAGCATACGGAGCGTCTTGTAGAGTTTTTGATAATGGGTCAAAAAGATTTAGTAAAAACGTCACTTCTATGGACAATATTATAAAAGTTAACGACTCTGGTACATTCGTATCCCGTTTTTCCTACTTGAGTGTCAAGAACTAAAAAAATGTTTCCCGTCTTTAGAATGTCGTCTAAAAATTAGCACTAGATTTTCTTAACTTTTGTAATGTCCACAGGAGAGATATAACCAATTACCCATACATTAAAATCTGTTTGACCCTAATACTAGCCCGATGCGTACATCAAAATTTGAGATAAAATCAATCATACAGCGTCTTTTAAAGACAATTTCTCCTTACAATGTCACATGTGTCGGCTCACATGTTCTGCCACTGCGTGGTGACAAGCATGTTGGTGTCGAGCGTGCGCGCGATGCGCTCGTGCAGGCCGTGGCTCAGCCACAGCATGCGGAGCGTCTCGTAGCGACTCGGGCACAAGTGCAGAGGGTTGCCGCGCCGGAGACCCTGAGGAAAATGGAAAATGTTATGAAGGTTTTAAATAGTTTGTCTTGCTCTGAGATTCAGAAGCGAATGTTTCGCCTAATTTTATCTAATTATTCAAACGTCTACCTATCTATGCCAAAAAAAAAAAAAAAAAAAAAAAAAGCATCAAAGTTCCGGATTGGGGACTCGTGACGTCAGTTTTAAGTAAAAATTGTACCTAGGCGGGACGTCACGCGAAACTTCAACGCACTGTGCCGTCGTCATTTTTTGTTTACGAGAAAAAAGAAAAAATATGTGTCCAAAGTTTTTTCGTAATCTAACTGACGGACTAAATAGTTTTCTTTAGTCGTCTCGCCCATTCTGTTGGCACGAAATGTTATATTCCGTAGCCACGAGCTACCTACCTGGTCGGTCTCGCCGTAGTTGTCGAGGTAGGGCGCGGGCAGCATGGCGCCGCGCGCAGGCGCAGCGAGCAGCAGCAGCTCGCAGTCCTGTAGTGTGTGTGTATGTGGAGTGTGCACCTGGTCGGTCTCGCCGTAGTTGTCGAGGTAGGGCGCGGGCAGCATGGCGCCGCGCGCAGGCGCAGCGAGCAGCAGCAGCTCGCAGTCGCGCACGCGCAGGAACACGCCGGCGCCCGCGCCGCACGACAGCGCGTGCGCCACCACGGCGCCCACCAGCTCCGACCCGCCGCTTCGCCCGCTCTGAAAAACGTCGCACGAAAGATTCATTTTTAACACACTCGCTGCTACAATAGCTTTCAGACGATACTATACAGGCCAATTCTCCATTCAAACGCTCTCCCACTATTTCCTCCCTGGTTTTTGAAGATATTATTTTTATCTGTATAGGACCGTTTTGATTTTTTTGCTATTTTTATTTTAAAGGACGACTAGACCAATCAAAAATTTTCTAAAAACGGCCTTTTTCAATATGGCTCAAACAAAAGGTGTGATACTCAAGATCGGCAACAATTAGCCAAAAAATCTAAACGGTCCGACACAGATTATTTCATTATTATTCAGATTCTCAAATTTCGTTCGGTTTGAATAAGTTTTGAAGGAGAAAACAATCGAGAGCGGAACCTCGATTTTAAAGTTTTTTTCGTAATATATTTTAACCGAATTGTTCTTAATGTATACACTAATGAATTGTTCATAATAATACATTTTCAGATTCCAAATCTTCCTGATCCTACTACACATCGCTTGAAATAATAAAAAATTGACTGTGACAGACGCACAAGTGATCATATAAGGGTTCCGTTTTTCCTTTTTGAGGTACGAAACCCTAAAAAGGAGAAAATAAACTAAACAGCTTCAAGGTATCTTTTGTCTGATACTAATAAGTTTATAAATTATTTACAAAATGCAAACTCACCTTCTTAATCTCAGTCTGACAGCAATAACTCTGTGAACACAATATCTGTCCGCACACCAAACACATGGTCGGGTACTTGCTGTCATCCCTCTCAGAATTCGGACATGAGAACTCAGACACCACATTCATCAACTCCGAGAAATCATCTGGCAACGGAACTAGTTTCGGAGGCTCATTCGTCTCAACTACAGTCTTTATATCAATTTCTCCAGCGAACCACTCGTTAGATAGCCCTGACCACTCTTCAGACTTACTCCTAGCCATCGGAGTATCTATTAACTCTCTAAAAGTACTAGGCAAGTCTAGGTATCCACACATGACCTCCCAAGTGTCACCACCGACGACCGTTAGCTCTGTAGGCGGACTTATATCGCTTAAGAAGTGGTAGAATAGACAGGATGCTCTTAAGAATGTGTAGCATTGATTTTTGATTTTCTCCCAAACGTCATTTGCGTTTAACTCTTCGATATCTAAGTTGCCTCGTCGTAAAGTCTTCATGAATGAGAGTAAGTTTTCTAAATCAGGTTTTGTAGGTTTGTAATCTTCTTGACCTTCCATCGGTTCGTGGTTGACGCAACTCGAGACGTCTAGTACGATCATGGCTCGCGTGATGAGAGCGCGGAATACTTCTATGGTGAATTGCCTGGCGAGGTGGTTGGGTCGTGCCGGGCCGGCCGTTTTGCTGAAGAGCGAGGGAGCGGTTAAGACTAGAGCTACTAATGTTTCGAAGGGGTGGTGAGTTAAGGGGGAAGTGCGTTCGAGTGTGTTTAAGTTTTCTAATGCGTGGTGTGCTAGCTGTTTAGGCGATGGCCAGACGGACGGGATGACGGCGGCGAGTCGTATTAAAGCTTGAAGGGCGTCGCGATGCCTGGAGGGCAGGTCGCCTAGGAGCGGTCGCTTCTCGGCTTGTAGGACTGCGTTTGTACTAAGGATTGTGTATGATGTGGCCTTGTATAGAGCTTCTACGGAGGACATCGGATTCGAGCCCTCAAAGTCACCGATAAGAGCTGGCAATATCTGTGAAAAGAATATCCATGTAAGTATATCTAATGCATTTATAATATTAACTCAAAATAAACATTTCACTACCTAATCAGTTTTGATAATACAATAAAAAACAATATCTATGAAATGTTTTTGCTTCTAGAACGCCCGTGTTTTTATTAGAAACTTTTCTTTTTTTCTATTTTTTTTTTACACTATTTTCTTCCCGTGGGTGTCGTAGAAGTCGACTGTGGGATATGGGTTAAATTGTGGCAGGCGAGAGGCTGGCAACATGTCACTGCAATGTCACAATTTGGATTTCTTTCAACCCCTTTTTGCCAAGAGTGGCACTGAAACTTAAATAGTTCATGTGCTCTGCCTATCCCTTTATGGGATACAGGCGTGATTATATGTATGTAAGTATGTATTTTTTACAATATAAGCTCGATGTTTACGACGATTTGTAAGCGCAACACATGTCAATGAACAAGAATGAATGTTTCTCATTTGCTTGTGTTGTATATCTACAGGGCGCGCACATGTGTTGAACGAACATACGTTTGTTAGAAGTGATACTACTGTGTCCGTACTAACAATACTCCTAGAGTACCTATATCACACTCACATTGACAAACTCTGTGATGAGTCTCTTCATATCGTCCGTGTAGGCGGGTATTTCTCCCTCGAAGTGCGCCATGAATTCCTGCGGCAGCAGGTCCTGGGACTGAGTGAGCATGTAGACGGGTGCCTCGTCGGTTGATTCCCCGTCTTCCATGTCGGATGACTGCGCTCCTACGCTGCGCGCTCGCGCCTGGAAGAGTGTGTTACTAGTTTATGAAAACCATATCGTTGTGAAAGCTGTACTTTCATTGTCTTATTTAAAAGTGAGGAAATCATGTCACTGAGAAAGCTGTAACTTTTACAGGTTTTAGGGAGTCGGCTTATATATTAGCGATAGTCTTCTGTTGTCTGAGGTTGATTTTACTCAATACAACAACAACAATATAGATTAGAGATTTCTTTATTTCATGATAAAAATTACACTATAAATTTGCTACATGTCAAAATTATGTTTATCTTCTCATCATGATCGTCAAAAATTACATAATAAATTCCAAATAAAAATAATTGTGTCTCCCAAATGAGGATCGTCATTTACAAAGAAAGAAAATACACATGCCAAGCTAAATAAAATTAATAAATTCAGTTACAATATCATGAAATTATCAACATTATATAACAATATAACAATATATCATATATTAGAAGTCAGAGTACATGGGGTAATAAATAATAAAGTCACATGGCTATTTTGTCGAACATAGTAAAGATGCAAACATAATAGCAGTGCAAACATAATAAGAAGATATAATTCTTACGGCATTACTGGTAAAGATATGAAAGCCATATCGCTGTGAAAGCTGTAATTGGTATACGCTACACACTAGGCCACCGGCTAGTGGTTATTTGATGGCATTAGTCTTACAAATATAAACGTGTTACATCGAAAATGACATCGATATTAAATTTTTGACAATTCAGTACTAAAGTTTACCGGAAGGTGCTAAATATTTCATAGATTAATTTGTCTTACAAGATAATCATAACAGCAGAGTAATCAATTATTAAGGCATTACCTGGCAAAGTATCTCTTCGCAAGACTCGGTGCACACGTGTACAGCCTCGGAGCACACTTGGTGCTGTAGTATCAACGCGACGGAATCCCTGAATACTTCTTCCGAGAGGGGTGGAGGCGCACCGGCAGGTAATGTAGGCGCGGGGAGGAGGGGTAGAGAGGTGTTGCAGAGGCGCTCGCAGAGGGGGCAGAGGTATTCCTTCTTCTCCACGTCGAAACCGGCCGGCTGTCGCTGGCGGTATGGCCTGAAATCCATAATTACTAATATTATAAATGGGAAAGTGTGTCTATGTTTGTTTGTCCGTGTTTCATGGCAAAACGGAGCGTCGAATTGTCCTGATTTTTTTAAATGGAGATAGTGGATGGAGAGTGATATTTTATTTCAAATACAGTACCGGTCAAAAGTTTGAGTTCACCCTTTGATTTCGGTACAAATGAGTCAAATTAATTTACGATAATTATCTTCAGTTTCGTAGTCGAAATATGTTTTCAACTTATATTTATTGTTTTGTGGAGATTTGTTTTACTAGTTAGACACAATTCGGACAATTTCTTTCACTAAAATCCTAAACATGACGGCAAAATGCTAGTTATATGTATGGCCTTGCCTTTGCCACTAATTGAGACACATCCCACGAAACACAGTTTTAGCCAGATAATATAGGCCAAATGAATTATTTAGCCTATAAGATTCGCTGGGAAACAGATGTTAAAAAAATATAAATTGTTTACGAAACAAATTTTGACGTCTGAACTACAAAAAACTATCTCTCTAAAGCAGTCAATTGTACTGAAAACAAGGAGTGAACTTAAATTTTTGACCGGTACTGTATATAAAAATGGCGCGTTCCTACGCACACAGTCCAAGCTCGTGTAGATGAACGCGTACCATGCCTGTGTGAGTGAGAGAAGATACGTCGACTGGACGCGATCTTGACAGGTGGTAACTGTGCGTTATCCGAGCGCGTGGACGGCACTTTCAGCGTGAAGCGGGAGTGAAAATACTGAGCCATAGTACTCTTTATTATACTGCGGAGCTGCACTAGCGGGGTCACTCACCGTCTGATCTCCCTCTCGAAGACGCCGCGCACGTAGTTCGTGGCGCAGGCGGCGTGCAGCGCGTGCCCGCACACCGACACGTGCGCGCGCGGCTGCTCGGCGGCGACCGGCAGCACGGCGGAGCCGCACGCGAACGAGACTAGGACTAGCGGCTCCGCCGTCAGATCCACGCGAGCCTGTCAACACAATTATATGTATATTATATCTAAGCGTTTTCAGAACACAAATGTCATTTGATATTTGCCAGTCGCTTTTCGTGTCAAAGCGGACCCCAGGCTTCCATAACGCAAGGAGGAGGATGATCTAAGCGTTTTGAAAAGTATTAGAAGAATCGTATTTTGTGAGGGACAGTCGTAGAATACCTCTACGGAGGTCGAATCTCAGTCACCTTACAACTCCAACTAAAGATTAGAGTTAAGGCGACTGAGGCATACACTGCCTCGATCGATGTAGTGCTTATCGTTAACTATAGTCTGTATCTTTAGGTATTTAAATAAATGTAAACTAATTCTACCCTCAAGAGGCTTCTTAGGCCACGTGAGGGTTTTCAACATTACACAACTAAACAAGAATATCAAAGACAGGTCGCTAAGTGACAGATCCACTTGATTTTCTATTTGATTGGGTAACCGATAAAAGTTGTAAACACCTGAAAATTTGGGTGAATCAACTTTTCTTTGGAAGCAAAATTCGCATTCTTCGACTACATGTGGCCAGAAAATTTAATTTGGATTTAGTGTAATTAATTTATACTTATTATTAGGGTTTCGTACTTCAAAAAGGAAAATCGGAACCCTTATAGGATCACTCGTGTGTCTGTCTGTCCGTCATCACAGCCAATTTTCTCCGAAACTACCGAATCGATTAATTAAAAATGATTCGTTTTTGAATTTTTCTTTAATCTGGTATGTAAAAGAAGGATCTTTATTCACGACGGCCAAGTTAAAACTCACAAAAGTAGAGCTAAATAATAAGTGAAGGCAATTCTTGCACAAAGCAAGAAAAAAGTTGATTCACCCATTTACATATAACCTATTTGTTTAAGTTTTTTTTTTCAAGTTCGGAAAAAGTACAGAGTATAACGATCGAATATAAAGTTACCTCCTCTTGGCACATGATGCAGACGCGCGGCGCCTCGGTGACGCCGCCGCCCCACACGCCGAGCGCGGCGCCGCAGTACAGCGGCCGGATCTCCTGCTCCTCCGCCGTCACCTGCCGTACACCACCACGTCCACAGAACTTTATTTATATAGAAGAAACAAGTTCATATATTTGTATAGGGGCCGAGCGTGTCAAATTTTGTGAGCGTCAGGACCCCTGGACCACTACAGATATTTGATGTTTAGTACATACTAAAATTTAGTACCTATTTAAGAGCGAATAAAGTTGCCAGACATTCTGACGTCAGGATGTCTGGACCATTTTTGGTTTACATAGTTCTAGACAACACTACTAATTGATATCTTAGTCAATATTTACTACCTATTTGGTACCTGTCAATATATTTTTTTCAAATTTTTTTGGCGTACCAGAAAAAAGCTATGATGGAATTTACAAATTTCTCCGCCAGGAGATGTCTCTCAGGGACATGACATGACATTAGACGTTATTGAGACTGTAGGAGGTTCTCTCAGGAGGAAAATGGAAAACTAGTGTAATTACACTAATTACTTTTATATTTCGACTATATTAATGCCACTAGTCAGTAGTAGAGATGATGTGCGAGTGCCTAAAACTAAATTCCTATTTAAGTTGACGCGCGCAGGAGGGCAGGCGGATTTGCCTCTATACTTTTGACAGGCGCTACATACTTCAACGGCACGGCCGGGCTCACAACTTTAAATTCCGTCATAACTTTTTTCTGGTACGGCAAAACAAATTTTGTACTGAAGTTGTTTCTTGTCTGTAATTTTAAATATGTCTCAGGCTCTTGATTGTTCATAATTTTTGTGTTGTTGCAATTGAATATCACGTAACGAAGCATTTTTTATGTTTTGATTGACTTCAACTTACAAAAATTGACGCCCGAAAGCTGCAAGCTGCGATTAAAGACGGACAACTCAGTGGATTTCACTGAGTTCATTTGACACGCTAAGTAATACGTTTGCTTGATCTATGGTATATATGACATCTGTGACCACGTCCAATTAGATACCTGCTTCACATTTCGACCGGTTCAGATTACCATTAAACAATAGTAGATTGTACAACAAGGGCATAAAGTGATGGGTCACTTACCCGAGGCAATTTTTAATTTACACCACGAAACTGTCCTAAAGCGAAAGAACATTACATAACCAATTTCCGTCTACTAACTTTTTAATTTAATTTTTTTTAATTTTCAACATGTGATCGGAGTTTCAAACGCTTGGTTATCTGCCAAGTCAAACATTTCTGAACGATAATCGACTCCTATTTTATGTGATTTACTAATGTAGCAAAAATAAAATAATATAACAAGTTTTGTCATCTACACAATTTTATTGCTCAGCAAAATTGTGCAATTTGTTGGTTGTTGAGACCGATTACCCTAATCTTAGAAGAAATTTTTCGTTATGCTCTAGAGCATAAAATGCGATTTTATGTCGTCTACGCACGACATAAAGGTGCACTTTTTGAGCATAAGAAGTGAAGAGTTAATTTTAGTACAAGGTGGCCAGTTATTAAAAGGGGGTCAGCTACTGGCAATTTCCCTTATTTTATCCGAGATAATCAAAACTGCCATCCCGCTTTAGCTTTATCCACATTCAGTCATAAACAAATAGTAAATCTCTAGCCAAAAGGAAAAGAGGAACACCAAAAAACTGCTGAGCATAGGATATTATTATGGACCTTCATCCAGCTTGGCCCTGCAGGCTGGATGAAGGTCCACCGACCGAGTTAAATGGCACGGGTTACAGGAGGCTAGTACCCATGCGGGGATCCATATAATATGACACCAAGGAAGAAGCAGAAAATAACATATTTAAAGAAAATTAAGTAACAAATTGTTTGACATCGAAAATAAGGCTTAAATAATAATAATGTAGTTTACCTCGGTGGTGGTTTCTTCAAACAGAACAGCGTTGTTTGAAATGAAATTGTTCATTTGCGCTTTCATCTGAGCCATCACTTTGGCCCTCCGTTCCGCCGCTAGCTTAGCGCGACGCGCCTTCTCCGCTTCTGTAACATAATTTAAGATTAGGAACAAAATAGAAGTTGATATAAAATAAGTATTTTTGCAAAAATTTAATTTTTGGTACAAGCCTTTCTTTCAACAGTCATCTACTGCTCTCCGAGACGTTTCTAAAAACCTCTTACTCGATGGGGATGGGGAATGGAGAGTTCCTATGGCCACCTTTCTGCTCCATCATCAGATCAGCTCCATGATGGCCTAACATTGCATTGTTACGTAATTTACATATGTGTGCAAAATTTCAGCTTTTGTCAAAAAGAAAAAAAAAAAAAGAAATTGACGATCATCAGTCTCCTGCCCTTATCCCAGTCGGGTGAGTCGGGGTTAACACTCGTAGTTCACGTAAGCAAATTCAAATTCACGAAATCAATTTATTTTCAGCAGCTGGATTTTAAATATTCTTAAAGGTCTTCAATAATTCGAAAACCAATCAACCAACTGACTACTAGATCGCTGTGACTTAATCCCTGGAGGGATTAAGGTTCATTAAGACTTAAGAATAGGGATGACGACTACATAAAAAAGTGGCATTCTGTTTAGAAATATAGAGCATCAAAGTTGCGGAGTGGGCACTTCTAAGTAAAAATTGCACCTAGGCGTGACGTCACGCGAAACTTCAACGCACTGTACCGTCGTCATTTTTCGTTTACGAGAAAGAAGAAAAAATACGTGTCTAATATTCTTTGATAATCTAATTGACAGATTAATTAGTTTTCTTTAGTCGTCTCGCCTGTTGTAATTTTTACGGGCGTAGCACACTAGTGTGATAAACTTTGTCGTCTATCGCACTTACAAATAGTGTGAAAAGAGCGGCCTGACGTGATAACCTATATCACGCTACCGTGCTTGCCCTCTTGGCGCAAATTTTTCTATTATTTACTAACCGGCAGCATCATCGTTAGGCGGTTTCTCTTCCTGGTCGGTCTCCATTTGTTCTCCGTCGCCGACGTGTTCGTCCGCTTGCCCCAGCAATGTCCTTGAAACATATATAATTTTATTATGAAATCCTGGTCACGGCACCAAAATAAACAGGTGTTATTTTAGAAAAGCCTTCTTCTTCAAAAGATTCAATTATTTTAATAGACCTAAGCAGGGACCGGCCCGCTATCCCTTATACGGGGTTTTGTATGGGTATTTCGTTAGGCTTAACTTACCCTACCCTTTTGACGCGATACCCTTTCATTTTGCTTTTAAAGCCCTAACGAAAGCGCTTACCTAAAATAGCCCAATACCCTTTCAAAACCCTTATCATCGGCTCAGCCTAACGCCATAAGGGTAAGCCTTATATTGGGTTTTATTTGCTTTCCCTTATAGAGCATATCGTGCGAGTTTAAATCATGTACCTCGCTCATAAAGCACACATTACTCCGAACGAAATAACATACGATCATTACCTACGGCGGCACTGTGTGTGATATTTGCGCGTTTCTGTTTGATGGAAACGGCTGTAGATAAAATAAGGTTCAATTTTCAATACCAAATAAATACCAAACTAAATACTTATAGTTATGATAGGCTCCTGCTTGCTCAGGTGTAACACAGGCAAACGCTGCTTTTTTTTATCGGACTTGTCTTGATGAGTACCCGAAGTCTAGCTGATGCTGAACCCTGGCTGCACCTAGGGGAACTCGGGTTTAGTGTAATACAGGCAAACGCTATTTTCGTCATCGGACTTGTCTTGATGAGTACTCGAGTGAGCAGTACCCGAAGTCCAGCTGATGCTGAACCCTGGCTGCACCTAGGGGAACTCGGGTTTAGTGTAACACAGGCAAACGCTGTTTTCGTCATCGGACTTTTATTGATGAGTACTCGAGTGAGCAGTACCCAAAGTCCAGCTGATGCTGAACCCTTGCTGCACCTATGGGAACTCGGGTTTAGTGTAACACAGGCAAACGCTGTTTTCGTCATCGGACTTGTCTTGATGAGTACTCGAGTAAGCAGTACCCGAAGTCCAGTTGATGCTGAACCCTGGCTGCACCTAGGGGAACTCGGGTTTAGTGCAACACAGGCAAACGCTGTTTTCGTCATCGGACTTGTCTTGATGAGTACTCGAGTGAGCAGTACCCGAATTCCAGCTGATGCTGAACCCTGGCTGCACCTAGGGGAACTCGGGTTTAGTGTAACCCAGGCAAACGCTGTTTTCGTCATCGGACTTCTCTTGATGAGTACTCGAGTGAGCAGTACCCAAAGTCCAGCTGATGCTGAACCCTGGCTGCACCTAGGGGAACTCTGGTTTAGTGTAACACAGGCAAACGCTGTTTTCGTCATCGGACTTGTCTTGATGAGTACTCGAGAGAGCAGTACCCAAAGTCCAGCTAATGCTGAACCCTGGCTGCACCTAGGGGAACTCGGGTTTAGTGTAACCCAGGCAAACGCTGTTTTCGTCATCGGACTTGTCTTGATGTGTACTCGAGAGAGCAGTACCCAAAGTCCAGCTAATGCTGAACCCTGGCTGCACCTAGGGGAACTCGGGTTTAGTGTAACACAGGCAAACGCTGGTTTCGTCATCGGACTTGTCTTGATGAGTACTCGAGTAAGCAGTACCCGAAGTCCAGTTGATGCTGAACCCTGGCTGCACCTAGGGGAACTGGCTGAGATACGCGTCATACTCGTGAACGGGTGCTGTTTGTGGAGACTGGTCTGTTCAAGCTTACCTGGGCCACATGTTTTGTTAGATTATTTAACTTTACTTTTGAGCGGATTGCGAGACACTACATTCGGTTCTTGTAAGAATTAAACTTAAGTAAGTAATGTCTTAAGGATGACACTAGAGACCATCACGTTGTCGTTTAATTTAGTTAATTTTAGCTTTTGGACACTTAGAGACTTTATACATCTCTGAGATTTTGATTATATTTTATTTTAAAATAGACTCCTCCTTACTTTAATGACCTTGTTGTCGTTTGATTAAGTTAATGTTAGTTTTTTGGACACTTAGAGACCTTATACATCTCTGAGATTTTGATTATATTTTTAAACTTAATTTGTAACCTTGATTGGCCCTTATTTGTAAACTTGATTTGTTCTTTAATGATTGACAACTAGAGACTTGTACATCTCTTGAAATGTGTAATTTAGCTGTTCATTTTCTGTATTTTTTATTTATTTTTGTATTATTTGACAAAGGTTTTTACTTTTAAATATTTTAATTTTATAAAATTTGACTCTTGGAGACGCTATACATCTCCATGGATTATTTGATTAAGTATAATATTTTTACTTGTAATATTCAGTCTTTTACAACTATTGAAGTATTATAGATTTCTTTTATCTTTGTATCTGTTTGCACTTTCTTTATGTATTGATTATAGTTAGTAATAATATGACATTTAGAGACTTTATACATCTCTAATTCTATATCAGTGTATAGCTACTTTGCTTATGATTAATATTTTTAGTTAATATTTCTATTAATTTCATTTGTTTAACTTTAATGAATACTCTGTAATGTTGACATGTAAAAGTGCCCCCGTGGCCTATTTGCTGAATAAATGATTTTGTATTTTGTATTTTAACTCGGGTTTAGTGTAACACAGGCAAACGCTGTTTTCGTCATCGGACTTGTCTTGATGAGTACTCGAGTGAGTAGTACCCGAATTCCAGCTGATGCTGAACCCTGGCTGCACCTAGGGGAACTCGGGTTTAGTGTAACCCAGGCAAACGCTGTTTTCGTCATCGGACTTCTCTTGATGAGTACTCGAGTGAGCAGTACCCAAAGTCCAGCTGATGCTGAACCCTGGCTGCACCTAGGGGAACTCTGGTTTAGTGTAACACAGGCAAACGCTGTTTTCGTCATCGGACTTGTCTTGATGAGTACTCGAGTGAGCAGTACCCAAAGTCCAACTGATGCTGAACCCTGGCTGCACCTAGGGGAACTCGGGTATAGTGTAACCCAGGCAAACGCTGTTTTCGTCATCGGACTTTTTTGATGAGTACTCGAGTGAGCAGTACCCAAAGTCCAGCTGATGCTGAACCCTGGCTGCACCTAGGGGAACTCGGGTTTAGTGTTACACAGGCAAACGCTGTTTTCGTCATCGGACTTGTCTTGATGAGTACTCGAGTGAGCGTACCCGAAGTCCAGTTGATGCTCAACCCTGGCTGCACCTAGGGGAACTCGGGTTTAGTGTAACACAGGCAAACGCTGTTTTCGTTATCGGACTTGTCTTGATGAGTACTCGAGTGAGCAGTACCCGAAGTCCAGCTAATGCTGAACCCTGGCTGCACCTAGGGGAACTCGGGTTTAGTGTAACACAGGCAAACGTTGTTTTCGTCATCGGACTTGTCTTGATGAGTACTCGAGTGAGCAGTACCCAAAGTCCAGCTAATGCTGAACCCTGGCTGCACCTAGGGGAACTCGGGTTTAGTGTAACACAGGCAAACGCTGTTTTCGTCATCGGACTTGTTTTGATGAGTACTCGAGTGAGCAGTACCCGAATTCCAGCTGATGCTGAACCCTGGCTGCACCTAGGGGAACTCGGGTTTAGTGTAACCCAGGCAAACGCTGTTTTCGTCATCGGACTTGTTTTGATGAGTACTCGAGTGAGCAGTACCCGAATTCCAGCTGATGCTGAACCCTGGCTGCACCTAGGGGAACTCGGGTTTAGTGTAACCCAGGCAAACGCTGTTTTCGTCATCGGACTTCTCTTGATGAGTACTCGAGTGAGTAGTACCCAAAGTCCAGCTGATGCTGAACCCTGGCTGCACCTAGGGGAACTCTGGTTTAGTGTAACACAGGCAAACGCTGTTTTCGTCATCGGACTTGTCTTGATGAGTACTCGAGTGAGCAGTACCCGAAGTCCAGTTGATGCTGAACCCTGGCTGCACCTAGGGGAACTCGGGTTTAGTGTAACACAGGCAAACGCTGTTTTCGTCATCGGACTTGTTTTGATGAGTACTCGAGTGAGCAGTACCCGAATTCCAGCTGATGCTGAACCCTGGCTGCACCTAGGGGAACTCGGGTTTAGTGTAACCCAGGCAAACGCTGTTTTCGTCATCGGACTTTTTTTGATGAGTACTCGAGTGAGCAGTACCCAAAGTCCAGCTGATGCTGAACCCTGGCTGCACCTAGGGGAACTCGGGTTTAGTGTAACACAGGCAAACGCTGGTTTCGTCATCGGACTTGTCTTGATGAGTACTCGAGTAAGCAGTACCCGAAGTCCAGTTGATGCTGAACCCTGGCTGCACCTAGGGGAACTCGGGTTTAGTGTAACACAGGCAAACGCTGTTTTCGTCATCGGACTTGTCTTGATGAGTACTCGAGTGAGTAGTACCCGAATTCCAGCTGATGCTGAACCCTGGCTGCACCTAGGGGAACTCGGGTTTAGTGTAACCCAGGCAAACGCTGTTTTCGTCATCGGACTTCTCTTGATGAGTACTCGAGTGAGCAGTACCCAAAGTCCAGCTGATGCTGAACCCTGGCTGCACCTAGGAGAACTCTGGTTTAGTGTAACACAGGCAAACGCTGTTTTCGTCATCGGACTTGTCTTGATGAGTACTCGAGTGAGCAGTACCCAAAGTCCAACTGATGCTGAACCCTGGCTGCACCTAGGGGAACTCGGGTATAGTGTAACCCAGGCAAACGCTGTTTTCGTCATCGGACTTTTTTTGATGAGTACTCGAGTGAGCAGTACCCAAAGTCCAGCTGATGCTGAACCCTGGCTGCACCTAGGGGAACTCGGGTTTAGTGTTACACAGGCAAACGCTGTTTTCGTCATCGGACTTGTCTTGATGAGTACTCGAGTGAGCGTACCCGAAGTCCAGTTGATGCTCAACCCTGGCTGCACCTAGGGGAACTCGGGTTTAGTGTAACACAGGCAAACGCTGTTTTCGTTATCGGACTTGTCTTGATGAGTACTCGAGTGAGCAGTACCCGAAGTCCAGCTAATGCTGAACCCTGGCTGCACCTAGGGGAACTCGGGTTTAGTGTAACACAGGCAAACGTTGTTTTCGTCATCGGACTTGTCTTGATGAGTACTCGAGTGAGCAGTACCCAAAGTCCAGCTAATGCTGAACCCTGGCTGCACCTAGGGGAACTCGGGTTTAGTGTAACACAGGCAAACGCTGTTTTCGTCATCGGACTTGTTTTGATGAGTACTCGAGTGAGCAGTACCCGAATTCCAGCTGATGCTGAACCCTGGCTGCACCTAGGGGAACTCGGGTTTAGTGTAACCCAGGCAAACGCTGTTTTCGTCATCGGACTTGTTTTGATGAGTACTCGAGTGAGCAGTACCCGAATTCCAGCTGATGCTGAACCCTGGCTGCACCTAGGGGAACTCGGGTTTAGTGTAACCCAGGCAAACGCTGTTTTCGTCATCGGACTTCTCTTGATGAGTACTCGAGTGAGTAGTACCCAAAGTCCAGCTGATGCTGAACCCTGGCTGCACCTAGGGGAACTCTGGTTTAGTGTAACACAGGCAAACGCTGTTTTCGTCATCGGACTTGTCTTGATGAGTACTCGAGTGAGCAGTACCCGAAGTCCAGTTGATGCTGAACCCTGGCTGCACCTAGGGGAACTCGGGTTTAGTGTAACACAGGCAAACGCTGTTTTCGTCATCGGACTTGTTTTGATGAGTACTCGAGTGAGCAGTACCCGAATTCCAGCTGATGCTGAACCCTGGCTGCACCTAGGGGAACTCGGGTTTAGTGTAACCCAGGCAAACGCTGTTTTCGTCATCGGACTTTTTTTGATGAGTACTCGAGTGAGCAGTACCCAAAGTCCAGCTGATGCTGAACCCTGGCTGCACCTAGGGGAACTCGGGTTTAGTGTAACACAGGCAAACGCTGTTTTCGTCATCGGACTTGTCTAGATGAGTACTCGATTGAGCAGTACCCGAAGTCCAGCTGATGCTGAACCCTGGCTGCATCTAGAGGAACTCGGGTTTAGTGTAACCCAGGCAAACGCTGTTTCCGTCATCGGACTTGTCTTGACGAGGACTTGGGTGCGCAGTAGCCAAGACAGCGCTGTAGCTGAGCCCTGGCGGTACCTAGGGCAACTCTGGTTTCAGTGTATTATAATATAGAAATATTTCTTGCAATGTCAAGTTAGGCATAAAAACATAATATTAACTAAACAAAAATCCTACCAGAAGTGAATATTAACATCAAGTAGTTAGAACAAATTTATTAATTTGCCATACATGAAACACTTTATTAATGTATAAAAAAAATACGTATGTATATCCATTTGAATATCAAAATTAAGTATCAAAATTAAGGGAATAAAGAGAATACTGGAGTTCCTAGCGTCCATAGACTGCGGTAACTACTTACTATCAGACGGGCTGTATGCTTGATTGCCACTAGAAAAGTACGAGTATTTCTGTTTCAAACGATCTTTATAGAATTCACAGAACAGAAATAGTTTGACAGATTCTATGGTACTACTCAACTCAACCAAGTACCAGTCATAAAGACAAGTCTAAGATATATCACACGAAAAATACTATGAACAGAAAACAGCGTTTATTTATATTGCACCGAACCTGAGTTCCCCTAGGTACCACCAGGTCTCAGCTACAGCGCTGGCTTGGGTACTGCGCACCCAAGTCCTCATTAAGGCAGGGCCTATAAGGAAAACTGAGTGTGTCTATGTTGCACCAAACCTATGTTCGCCTAGGTACAGCAAGGGTTCAACATCAGCTTTACCAGTACTCATCAAGACAAGTCCGATTACGAAAACAGCGTTTGCCTATGTTGCACGAAACCCGAGTTCCCTTAGGAATAGCCAGGGTTGGGCATCAGCTCTACCTTGGTTACTGCTCACTCAAGTACTCATCAGACACGTCCGATGACGAAAACAGCGTTTGCGTATGTTGCACGAAACCCGAGTTCCCCTAGGAATAGTCAGGGTTCAGCATCAGCTCTACCTTGGTTACTGCTCACACAAGTACTCATCAAGACAAGTCCGATGACGAAAACAGCGCTTGCCTATGTTACTCCAAACCCGCGTTCCCCTGGGAAAAGCCAGGGTTCAGCATTAGCTCTACCTTGGTTACTGCTCACACAAGTACTCATCAATACAAGTCCGATGACGAAAACAGCGTTTGCCTATGTTGCACAAAACCTTAGTTCCCCTAGGAATAGCCAGGGTTCAGCATCAGATCTACCTTTGTTACTGCTCACACCAGTACTCATCAATACAAGTCCGATGACGAAAACAGCGTTTGCCTATGTTGCACGAAACCCGAGTTCCCTTAGGAATAGCCAGGGTTCAGCATCAGCTCTACGTTGGTTACTGCTCACATAAGTACTCATCAAAACAAGTCCGATGACGAAAACAGCGCTTGCCTATGTTACTCCAAACCCGCGTTCCCCTGGGAAAAGCCAGGGTTCAGCATCAGCTCTACCTTGGTTACTGCTCACTCAAGTACTCATTAACACAAGTCCGATGACGAAAACAGCGTTTGCGTATGTTGCACGAAACCCGAGTTCCCCTATGAATAGCCAGGGTTCAGCATCAGCTCTATCTTGGTTACTGCTCACACAAATACTCATCAAGACAAGTCCGATGACGAAAACAGCGCTTGCCTATGTTACTCCAAACCTGCGTTCCCCTGGGAAAAGCCAGGGTTCAGCATCAGCTCTACCTTGGTTACTGCTCACTCAAGTACTCATCAATACAAGTCCGATGACGAAAACAGCGTTTGCCTATGTTGCACGAAACCCGAGTTCCCTTAGGAATAGCCAGGGTTCAGCATCAGCTCTATATTGGTTACTGCTCACATAAGTACTCATCAAAACAAGTCCGATGACGAAAACAGCGCTTGCCTATGTTACTCCAAACCCGCGTTCCCCTGGGAAAAGCCAGGGTTCAGCATCAGCTCTACCTTGGTTACTGCTCACTCAAGTACTCATCAATACAAGTCCGATGACGAAAACAGCGTTTGCCTATGTTGCACGAAACCCGAGTTCCCTTAGGAATAGCCAGGGTTCAGCATCAGCTCTATATTGGTTACTGCTCACTCAAGTACTCATCAAGACAAGTCCGATGACGAAAACAGCGTTTGCGTATGTTGCACGAAACCCGAGTTCCCCTATGAATAGCCAGGGTTCAGCATCAGCTCTATCTTGGTTACTGCTCACACAAATACTCATCAAGACAAGTCCGATGACGAAAACAGCGCTTGCCTATGTTACTCCAAACCTGCGTTCCCCTGGGAAAAGCCAGGGTTCAGCATCAGCTCTACCTTGGTTACTGCTCACTCAAGTACTCATCAATACAAGTCCGATGACGAAAACAGCGTTTGCCTATGTTGCACGAAACCCGAGTTCCCTTAGGAATAGCCAGGGTTCAGCATCAGCTCTACCTTGGTTACTGCTCACACAAGTACTCATCAAGACAAGTCCGATGACGAAAACAGCGCTTGCCTATGTTACTCCAAACCCGCGTTCCCCTGGGAAAAGCCAGGGTTCAGCATCAGCTCTACCTTGGTTACTGCTCACTCAAGTACTCATTAACACAAGTCCGATGACGAAAACAGCGTTTGCCTATGTTGCACGAAACCCGAGTTCCCCTAGGAATAGCCAGGGTTCAGCATCAGCTCTACCTTCGTTACTGCTCACTCAAGTACTCATCAAAACAAGTCCGATGACGAAAACAGCGCTTGCCTATGTTAAACCAAACCCGCGTTCCCCTGGGAAAAGCCAGGGTTCAGCATCAGCTCCATCTTAGGAACTGCTCACCCAATTAACTCATCAAGGCGAGTTAGATGACGAAAACGGCTTGTTTTTATGTTGGCAATTAACGTTTTCAATGTGTAATGTTAATGATTAATTGTATTGATTTTCGGCCAACACTGTATATTTACATGCATACATACATATTTACATAATTATATTCATACATTCATACCTACATACATTCATACATACCTACATACATTCATACATACCTACATACATTCATACGTACGAACATACATACTGATCTATGGGCGACTATGATCATTTACCATCATCAGGCGATCCATCAGTCCCTTGTATCCCAGTTCATTAAAAATAATTTCTAGCCGTGTTCTACTTTTATCCAACGAAAACATGTTTCGTTGCTGTTAGGATTAATAATATGTATGTAGCTATAGTTGTAGCGTATACCCTGTTTACGCCGTGTTATTATATCTATAAGTACCTACATAGTTATGTATGCATGTATAGCGCACCCTGCGCACCAATAAACTTCAGTTAGCTACCGACCGTGTGCGTGTATCATTCTCCGAGTCCTAACCTCAAACCTAACAGTGACGACGATGGCTAAAATTTCGGTTGGCGTGTTAAGCACATTTAACCACGAAACTCATGATTGGGTTATTTACACTTTTACAGAAAAATACGAAATGGTCTTGGACGAGCGAACACGATGATGCGGTGTCTAACATAAAACATCAACTGGCTTCAGCTGTCACATTAGCGCATTTTAATCCAAAAGCGAAGCTATTTTTAACAGTAGACGCGTCCCCTACAGGCTTGGGAGCCATTTTGAGCCTTATTAATGATAATGGGATCGAGCAACCCATATCATTTATGTCAAGGTCGTTAACGAATGCTGAAAAGAGGTATAGCCAGATTAGCAAAGAAGCGACAAGCATCGTTTTCGGAATACGTAAGTTCCATCATTATTTGTACGGCCGTGATGAGCCGTTTGTACTTAGGACCGATCACAAACCTCTTCTCAGCATTTTCCGGCCAGATAAGGGAGTTCCGGAAGTGTCGGCCAACCGCCTGCAGCGGTATGCTTTATTTTTATCAGCATACAATTACAAAATTGAATATGTTACCAGTGCGCGAAACACAGCTGATTTCCTCAGTCGTTCAGTGAGCGCGAGCGAGACCAATGTCATTGACGCCACCGCGAGCGAGCGAGATGAGGTAATTGACCGAGCCTCCTATCTCCAATTCATAACGGACGGCGACGTACCTATATCTATAGATAGTGTTTACGAAGCGACGCGCACTGATAACATACTCTCACAGGTGACAAATTACGTAATGAACGGTTGGCCTAATAAAGTAAGGGATTGCAAATTGCAACCTTATTATATATGTCGTTTAGAGTTATCTGTTGAACGAGGTTGTGTAGTTAGAGGTTCTAGGTTGGTCATTCCTGAAACTCTTCAAAATAAAATTATTGATGAGTTACACAGGGGCCACTTAGGTATGAATAAAATGAAGGCAGAGGCTCGACTGCGGTTTTGGTGGCCCGGCATGGCGGCCGACATCGAGCGGCGCGCGGCCGGCTGCGCGCAGTGCGTGAGCGTGCGCCCCGCGCCGCCGCGCGCGCCGCTCGCGCCCTGGCCATATCCACCAGAAGCGTTCCATCGCGTTCATATGGACATTTTGGGCCCTGCGCATGGGAAATACTTCCTAATCATTGTAGACGCACACTCTAAATGGGTGGAGTGTTTCGATGTATCAGTATCGTACAGTAGTCGCGTAATAATTGAGAAAGTTTGCGAAACTATGTCTAGATTTGGTATTTTCCGCAACATTTGCACAGATAACGGTACTTCGTTTGTATCTAAGGAATTTGAGCACTTCTGTAGAATAAATGGTATAGAACACATCACCACTCCCACTTATAGACCAGCCAGCAATGGTCAAGCGGAGATTTATTGTAAGCAGCTTAAACTAGCATTAAATAAAATAATATCTTCTGGCACACACTTACGTAATATTAACGTGAAAATACAAGAGTACTTATTTATGTACAGAAATTCAAAACACACATCAACAAACATGTCTCCCGCAGAGGTTCTCTTTGGGCGTAAATTGCGAAGTCGTTTAGACTGGTTACAGCTGGCGCAGCCGTCCTCATCACCACTGTCTGACGCAGCGATCGCTGATAACGTGTCGCGCCAACAGGCCTTGCAGACTAAATATTACGATGGTAACAGAAGTGTCCAATTTTGTATCGGTGAAACTGTGTTAGTTAAAGTTTATAAAAATCAAAAATCATACTGGACAATAGGAGTTGTAAGTAAACAAATAGGTAAAACCATGTATATTGTGAAATTAGACAATAACAAAACGCTAAAAAAACATATTGATCAATTACAAAAGTATAAAGGGGAGGAGATAAGTGAAGAACGATACGTGGCAGAACGAACACCCCCCGCCAGCTCTTTGATTGAAGATCATGAGAACGAGCCTGACATGTTACAGGCTCTCCTATGGCCACCGTCAGGTCTCCAGCAGGCAACTCCAGCACCCGAACCGGGCCCTCCGCGAGAACGCCAAGAAGCGCAACCATCAGGCACTGCTCAACGGGAATCCTCGCCACCTCTTGATTCACTTACTACCGGCGGCAGTGACACTGACGGCCGTGCGACGTCAGGAACTGACGAGCCAGCCAGGTTGCCCTCGCCGACGCCGACGCCAGGACAGAGCCTGACGGACGGTTCGGCTCCGCAGGAAGATGTTCAGGCCGATACCGCGCCAGAAATATCCCACGTAAATACGAGGCCTCGGAGACCCTTTAATTTTGGCGATTACTTTTGAATTTAGTGTAAGGGAATGTTAGGATTAATAATATGTATGTAGCTATAGTTGTAGCGTATACCCTGTTTACGCCGTGTTATTATATCTATAAGTACCTACATAGTTATGTATGCATGTATAGCGCACCCTGCGCACCAATAAACTTCAGTTAGCTACCGACCGTGTGCGTGTATCATTCTCCGAGTCCTAACCTCAAACCTAACAGTTGCAAAATTAAAATTGGGGCGCATAGTGCGGAGTGGCAACAGCGCATTTTCCTTCCTGTTCTTACACTAGCTTAGATTCATAATCCTGTCTCTTTCACGCAAGGCTCGACTACGCTTTAACAAAAGGGAAAGCCTTATAAATAGCGCTTAAAATAAGGGTAACCCTTATTAAAGGCTTGCAAGCCGTATCGGATAGCGGTAAGCCAATGCACAGGGCTAGCTTTATTGTTTTGCTGAGTTTTTTGTAAGGGCTAGTCAAATGAATGGGCTTGCAGTTGGAAAGGGAGAGTCTCTCGTTTGGGTCGTCCTTACGTTAGGGATTCCCAATGAAAGGCTTGTAGCGCGGAAGGGGTTGTCCGGTCCCTGGACCTAAGTCACGGTCTAGACTTTTTATAAGGTACAGCGGGGCAAATCTCGACTAGGGGCAATTGTAATTGATCCATTTTCTCCATTATTACACTATGATGTTGAGTTCTACATGTATCCACTGAACACGCCTACCATATATAACCGGTGGACACTGCAAACATTGTAAAACATGAAAAAAATGGATTAGTTATATTTGCCCCCCAGTCGGGATTTGCCCCGCTATACCTTAATGCAGATTGGAACAGACGAGCAGTCTCAATCTGCATTGTAAAAAAGCAGTGGCGTAGGAATAGAGAAGACAGATGTGCCCATTGCACGTAGTGCGTTGTGCGTAGGAATAGCGCAGCTGGGCGATTATGCTTCCAATTTTGTAATATGCCTACTTGAGAATAAACCATCTTTAGACTTACTTGCACTTGTGTAGGAGCCACTTGGCGAGCGGGCGATGCGCGTCGACGCGAGGGCTCACGACTAGCCTTTGAAGGAGAACTAGGAGACCGTTTCTCTGTGCGCTTTCGGCGAATGCGAGGAACTCATAGTGACCGCTCTCTTCATCGCGGAGGGCGTAGCCCATTAGGTGTAGAGCCTGGTAAACAAAACGGTTAAGTGCACGGTCGAGAATACAAACGTAGGCACGATTCAAGGTTTGGCCACGTGGCTGCGCGATGTGTACAGGACAGTTGAGTGCATGTGTGAGTCAAATGTTTAACATTTGGCAAGAAATCACGTATAGGTGGTCCAATTTGTCTGCTAAATATATTTTGGAGTTTTTATTTCATTTTTATTTTATAAATGGGCTTACTCTTGGCCATAGACCAGCCAAAGGCAAAGACGTGGCCTACGATGGAGTGAGCTCGCCCAGAAGATGCCTGTTCACCCTAGATTTGAAGGTTGCCGGGTTATATAAGCTCGGAAATATATCCGCCGGCAAGGAGTTCCACTCCTTGGCAGTGCGCATAAGAAAAGAAGCAAATCGCTTTGTGCGGATTTGCGGAATATCTAGCAAGTAAGGATGGAAACCGGCCGTGCGTCTAAGAGTCCGATGGTAGAATGGGGACGGTGGAATAAGCTCGTGTAGCTCTTGAGCACACTCCCCGAAGCACTTACAGAGTTACTTGGCTGTTTTTTACGTCTTTGTTGCCTTTTAAATCGACGATGGAATTCATGGAACTATAACGATATGATGTGAATTACTATTAAAAACAATAAAAGCTTACCTTATGCACTTGTGTCTCCGAAAACGACCTCGCCCTGAGGTCCAACGCTCGCTCTAATACTGTCCTCAGAACGTACATTACAGCATCACATTGCAGTAAGCTTGCTAGAAGGCGGAAGGGTGGCGTTAACTTAGGCAGAGGTGGCGGTGGGCAGCATTCAGGAAGACCTGAAAGTAACATTTAGTTATTAAAAAAAAAAACTATTTTTGCATTGAAATATCGTCACTACTTTGAAAAAATCTAAGTTGAAACGCAGTAACTCTATCATCCTCTACATAGTTACCACATTTGTCTATTCATTGACAGAAGAAGATACGAGTTTTTTTCAAAGTAGTGACGATATCATTGTTGCGATTTTACTTTGCAATTCCAGGCAGCGCTACAGTGGGCTTAGAGCATTCTTTTACAGCTGCCTTCCCTAATAACTACCTCAGACAGCATAAACACAATAGAGCGCACTGCCAACGTACCACAGATCAATACAACAAGATGGCCCTTACAGGGCGACTCGCGGTCACCAAGCATACGACAAATCAGGTTTATAAAAGTTTGAACGCGTGCGACACCGATCAGTAGCGCCCAAGTATACGACCCGCTAACAGTGTCCGTGTCCGCTCGGGAAAAAATCTTAAATAATCAATTTTGGTTGCAACCACAGTTAAGTCAAACTAATTATTTTGTTGAATATTGTTTATTGTCCGCGGAGTTCATTTATACTGGTCAATATGGTTGTGCTGAGCGGCGCCGAGGCGCGTCCATCCCTCTTTACCGAGTTAAAAATGTGATATGCTATCCCTTTCACGTAAACGACTAGGCATGGGGCTATGTTAGTTTATGTCTGTTGCGGGAACTTCGTACTGCCGTTCGTACCATGTGCTACCATTTTATGAAATATAAAAGAAAGCAGATTTGTAATAGTGAATAATTATCTAGAATCTGTAGAGTCTGTAGTGGTATTTAGTTCATTGATTAGTTTAGAATATTTAGTTGGTTATTTAACTTAGTAAACGTAAGTAAAAATGCACAGTTTAGTTATTAGTTACTAGAATGATTTTTATTGAGATGCTATCACAATTATCATCCTCCTTGCGTTATCCCGGCATCGGCATTCGCCACGGCTCATGGGAGCCTGGGGTCCGCTTTGGAAACTACTACCAAGATTTGGCGTAGGCACTAGTTTTATGAAAGCGACTGCCATCTGACCTTCCAACCCGAAGGGTAACTAGGCCTTATTATAATTTAATTATAATATTATAATTTGTTGCAAAACAAATTCACCACAGTACTGGTACCGGTACCATTGTTTATAATAGACATGTCCCATTCCCATCCCTACTGCTAATCATAAAGGCGCGCCATTATTTGAAACGACCAATGGCAGCACCGTGCGCGCCCGCCTCACTCCGCAAGGATTGGTGATTTGCGTCTCGAACAATATCGCTTGCATTTGGCTTCTAGTGGGGTGTTCTGTGCAACGTACCAACCGTTCACTATGCAAAGCATACCAAACGGAGATGTCACTTTCGCACGAAAATGGAACCGTTAGAGATAGCGGTTGTCAGCCTGGCAATATAACAGGAAAATAAAAAAATATACCACTTTTCTGCCCTGCCAAAAGGTAGAAAACGTAAACTGTGTATCAAAAAAAGATGTGATGCGAAAAGCTTATCCTTCGTACTTTTCTGGAAACGTTCGTATTTGTCATGCTAGTTCAGACAGTATCAGTACGTCTGTACTGAGGCTGACATGACACGTTCGAACGTTTCCGTAACAATGCGAAGGAAAAGTTTTTCACACTACATCTGTATAACACTATGTATTACCTGCGGCTTTCCTCCTACTCCTCTGTTCCTCTTCACTTCTCGACAGCTCCTCCCTAGTATAATGATAGAAGAACGTGTCGTATTCGTCATAGAGATGTGGCTTCAGTTTGTAGACGCCTCGATTGTTCCCGCCGGTGGGTTTTATAAAGTCGGCAACCTCATGAATGACGGCTTCTAATCCAGTTTCGTGTAGCTGGTTTTTAACGATCAGGTAACGATCTGAGGAAAAATAACACAATTTAGTTCTGAATGACAGTGACATGCCTAGACACTTGCACAGGCGCCGCCTAGCGGGATTAAATGTCAGTGTGCCTCCTCAATGCCAATATTATGACTTCTCCGTTGTTTTGCCATGACTATAAATATTGTTGTATTTCCTTGACATATTTATCCTTTCACATGTAATCCCTCGGTTTATTTATTTTATTATCTTGCAATGTCCATTGAATTTTTACAAAAATTTAATACCTTTACCTATTTATAATCATTTCACTGCACTTGTTATTGTTTAATGCATGTTAGATATTAAGAAATATAATGCCAATTAGCACGTAAGGTTTAACCGTTAGTGTTAATTGTATGCAATAAATAAATTGAAATAAATTGAAAGTAAAATTAAATAATGCACTGTATTTGTAAGAAAGGTATCATAGAGTGTTTATTTAAAGTTAAATTACAGGGCCGTTTTACGTTCGACCTTCATTTGAACAAAACCCGAAATAAAAACCCGAAATTGTTCAGTGCAAAAATGTACCACGTCCAATTTACTTAGCCATTTGCTAGCCCTGTGTAATATAAACAAAAAAAATCAGTTCTTTACATAATACGAGTTTTATATGCCAGCTCCTAACATTCCTAATAAAAAAAACCTCATTTAGTACTGACGCTATCGTCCCATTTTGATACTAGATATTTGCTATAAAATATTGCTGTTTTATTAAAATAATATTAATTCTTTTCCTTGTTGAAGTACACGACCAAATAGATACTTACACAACCAATTTTTAACAAGCAGATAATGCTATTGATTGTAAAACTTTAAAGACGAGTATACATATAGAAAATAATAGCGAAAATTGCGCGGGCCTGGTGGGGCTTCCGTAGATCAATTGGAGTCTCATCCATCCGTTGGATGGATCGATTAGATCGAGGATTTTCACAATGTTCTTATTTCAAAGAAAAAATATCTCGATTTATCGGGTTTCACCAGTAAACCCTCGAGATACTCTTTTCATATAAGGACATACTAATTATGTATAAGAATGTTCATAAAAGTGACTTAATTTCGATTACATCGCAATAATAAGTAGTTGGTCCTTTACTTGTTAAGTTCTGAGTGCGGCATCGGTTTGACACAGAGCATCTGTATGATTTCTTTCTTCGTCCTGTCTTCATTAGTGACTTCCCCAACACCAGGTACATATCGAGATCCCACCACTGTGAACAATAAAAAAAAAAACATTAAATGCAAACACTAGACCGTTTCTCGACAACGAACCTATCGAAAAACAATGAACTGTTTTCAAAGTGTAGCCCGAAAGAACAAAAAGGGCTACAACTCTATAGAGGTTGCCACCGCCATAGGCCTATATTTCAGTTGTCTAAAATGTCGTAGCAAATGCCATAATGTAGGTCTATCATATGAACACTCGTTGTTCGAAGTCCGAAGCAGCCCTGTCAAGCAGGTTGAACTTGTATACTGGTGTTATCTTCTTTACTTGTCTATCGTAGGAGTGAAGAAAGGGACCAATGCAGAGCTAGTACTAACCAGTGATAAGTAGTCCTAGGAGTCAAGCATACTAATGGTATGCCTTAAGGCATCCCCTTCCACCCCTCGTTGTTCAAAGTCCGAAGCCGCCCAGTCAAGCAGGTTGAAATTGTATACTGGTGTACTTCTTTCTTTGTCTATCGTAGGAGTGGAGAAAGAGACCTCCAAAGTAGGAAGATATTGGTCTTACCAGTAATAAGTAGTCCTAGGAACACTTGAAGCATACTGATGGTGTGCCTCAAGGCAACCTCTTCCACCCCTCGTTGTTCAAAGTTCGAAGCCGCTCTTTCAAGCAGGTTGAACTTTTATACTGTTGAAACTTCTTTCCTTTTCTGCCATACACGTTAAGAAAGAGACCTCCAAAGTTGGAAGGTATTGGTCTTACCAGTAATAAGTAGTCCTAGGAACTCTTCAAGCATACTGATGGTGTGCCTCAAGGCATCGTCTTCAACCCCTCGTTGTTCGAAATCCGAAGCGGCCCAGTCAAGCAGGTTGAATTTATTTAGGACGTGTATTATGAACTCATTGCTCTCTATGAGAGAGGCTCCGATCTGGAAAAAATGTCAGGTTAGTGAATTTTAGCAACTTATTTGGGCCTTTTTTTTTCAAAGTTGTCTACCCTACTTTTTTTGGATTTGGAATATTTTATGTGGTTTTCACTCGCGAGCTCTTTCAATCCTAATAGGAGAAAAAAGTGTCCCAAGGTTTTTTTCCCATTCCGTTACCATTTTTTCATACATTTTGTACGGCGGTAACAGAATGGAAGGTTTGAAAAATGTATGGAAATCTCGGGACATTTTTTTTTCTCCTATCAGGATCGAAAGATCTCGCGATTCTGAGTATGAATCGCGTAAAAAATACCCATGTTACAAAAAAAAAAGTGGGGTGGACAACTTTGAAAAAACAAAATGGCCCATTTATGGGAAAGTGAGAAGTCATTTTTAGATTTCGATTGAACGCAGATCCTTAAATGACAAAGCGTATTTTACAATAGTACAGGGTAAAGCTGTATCATGGCATCAATCATATGTACAAAGGCTATAAAAATAATGTGAAATATGTGTCACTAGTTGGAATCGATTATCAATCGAGTGCGATTTTAAGGATGAAAAGAGATCCGAGAGCACGGTACAAATTATCCTATACTAAACGCGGCTTAAGTCTAAACACTTAGCAAATATAAAATATAAGGATAGAGAGAGAGAGAGTTTAAGGACCTGTAGCATAACGACATCTCTGTCTAACATTTCGGCGCGACATTTGACGTTGTGGTAGAAGTACAATTGGTTGAGCAGCGCGAAGCCATTCCGCCTCCACATGCCGGCGTGAACTTGCGCGATCATGGCCATTGTTCTTAACACGGGCTCTGTAAAAAAGAAAAAATAATACTTTGAGGATTGTCATTGGGACAGATGGACCGGGTGTCTGTGCGGACGAAAGGCTGTGTCCGCTGATATGCTGGTTTTAGTGTCACGCGGACCAATCACTGGACTAATATTATGTATTGAGTTCAGGCAGGCAAGTATGGTACTTACAAATAGTGCGATAGGGACGGCCAGATGTTTTATCATTTATCGCGTGACCATACTTGCCTGCCAGGGAGCGTTTCAGAGTGGCGACAACATCAACTTCATACAAATTAGTCGTGCGTGACACTAAAACCAGCCTAGGTATTGATCCGTCTTGAAAGTTCGTCCGACAAATCAGTCAACGAACAGCGCGCGGCACCGACGTGTGGTAAGTAATAGCATAGAGGTCCAGACTCCATACAATCACGCGTCAACTAGCGTAAATTATCAGTATTGCTACTTATGTAAATAAATACAATAGTATAAATCAGTATTCTGTTTTCAATTCCTTCTGCTTGTAATATAAGTTGTAAACTGTTTTCATATTAAATTTTTGGCAGATGAGACACTATTGACACCTAGTATCGAGTAGTGGTACTGATAATTCAGCTATTTGACGCGTGATTGTCGCTACATGTCACTATAACTATGCCTATACAAATAACTCGCGTTTACTGATATATGGAGTTACAACTCTTCCCTTACTTATTCCTTTCTATGGTAATAGACACTCATTTTGCACCGGAATGAGAAAATGGTCTAGAAAATGGCGATTTTCTGTCGTTTATATCAGCCTAAATACGGACATACGTCATACCTATAGTTTTATTCAACTTACCAATAAGTTCCTCAGGGGGAGGCTTCGGTCGATCTTGTCGGTCGAACTCAGGACTGTGGTAATTCAAGCCGTGTTTGTGTAGAGACAGATGCAGACCAGCCAGAAACCGGGAAAGCGGCCGATGGATGGAGACAGGTTCGGTCGACACGTCATACGGGATGACTGAGGCTGATTGGTTGCCTAGTTCTGAAATAAATAAACAAAATGTTGTATAATAGGTTTCGTCTAATCTAATTTAAAAGGCATGACAATACCAATAATTACAGCAAAAGAGCGGTTGTGAATGAGCAGATCATATTTAATAATAGGCTACTTGCCTCCTAGTAAAATCAGCTTCTTTTTAAGAACTGTCAAAACGAATTTTCACGACTTGCTAATATGGAATTTATTTGAAATCGAATTGAGTGACGTCACGGTCAACTGAGTTACTTTATATATTTCTACCTGACTTATTAAATAGAAATTGGATTTAAGTCCCGCCAGTTGTTACTTGGAAATCGTGCAGATCCACTTCGGCATCGCCTCAACCTCTACCAATACCTGGATCGTCTACTTGGCTTCCGACTAGACTAGATTAAATAATTAAAAGATGAGGATTACCTTTAACTTGTCTGGGTTGGTAGGTAGTGGTGTCAGCATGGCGTCTCAAAGCCATGCGGTAGGCGGACGCACACAGCGCTCGTTCAAGCGCGCACCATTCTAAAGATAGTGTGATGCTGTGAGCTAGCTTGACGTGGAGGTTGAAGGCGGACGTGGAGATTGAAGGCAGACTCCCATTCTGGTTCGTATTCCATATGTTGACCAACCTGTGAACATTTTCTTTGGTTATAAATGTGAATCTGACAGTTTGAAATAGTGGTTCGTGTGCAATTGTGTATAAACTTCAAGGTTTTCCAAAGTGGCGTATACGGTTCCCTAGGGGGTTCACGGGTGATTCAGTGTTCGCGACACACGTGTCTTGATAGACACAACTGATTGCCAGCCAGCTCATTAAAGCTTTAAAAAGAATGAGTTTTACTCAAAATAACTCATGCACACGTTCGGATGAAAATTACATATTTATTTGTGGAGGCAATTTTGCTTCCTTCAGGCTTACAGGGTCCGTTCCCTGCATCATAACATCACCAACAGGCTCAGCATCAGAGACAGTATATGTAGGAAGCCTTTCCTTAGGTTATCATTAAAGCTGGTCGGTAGAAACCCAGGTTACATCAAGTCGCCTAGTCGCACTTCAAAACTATAAAAATCTGTTTGACAAATATAGTTTCTTCGACCTAAAACGGACTACGTTACGTAGTTCCCTCACCTGTCTAAAGACAGAGTCCGTTTCCTGCATCATAATCATAACAGGCTCAGCATCAGAGACAGTATATGTAAGAAGCCTTTCCTTAGGTTATCATTAAAGCTGGTCGGTAGAAACCCAGGTTACATCAAGTCGCCTAGTCGCACTTCAAAACTATAAAAATCTGTTTGACAAATATAGTTTCTTCGACCTAAAACGGTACTACGTTACGTAGTTCCCTCACCTGTCTAAAGACAGAGTCCGTTTCCTGCATCATAATCATAACAGGCTCAGCATCAGAGACAGTATATGTAAGAAGCCTTTCCTTAGGTTATCATTAAAGCTGGTCGGTAGAAACCCAGGTTACATCAAGTCGCCTAGTCGCACTTCAAAACTATAAAAATCTATTTGACAAATATAGTTTCTTCGACCTAAAACGGACTACGTTACGTAGTTCCCTCACCTGTCTAACGACAGAGTCCGTTTCCTGCATCATAAAGCCCCATTTAGATGGTACGAGTTTCTCGCCTCGAACGTACGATTATCGAAGTACGAGAAAAAATATCGTATCATGTAAACTATGCGTACGATATCGCACGGGAGGAGGCGATAATCGCCTCGCCTTTGATGTTTGTATGTCTCCGTGTAAACAAAACACGTATGCGAGAATCGTATACGAGTTTATGCGCTACTCAGTCGAAATGAATTCTCTTTACCTAGAATCAGAAATCTACATGATTCATGGTATTTTTAAATTTATAGCTAACTCTCAGTAACTGCTAAAACCAAACATAAATTAGGGTTGTCATTATCAATGTTATAGAGTTCTGTTAATGTTTACTGGCATTTTACCCCATATGGGGTACATATAATGCTATCATTTAAAATAAATCTTATCTCTATATTCTATGCTCAATCATCCTAAACTTAATCGCAAGTATCGCAACCAAGATTTTATTAGCTAGGTAATGCTACGGTCGAATTCATTATTTTCCCTATTACATAATTATTATTTAGACCGTCATAAATAATTTATAGTGTTTTTAATATTATTGGGTACTATTCAACTTAAATTCAAATAAATCCAAAGTAAATTATATCCAATATTATAAAAAAGCATATAATATATGTGTTTATAATTAATTAATTATCAACTAAGCACACAAGTTGACAGGCAAAACTCGCATGAAAATCGGTTCGCTCCGATTCGTGCGATAATCGCACGTTCGAGAAGAAATGTTATACGAGAACCGGTTTAGACGGGTCGAGAAATGTTATGGAAATATCTCCCGAAAATTCAACTCTCCGTCTAAACTATTTCGCCTGGCGATTATCGCCTGGCGAGTATCGCATACGATACTCGTATGCGAGTTTTTATTTCTCGCATGAATGTAAACGTTTAAGTACGATAATCGCCAGGCGATTATCGCATACGATAATGTCATACGAGTTTCTCGACCAAAACGGGCGAGAAACTCGTACCATCTAAATGGGGCTTAATCATAACAGGTTCAGCATCAGCATCAGAGACAGACCATTTAGGAAGCCCTTTCTCCTAAGAAATGAGCCCCTAGCTCCGACGATGACCTATCATCGTCGGAGCTAGGGGCTCATCCAATAACTACGTCACACCAATTTCATGATTTTTTGACCCCTCCCTCCCCCCTGTCACACGTCGTCACACTGAACTACACTCTCCCCGTCCAGTGTAACGTCACATTCAGATTCCTAGTTTAGGAAGGTAAAAATCACAAAAACGCGTTGATTAAAATGATTTATAAAATTAACGAACATTTAAAAACTTATTCTAAACTTCCTCCGTCCAAGGATTTTGGATCCACTCTTTCATGTTTTGGATTTTTTTAATTTAAATTAACAATTTTTTTGTATGTGACTCACAAACATGGACCTCCTCCCTACCCCCCTGTCACAACATGTCACATTTGGTGGACCCCCCCTCGTGGTGTGATGTAATTAATGGATGAGCCCTAGTTAGTAGACTCGTCGTACAGCATCTAGTCGAATTTATTGCTAAAAACATTCGAGTTAAGGCAGTCTTTTCATTCCTTACCTGTCTGACTACAGAGTCCATTCCCTGCATCATAACCAGCAGATTCAGCATCAAAGACAGTCCATGTAGGAAGCCCTTCCTCAGATCATCATCGAAACTGGTCGGTAGAGAGCCGAGAAGGTACTTCACATCGTAGAGGACGAACTGAGCGCGTTTGAAGGCCATTGAGACGTGGTTTCGGTCGAATTCGAGCCGGCCCTGAGGAAGAAAAAAAATCACATTTGTCAATTGGCTTTGTAAAAACATTTTCAAGTGTTTCTAATGACCAGTATTATTTTTATTATTATAAATGGGATTACTCTTGGTCACAGACTAGCCAAAGGCAAAGACGTGGCCTACGATGGAGTGAGCTCGCCCAGAAGATGCCTGTTCATGTTCACTCTTGGTTTGAAGGTGGGTGAAGGTGATTTCATAACGGTTAGTCGCGTAACACTTACGGTAGTCGTGTATCCTTGAATCGACGGGTTTTTTTAACGTGACATTTTGTCCATGGTCACAGGCGGACTGGCGGACTGAGGAGTGGCAACTTTAGTGTACAATCCATACTAATATTATAAATGGGAAAGTGTGTGAGTCTGTTTGTTTATCCGTCTTTCACGGCAAAACGGAGCGACGAATTGAAGTGATTTTTTAAGTGGAGATAGTTGAAGGGATGGAGAGTGACATAGGGTACTGTTAGTCTCTTTCTAACACGAGCGAAGCCGCTGGCAAAAGCTAGTTGTATAATAAAGATCAAGTTAGTGTGGTAACACAAAAAACTCCTCCATAGTCTGTCTAACCACGGACGAAATGTCACCGTCAACTTCGGGCTAAATATAAACGTAAGAGACAGAGTTACTCAAACAAGTCTCGTTTCTGTTTAAAACTGAGTGAAAATCGTGATAGTTTAAATTAAGAAGTATATAAAATAATGGCGGCATATAGCGACAGCGGTGAGCGGCGGCCATACATTGGAGCGAGACACAGCGATGGGACTTTTCATTCGCACGTATGCCTGCCGCTCACTACTGTGGCGCTTAGACCAATGTCGCGTCTGGGCTGCTAGAGTGAGACAGTACCTTGCTGTTGCACCGTCTGTTGCACTCGCTCACGAACGTGTTCATCACGACGAACAGCGCGTCGTGCTTGGCTATCAGGTGCTGCGCTAGCGTGGGCGGCGTGTACAGCTGCACGGAGAGAGAGGACACGGAGAAAGAGTGGTCGTGGTCGTCGCGGATGAAGTCCTTGAGGATCGAGCCTGGAACAGAACAAATAATTAATAGGTCTTCATAATATACAACATTAGGGAAACAGTACAGTTTTTAACGAGATAGGGAACGATCGTTTCTCCATACAAAGGATTTCCCAATTTTCAAAAGAGAGTGCCACGTACCACCCTACCGATCCCATATTCTCGAATATATGGTACGCCGTCTCCGCCGCTAAGAGATGTAGCGCCCAGAGCTGCTAGTAACACTGACCATAGTTCTTAGTGAACAATATCGCCATGGTCTTCTTAGTAGTATAGTCCATGAGGGTTGTAGCTATCGACAGTCTATGCCAAGCAGTCCTAGCAGCCTTCCACATGCGACAGTCATTCTGCATGACGCCCACGGCCACGCCACTGAGAACTTCTACTTACACTTACCATAGTTCTTAGTAAACAGTATAGCCATAGTCTTCTTAGTAGTATAGTCCATGAGGGTTGTAGCGATGAGTAGTCTATGCCAAGCAGTCTAGCAGCCTTCCACATGCGACAGTCATTCTGCATGACGCCCACGGCCACGCCGCCGCCGCCGCTAAGGGAGGAGGCGCCGATGGGGCCGGCGTCCTCGCCTAAAGCTACTTGGGAGACCGCCAGGCGGAGTGAAGGCTCTTGGGCTACGAAGTTTTGAAGCCTGGAGAAATTTAAATGAAGGTTACATTATGGACTGACCAGTTAGCAAAATTTTCGAAATATTGTCTATCTAATAATCAGTACTAATTTCAATCTCACATTTTTAAATTGAAGGAAAGATGGAATATTCACACCTTCGGCAGGACTCGAACCTACGACCTACGGCTTGGCCGGGAAATATGTAGTGTCGCTCGCAGACGTTTCTACATGATAAAAAAAAACAAATTTAATTTTAATCTTGACTATGTAAAGATGATGATAAAAGTTTATTTTTAAATGTATCAGTTCAAGTTTTTCTAATGTTTTCTGGTTTCAATTATATTTCGATAAAGGTCTAAATAAAACCACTTACCTCTTAGATGAAGCTTCGACTTATAAAAAATAATGGTGACTAAAGAGAAATGAATCCTAAGATTTAAGATATATACATACTTACCGACACAACGAAAATTCGTACCTTACTTTGTATAGGTGCATCTATTGACTTTCTAAACTTTTACGAAGATGGTATGGACTTGCGTCGATGGTAGGTGTAGTCTGTAAAACTGTAGTAGGATGTAGGATATGCCTGCTGTGTGAGAGTAGAAAAAAGGGGAAAGAGACTCACCTTGAGCGCGGGGCCGGTGCGGGACGTGAACCTTTCATGGCCATGCGGCCGGTTACCATGGCAACACCCGCGGACTATTGTGACACTCACCACTGTAGGAGCTTCATGGCGAAGGTCTGGTGCGCTAACACGTGTGCGTGCATCACGAGAACCTTGAGCGCGGGGCCGGTGCGGGACGTGAACCTTTCGAACATCGCCGTGCAGCTGGTTAAACACGGTAACACCGCTCACACACAACCGAGCCCGCTCGCGTGCGCGCTATCGACATTGGCGAAAGTGATCTTGAGAAAATTCATTTTGGGTAAGGGGATTTTAAACCGGCGGTACGCTGACTACCTTAAAATAGGATAGATTTCCATGACATTGGTCAGATATGTATTTAACGTTCGTGGACGCCTGCTGTCGCTCCGTTAGTGGGTTGAAAACCAGTTACAGCAGATGACATCCACGTCGGATTTATTTACTTTACGAGTTATGCCATGAGTGAGGAAGTTTACGCTTGACCTGCGAGTTTAAAAAAGAAAGACCTTTTGTCTTTATTTCCAAATGGCTAGGGGTCAAAATATCATTCCGTTTAAATAACATTTTTGATATTCGCGTAAGTACCTAAAGTAAAGGCATCTCTATGATGATTATAAAGGATCACTTTTGCAAATGTTAAATAGCAGCTCTCGTAACATTGCCATCAAAATAAATATTGTTCAGTATGGAGTATTCCATTGTACCATTGGCAACACTGTTAGCTGTACATTTGTAATCCTTATTACAAGGGCATAAAGTTTACCGATGGCCAGCTAAGAGTGTTGCTGTTAGTAATTGTTTACAAAACTTACACGTTTAATTTTAACGCTTCAAAACTCATCTAACCAGAAATCAGTTACCTACCATATTCAGAATAATAATTATCTCCGACGATAGTAATTTATGAAACTATTATTAATAATTTCAATAGATTATACTCCAAATAATGAATTTAACAGAAGTGAAAATTTCTCCTTTGTCATCCATTGACAACGTTGTAAAGGGATTGAAGCGTTGGGATCTATTCGTTACGCGATATCAGTGTTTTTTTGTTATTAAGGAAATAGCGTCAATAAGTGACATAGTTCGGCTGGGCAATCATGGTCGCGCGATAAATGATAAAACATCGGGCCGTCCCTATCGCACTTACAAATAGTGCGATAGGAACAGCCTGATGGTTTATCATTTATCACGCGACCATAATTGTCTGCCTGGAACGTAGTTTCGTGGTATTTGATGGCAATGGTACGCACGCACAGCAAGGAAAGTATGCAGATTAGAGTCAAGCCACAGAGGGTTAGTTAGAGAGAAACTTATGACTATTGTTAGTTACTAACTACAGTAGAAATAACTAGAAAATCAACCTGTATTGATAGGTTTTATAATAGTTATTCACGGTCTAACATTTTATCTTAGGTCTAGTTTTGTATGACTATGTGGCATTTTTATATTATAGTAAAATATTTAGTTGTGATTTAGCAACTAGAGAGAAATAGATCTCAAGTACAGTCAACCAATTGGAACCCTAGGCCACTGTAGAACTATGTCATAGTGACGTTATAAAACAGATTGTAAGAAATCTCTTACTGCTTGTCATTTCGACATGGTTGTAGAGTGGCCTAGGGTTCCAATTGGTTGACTGTACGATCAGCTCCAAAAGTGCATGGCGAATTTATTAATGAATTCATTCATAATTTCTCCATGCACTTTTGCAGCTTATAGTACGTATTTATTTTAAAACTGAACGTATTTATTGTAAAATGGTTTGTGTGTCAAGACGAAATAGCCCCACTGTCATACAAAATACCACCACCATAAAATTGACCAAAGGTATTTGACGTAAAAAAATACTGTAATAAGTTGAAAAGAAGTAAATAAAGAGGTAATAAACAGCATAAACATGCCCTTACGTAATTTTAAAAATGAGCTGTATTTTTTATTGCAATGTATTTCCACAGATAACTTTGGTCAGGAGTCCGTCTCGTGAAATCATGTAACTTGTAATCTAAGTATGTTTATGTTTTTATATTAAAGAAATAAACCGAAAAAGTTACGCGTCCGGTTTTTTTTTATTAATATAAAAACTTCATGTATCGTTTACGGACATTTCAGCTTGTTACAGAATTGATATGTATGTTATATTGTCACATCCTTAGATTAAAACTATATTTTTTGTTCAATTTACAAACTTTCATGAGTGTCTCCACTTGCTTGCATACTTTATAAATTTATAAATAAGTAATTGTTACATCATTTTATTTAGAGTAATAATAATAATTGAGGTTAGTGCACACCTAAAACTGCTTACAGGTGTTTATTTATACTCTATCACACTTCACGAATTAATTTATGAACTTTTTCGTAAAATTATACATAATAATTTCTGTATAATTTACTTGTGTTACAATCATCAAAAGATCGTCATCATCACGTGGGCTGTACTGTCATGTGTGCCATACCTAATGTTCTTTCTCCGATACCCGTTTATTAGATGTCTTTATAAATTTGCTTAGAATAGACTATGTACGACTCAGACGGTTTTTATTCACAATTTTCCATTGTAACATAACGATGTTTTCGTGAAACAGGAAACGACCTTCCAACGCAACACTTCGATCTAATTGGTTCATATGATATTCGAGAACTCGATTAATCGGGAAAAAATCACAGCATACAGTCCACGGATGATGCATTATACTCTGACAGACCCTCTCTGTCAGTATAAAAAGCACCAAATTCAGAGTTTATATTGTAGGGCAACTTTTCGCACAATTTTTCCATCTTTTCTCTGCTGACAAAAATGGTTTGTCAAAGTATACATACACTTATTTGAACTTTCACGAGTCTTACACGACTTAATCGCGTATAAATAAGTATTTTTAAGTTTTCCCTTTACCGAAACCAAGGGGCCAACATTTTCTAAAATGTCAGACGTTAGTTTAAAAAGTTAGTTAAAGTCTGACAAGAAATTTGTGACAAATTTGAATAGAACAATTTTTTTAATAGTATTTTGAACTGTCACCACATATACGAGTATGTATGAGATTAACAGCGCCCTCTTGACAATGCTCACATATTCCTGGCAGGCAAGATGATAAAACATCTGGCCGTCCCTATCACACTTACTAATAGTGCGATAGGAACGGCCTGATATTTTATCGTCTATCGCCCGACTATGCTACCCGTGCTGGTGAGGTTTTATACGCGATTAAGTCCAGTTTGCAATTTTAAGTAAAGTATAAAATGTAGCAAACACAGTGACTCACATCTCAATGTCGTTCTTGAGTCTATCACAGACTTGGAAAGAGCTGCACTTGACTAGCGCTCGGCCCTCGCGGTCGATGAGAGACACTAGTTCTACCGCGTCCCGGTGGTTCACTTTCATCACGCGGGTTAGGGTGGTTATCACCTGCAACAACGGTTTTTACTTCAATATAATTTTTAAGAAAAAAAAAAAACCGCCTTCCTTTGGGGTTCTGGTGATAAATACTTTCAAATGTTGGATTATGTTATCATTCGTCTGTATATTTTTTAATGTTTGTCATTCGATATCTCCGTCATTTCTGAACCAATTTTGAAATTTGGATGATTCTGAAGTACATACAGATGAGAATGATTATCAGAACGGAACTCTAACCAGGGGCGGCTCACTCTTCATCAGCAGTACCAAAGTCACTATAAGTGTGCCGTTCAGATTTGAAAAGTTCCGTTCTGACCATCATCAGCAGTTCCACTGCACCAAATGTCACTGTTTTGGACGTAACTGCATGCTGTTCTTATAAAAATACCAAAGTCATTATAAGTGTGCCGTTCAGATTTGAGGAGTTCCGTTCTGACCATCATCAGCAGTTCCACTGCACCAAATGTCACTGTTCTGGACGTAAGTGCATGCTGTTCTTATAAAAATACCAAAGTCACTATAAGTGTGCCGTTCAGATTTGAGGAGTTCCATTCTGACCATCATCAGGAGTTTCACTGCACCAAATGTCACTGTTCCGTACGTAAATGCATGCTGTTCCTTTAAAAACACAAAAATCCTCATATGTATGCCTTTCAGATTTGAGGAATTCCCTCGATTTCTCCAGGATTCCACCACCAGAACTGGATTCTGAGAAAAATGGAACCAATCAACCAATCATATACATTCAATCAAAAAAAAATTTCAAAATCGGTCCAGTAACGACGGAGATATCGAGGAACAAACATTAAAAAAAAAAATACAGACGAATTGAGAACCCCTTCCCTTGAGATTTGGAAGGCGGTTAAAAAGAGGATCGAGTTTATAGAGATTTACTGTCCGCTCTCTTCTTATTACTAATAAACTATTCTTATTCTAAGTGAAAGGTGTAGTAGTCAACTAGTCACAGTGAATAGACTGCCATTTCTCGACACAGGCTTTGTAACTTTGGCCCATATTCTTAACTTAATATGTGTTAAAATGTCAAATATTAATATTAGCGCAATCTATCTGAGACTCAACCTTTTTCAATACGGTTCCGTGGTACGTTTTTTTTTAGACTTTATCTGTCTACACCGTGTTTCACTTAAAACTAAAAACCTGAAAACTGTTTGTTCAGAATCGAGAGTAGAATCGATTGAGCTGTATCTTGATGGGGGTAATATTATTTGTTTCAATTTGTATTATAGTTATAGTTTACGTGCCCATTCTAAAAATTCGTAATACAACATTGTGCATATCATATAGTTAGAGGTTGTATACCTTTTTCAGTATTTAAGGGTATTAATACTGGCTGGTTACTTGGACGATTATTTTTTCCGCTCCGAGATAGACGTTGTGCGTCAGTTTAATTTTAAAGTTTATCATAAGTCATAACAAATTGAACTCGTACCTAATTACAACCTTGTCATTTTGAATGTTAGGTTTAAATTTGCTTACTGCGTCACCTGTCCAATTTGAAGTTTTTCTGTGACACAGGTTAAAGTGCTTTACAGTGACATAGCTGTCTATTGGTAAACCTTATGTCGTTGCAGTAACGTACACAATTAAACAGTTTAAAGGTTTATGATGGTAGCTAGCAATTATTTTATTGAGTGTAGAGTTAAAAGCCGAGTAGAGCTGCACAGAAAATAAAAAATTCTATTTAAAAAAATAATAATCATCAGATTAAAAAAATGAACATTCTAGATACGTTTAAAAAAACAAAAATCAGTTGGGGTGTCTGAGGTTTTGAGTGATACCGGAAACACGGTGTATATACGGAGTTACATATGAGCATACATCGGGGTTTTGGGAGCGGGAATGATTTACACTAGCCCAAAAATGGTGAAAACGATAAAAGATAAACATTTCTAGGTACAGTTGGAACCAGTTACATAAGACTTATATTGACCGGGATATAGACCGTGATTACCTTTTTGATTTTTGTCGAGCTCCCGATATTTCGACGCAGTTGCATGCATCATGATCACGGAATTATAAGTCTAATGAAAATAACCGTGAATCATTCAAAACTCTTACCAGTTACATCCATCCATACTTAATATTATAAATGCGAAAGTAACTCTGTCTGTCTGTCTGTCTGTCTGTCTGTCTGTCTGTCTGTCTGTCTGTCTGTCTGTTACGCTTTCCCGCTTAAACCACGCAGCCGATTTTGATGAAATTTGGAACAGACAATCTTTAGACCCTGAGACAAAACATAGGCTACTTTTTATTTCGAAAAAAAGGGATGAAGGGGTTGAAAAAGAGGTTGAAAGTTTGTATGGGATTTCTTAATTTTAAAAGATAAAACCATGAAACTTTATATTTTAGCACTTGATAAGAAATCATTAAACATATATTCAAAGTCACATACAGGTCGAACGCGATTAATTAACATTATTTTTACCTTTAAAATAAACATGGTGGGAAATAAACATTAACTAAAAGCGGGTAGATTATATTTATTTGTCTACCCCGAACATTTATATAAATTAATATCGGGTAGTTTTGTGTTGTTTACATCTCCGGTGACATTTTGCTGGGACGTCAGTCTTCCGCGACCACGGCCAGTGCAACCTGGCCGAAACGTTGGGAAAAAGGTAAAAATAATGTTAATTAATCGCGATCGACCTGTATGTGACTTTAAATATGTGTACAAAGCGCGAGAACTTAAAGTGTTATATCATTAAACATCTTGATAAGGGATAGGGATAGGGATAGCGATAGGGATAGCGATAGGGATAGCGATAGGGATAGCGATAGGGATAGGGATACGGATACGGATAATATGGGTATCGTTAGAGGGATACGGATAATCGGTCGGCGGTCTCTTACAATCAATGTGCTCTAAGACGATCGTTGTTTGCTTGCTTGAAGATTACGTTTGCGATAAGTATAAGCAAAATGTAAAAAATTGTAAGGGATAATAGAAAAAAGTACTTTTTACCCACCGATCATAGTGTCGAAATACGGGCTATGTGGGATGTTTATAAAGGTTTCCCCAGCGTATATAGAATTACCTACGCTGTGGTCGATGTGTAATATTTCTACAATCATTGCA